>NC_081185.1:17055219-17394785 GCF_029867415.1 Vicia villosa
CAAATACTTCAAGCTCTTGTGCTCACTAAAAATCTAAAAGTAAACTTCGTACAAATGATAACATCACACCTTCAATATAAACATAACAATGACTAACTCAAGATCATATGTCAGATAGTTCTCCTCATGAGTTTTTACTTGTCGAGAGGCATAGGCCATAACTTGGTCATTTTGCATCACAAATCCACCTAGTCCTTTCTTAGAGGCATCACATAACACTTCATAAGGCTTACTATGATCTGGAATAATCAAAATAAGCGCGGTAGTTAACCTTTCCATCAGATTCTTGAAAATTTACTCACATGATAAATCCTAACTGAAAGGATTCTCCTTCCGAGTTAGTTGACTCATCGGTAAACCTAACTAAGAAAACCTTTTGATAAACCTCCTATAATAGCCTGCCAGTCATAAGAAACTCCTGACTTCATAAGCATTCTTCGACATTTCCCAATTAATAATTGCTTTAACTTTAGATGGATCCACTGATATCCCTCCTTTTGATATTACATGACCAAGAAAATTCACTTTGGTCATCCAAAATACACATATAATAAGCTTCGCAAAAAGTAGATTTTCTTGCAGTATAAACAGAATAGTCATTAAAATTTCCCCATGGTCTTGTTGAGTACGATAGTAGATAAGGATGTCATCAATAAATATCCCCAAAAACTAGTCCAAATAAGGATGGAATATTCTATTCAGATAATCCATAAAGACGACAGGTGCATTCGCAACTTCAAATGGAATTACAAGGAACTCGTAATGACCATATAAGTTTCTAAATGTAGTTTTCAGTGTGTCATAACTTTTAACTCGTGTCTGATTATAGCATGATCATAAATCAATCTTCGATAACATACATGCTTCTTTCAATTGATCCAGAATATCATCTATCAGAGGTAATGCATACTTGTTCTTAACTGTAACCTAATTAAATTAATGGTAGTGAATGCATAAGCACATCCCACCATCTTTCTCCTTCACTAATAACACTGGGGCTTGGCCTGACGAGACACTCGACCGAATAAAGTGCTTACTCAACAACTCTTCAAATTAATTAATCAATTCCCTCAACTCGAGAGTTGACATACAATAGGGAGCGAAGAAAATTGGAGTCGTTCTTAGTATCAGATCAATAGAAAATTGCACTTTCCTCTCTAGAAGAAGAAAAGTGACATCCTTGGGGAAAATTTCAAGAAATTCACACACCACCGGTATTTATGAAACCTTCAATTCTTAAGTTGATTCCTTAGTGAGAATCAAGAGAATAGACTTTTCCTTCTCGAATAAAAAATTCACAATTCTATTTGTACCTTCCAAGATAGCAGTCATCACATCATTCCGAATAGCTTCATCAGTTGGAATAAGAATAAATTTTTCCTCCTAACCAATAAACACCAAATTGGCGGAAACCCAATCTATCCCTAGAATCACATCAACCTTTTTAAGTGGTAAGCATATGAGGTCAATTTGAAAAACTCTACCATTCATCAAAAGCAAATAATTCTCAGACATCCATTATGTTTCCTGTCATACCCCAATTTTTGACCCTAAGATCATACATCATTTGCACCTCAATCATTAATCAAGAGCTTCATTTTGGAGTTCTGTTTTTGGTGTTGTGCTCACTTCATTTGTAAGGGGGGTCATCAGACTTTATTTTAGCTTGTATATGATATGCTAACCAAAATATAAAAAGATTTTGCTTTGTCCTTTTATTTGTTTGTGTTTTGTAGGTACTAATCCAAAGCATCTACCAAACAAGGCATTTTTCAGCAAGCAATCGATTGCACCATTATAGCAATTGATTACACTCACTTGTTTTGTACCAGATTTGCCTTCGATCTTCTGTGCAATCGATTCATCATTAGAGCAATCGATTGCACCATATCATGTACCCTCACTTGATGACATGTGCACCATTTGATCATAATTTTGGCTCCAAATTCATTTACCAAGCCTAACTCTAAACCACCACTAATCCCAAGCCTAAATCCTATAAATAGAGGCCTCTACCTCTTCATTCAACAAGCTTTGATAGCCAAACTTGCTAGAATTTCTCTTGATTTCTTTCTCTCCAACTCTCTCCAAAAACCACCTCACTCAAAGTTCCATTTCATAAAAGTTAGTAAGATTCACATTGATTCTTACTAATTTTTAAAATAAACCTTTATCCATTCACTCTTTTCTTTCATTTGTTCATCATCAAGTTTGGAAGAGCAAAGCATTGTTGTTTGTTCTTAAAGTGGATTTGAAGTTTTGAGTAAGAAAGTGGTAAATCTCTAGATCCATTCCATTCTTCAAGATATGATCTATTTTTGATTATGTTTGCTACACCTTTGGTGTTATATTGGTATTAATTGCTTATTATTTGATGGATTTTTGTGCATAAGTTGATCCAAGATCACAAGGTGTTTGGTATAATGTTTAAATAAGTTTTCTCACTTTGATTGCTATTTTTTGAAAAAAATGCATAGTGCAATCTATTTCTCTATTTGTGCAATCGATTGCACAACTGTTAAAATGCGCAGATTTTGAAAAACTAAAGAGGTGCAACCGATTGCACCATTAGAGCAATCGATTGCATGCTGACAGAATGGTGTTGGCTTGCCCTTTTTTAGCTTGTTTTGGTTCTAACTCTTCTTCTACTCCTTTATTTTGATATTTTCTTTGAATCACAAGTTTAGAGGTCTAATTCCTCTTCAATGTCAATGGACTTAGGGCATTGATAGGATGAAAATCTGAATCCCTAATATTAAGTGATTGAACTTGAAGATAGAAGGAACTTTTGAATGTGGTTCCATCTTTCATTTCTTTTTATTTTGGTCCATGAAAATATTCAACATCATTGGAATTCTTTTGGATTCTTGATGAAGATGATACTCTACCTATTTTCTTTTCGTGCGATATTGCTTTCAGAGAACGATCTATATATCGTTGAAGGGTGACTTCTACATAAGTCACTTGGCGATCTGCTTAACATAGCGTAACATTTCGTGTCCCGGATAAAAAGATCCAATATGGCAGAGATTTTATGTGGTTGATTTAAGACTTATGGAAGTTTATCGTGTAGTCGCTATGATTTTATCAAGCTTTTGATAAACTTTCATTGAATTCAAACCCGAGATCATCATTCACTTACCATCGATCTTCATTACTAACATTTCGATGATATACTTGACAAGTTTCAAGATGGTCATCTTGCTAACAATTAACAATTGACTTTAATTTTCGCATTTTATTATATTGCTCTTTATATTTCTCGCTTTATGCTTCATTTTATCATTCATCATGTTTATGTTTCTGCTATTTTCTCTTTGTCCATTTGGACGTATTGTTTATGTTTCCGCTATTTTCTCTTTGTCTATTTGGACATATTATTTATGTTTCCGCCATTTTCCTTTTTTCCATTTGGACCATACTCTATTTTTGTGCTAAAACATTAATAAACAACTTAAAACGATAAAAAAATTAAGGCTCTATGGACTATTGGTTACTATCCCGAACATTTTAGAGACCTGGAACTTTTGGACTGAGAACCTCTGGACCTTGTTATTCTGTTGTTGTTTTGTCTGGCATTGGGTTGTTGTCTGTTTGTGTGTGCAGGTATTTCCTCAAAAGTCCTTGATGGTTAATTTCAAATCATTGTGATAAGGAATTCGCCTATGCATAGCCGTTACTTTGCCCAATTTTCGTCAGAATTTTATAATGTATTCCAAAGGCTTGGTGAAAGTGGTGTTAAAGATAATCATGTTCTTCTGGATCCCCAAGTGGTAATGCGTTGGCTTAGTGTTGGTAGTCTAAAGGATGGGATATCTACCTTGACTCTTAATGTCAAGTGTTGGCTTCTTATTTTGGTTAGATCGTTTCTTCCTTAGATTTTATTTTATGCTCTAGGATAGTCCCTTCATCTCCTCACCTTCTTAGATTTTCAAAATCTTCTCCCTTTTTCCAAAATCTTCTTATGTTTGAAAACTCTTCTTTTAAAAATCTTTCTTTAAAAAATATCTCTTTCCCTTGTTGGCATTTCTTTCAAAAGTTTAGACACGATTAATTGTTGTGGCGAGTTGTGATACCCCACGATTTTGAGATTGATTGATATGATCGAATATTTTCCACTTGAGAGAGCTAGTGGCATACTTGTTGATTTTATCCAAGTTGGAGCCATTATTTCATTTGTGGTGCAAAGAATCCATCTGTTCTCATGATCAAGATTAATGGTTGAGTATTCTCTCCGATGACGATAAAATGTTTATTCCTTTAAAAAATCTTCCCTGTGGAACTACATTAGCCCTGACTTCTCCATTGCATTGAGGAGGTATGTAGGCACAAGATGCAATGTATTGCCGAGCTTACTTTAAAAATCAAACAAACCTTTTTTTCGCACACAATATCTTTTAATAAACACAGATTTTCAAAAAGGTTCTTGTGGAATACCATAGATATGAGGGGTGCTTAAAACCTTCCCCTTGCATAATCAACACGCGTACCTAAAATCTTTTTTTCTGTTTTAAAAATAAACTTTAGGTTTATTTTACTCTTTTTCCATTTCCTTTGGAAACAATAAAGCGCGGTGGCGACTTTCACTGAAATAACGAGTCGAGTCAACTAATGGCTTCGATCTCAGATTTTCCCCGCTACATTTCCACAACATCATCCATGGTGGTAGTTACTACCATAGAAGAAGATAATGTAACAAATTTCAATACAAGGCGCTCAATAAATTAAATCAATACGAAAGAGTGTGTTACTACGCAATAAAATAATACAAAACAAGGATGATCATTCAAGTGACATGTATCGGTGATCAAATCATTGTTACCCTTGGCATTCTTTGCATCCAAGGTATAAAATCAACCTGCACTCTTTCCAGACATCTGAATCTTCTTATATGGAAAGTCCCTAGCCATATGACCTTATCCTTAACACTAGTAGCATCTAAATCCTCCGATAGAACATCTTCCAAAATGCAATTTCTTACATTACTAACACTGGGAAGGTTGATCTGGACTTGCAACATGTCCTTGTCTTCACTTAAAAGGTTGAGACATAGGCTTAAAATGATGAATTAGTCTTCCTTGATCCTTTTAACCAACTCTATATTGATCTATTTTCTCTCAAACCTTCTTCAAACTATTTTCAGCCACAATGCATTGTATCAATAATTCATCATAAGTAGTGAACTCTCTTGAGTGACGCTATTAGAGATTTCACCCATTAATCCAATCACAAACTGGTCAACTTTCCATTTCTCATTAGGGGAACACATGGATTGTCTAAAGTAAGCATCCATATCCTCAAACTTTTCTGCATACTCAGCTACTGACATATTACATATCAAGAAATGTGGTCTTAAAATGTGGTTTCTAAAATCTAAACTCCTTTAGAGTCCTAAAACTACTTGGAAAATACTTATCAAGAAATGTGGTCTTAAAATGTTCCCTATCCCTTGGTACTTCTTGGTTGGTCATAAGAGTCAGAGAACTCTCCTACCATCTAGCTGCAGGACCCTTCATCAAGTGTGAAGCAAATATCACCTTGTTTTCTTCACTATAGTGCATTATATGAAACACTTGTTTTATAATAGACAACCATTCATGAGAATTCACTAGATTTAAACTACATTGAAATTTAGGAGGATTTATTCGAAAGAAATCTCGGAAACTATAACCCGTGGCATCTTGTGGAATGACTTGGGGGTGAAGACCACCATTCGATCTTTGCATCCAAAAAGCGGAAGATTGTCATCCAAAAATACGAATCCAATGAAGATTTAAATTGAATAAAGATAAAATCAAATCAAATCCCTTGGTGGTTGTTTTTGATAAGAAAATCAAATCTGCTTCTATATCAATTTTGGTTGTTCTCAAATCTAAAGCCCATTGGAGAAAAGCCCAACAAATGAATTGTTATATAAAGAATCCTCTTAACAACGTTGAAGACAAGAGCTAGAGTTGAATATCTTGTGTATTGGATTTTTTTCATTGAGTATTTGTAATTGTTTCTATTTTTGCACCTTTATAGCGCCTAAGTTTCATATCAAAGGTATAAAGCTTATTTGTTTTGTTAGAATTGTAATTCAACAAACATTGTCTTAAGTTTTATATTGATCACTATGGTTAGTGGTTGAGAGAGAGTAAAAGGGATCTTATATTTAGAGGGAGTCCTAAATAGAAAGACACATGTAGTATTAGATAGATGGGCATTGCACATGAGTTGTTAATCTAAGACACTTTGAATTAATTCTATTTAGAGTGAATTTCCTTTCTTGGGTAAGAAGCTCCACATAATTGGTGATATTGCACTAAACTGGGTTACCAATTCCTCTGTGCTTTTTATTGCTTTGTGTTTATTATATTGTTTTTGTCAATGTGTCAATAGAAAGTTATAAACAATATTGTCCAAAACATTGTGTCCAACATTTTCTTGCGCATAACAAAATTTCAGTTTCATGGAAGGAAGATAAGGATAAATTATAATGTAAATGTGTTCTAGAATGAAAGATGTTAAACCTGAACCCTTACCCATAAAAAGTGAGTCGGGGCTAGTGTACAGATGATGAAATGCCATATTTTCAAGATCATTGGTTACATGATGCGTTGATCCACTGTCAATTAAAAAATCAGTCTAAGATGAGCCAACAACGACAATATTGGTCTGAGCTTGTTTAATGTAAGCCAGAGGATCCAGATGAGGTGGAAGGACACCCAAGTGTTGCCGACTGAAGGTGTGGCACTGAGATAGAACATTTCCTTTGACATTGCACCAGTGACATCGTCCTATAAATGGTTTTGGAGGGTTGCGATAGCCAGGGTGCTGATTAGATTGTGTAGAGAATTGCCTTGCTCGAGACCTTTTGTTGGAATTAGACCAAGTCTGAGCATTCAAGGCAGTAATTGGAGTAGAAATGTCTCTAAGCCGCATCAATGGAGAGTTTTGGGATGAGGATCTTCTTGAGGAGGTCATCAAATTTAATTGGGATGTCCATTGCATTCATGCCTTCAATGACGAATCTGTATTCGTTGTTGAAATCGTGTAAGACATGGTGAATCATGTCTTCAACAAAGGCAAGAGTTCTAAGTTATGTAAGAAGATTTGTTGTTTGCTTCATGGAATGCATATAGGTTGTGATGGATTGTGTACCTTTGAAATTCGTACGAAGAGGCCCCTTTAATGGCTTGAGATGATAGTGGGGTGCCTTGGCATATGTGCACTTGAGAAAGGTCCAAAGGTCATGCAGAGTCTTTACTTGATACACTAGGGAGGCCACTTCGTTGGAGAGAGTGGGGAGGAGACAATGACCAGCGAAGGTTTCTTGCTTCTTTTCCTAATTTAGGATAATCATTATCAACTTTCATCCACTGTGGTGAGTCTGCCGGATGTCGCAACTTTCCATCAATAATTCTTTCATCTGCATGCCAAGTCAAGTGTCATGAATCGGTTTCACTACGATACATGCGTCTAAATCTCGGAATTATAGGAAAATACCATAAGACTTTTGTCAGAGACAACTTTTTCTTATATCGAGGGGCACCGCATTTAGGACACTCATTCAAAGCCGCATACTCGTTTCAAAACAAAACGCAATCTTTTGGACAAACATGTATCTTATCATAGCTCATGCCAATAGAGGACAACATCTTTTTGGCCTCATACGTTCGATTGGGAAGAACATTATCCTCTGGTAGCATATCTTTCATAAGGGCTAATAACTCTGTGAAACTTTTATCCGACCATCCATTGTCCGCCTTTAAGTTGTACAACTTTTACACCACAGACAATCTTGTGAATTTTGTACAACCATCATACAACGGTTTCTCTGCATCGCTTACCAACCTCTCGAACATTTTGGGATAATCCTCAAGATCTTCTTCAAGCACTTCTGCAATCTCTTCGAATCGATCATAATCGTATGTGTCTTTGCAATCGTCGTTTGAAGCATACGTCGTATTATACCTCGACTCAACATTCCCGTTACTTTTATCACCATGCAAATTCCAACATGTATAACTTCTATCAATTCCAAACCGTAGTAAATGCGATGCCAACTGAACCGCGTCAACCTGACCCCCATATCAGCAACCCAAGCAAGGACACGTCACTCGACTCGGGTCTTCGACTTGCGCAGCCGCAAACTTAACAAATTCCGATACCCCTTTCTCGTACTCTTTCGACGATCGATTTGATTTCATCCATGTCTTATCCATGTCTTAATTAATCTAAACAAAAACAACTAATTAAGGCACAACACAGTATATACAGAATGAATCCAGAGCAATAAAACGCAACATATATATTCACGCAATTTCAGACAAATTCATCACAATACCAGTAATCTGAGAAAGAAATTTACCTCAGATTTTACCGAACTCAAGAAAGCGTAGAGATTGAGCGCTGTACGTCGAACTAGGCCGGGAAACGCTGCTAATTCAAAGGAAAGAAAACTTCTATTATAAAAAATTTCATACAATAAAAACCGACTCAACCACTAATTAGTTTATATACAAATGATGCTGGAGCTATCTGTAATAGCATAAGTAGTGCATTAATGTGAGTATACATAAAAATGAGGCCATACTCCATAGCTTAAAAGATATGTCAATCTTAAGAAAAAATGAGGCCATACAAATGATGCATTACTCCGTATTCAAGAATTTGAACTGCATCAATCAACCAATATAATCACCATTTGATATTAACAACAATTCAACATGCGTGATTCAATGAACATCCCCACCCTTAATCCTCAAGAATGAACAACAACACTTTAATTTCTATCATCAATTAAGCACAACAAGCATTGAGTTTCAAGAATCCACAATAACAAATATGAATTTCTAGCAATATCAATCTCAACAATTAGTGTTCAACATCAATATGAATATCAACGCAATTCTACCTCTCATTCAAATTCGTTCAACATCAACAACCTCCATAATTGAATATTCCTCATTAGGCACAACAATTTGCGAATTCAGAATTCAAGTATCATCACCAGTAGCAAGCATGTAATCATCATCATCACACTTATATTTAAACAACAAGATCCACACTAGAATTTATCATCAACTACCAACAACAATCAACAGGTTTCATCCACAATGCAAATAATTGAATCAACAACTAAAGGATCGTGAAATTACCGAGAAAATGAAGAGAAGATCGGAGGAGTAGAGACCGTGGCCGGAACTGCAACCAGAAGGTGAAGCCGTAGTGCAAACGCAGAGTCACGGCGCGAAGCGGAAGCTCAGAGCGTGAATCGAGTAGAGAAACAGAGGATTCACGATGGAGGGAGGAAGTCCGACGAGGTTGCGGCGGTGTCCGGCGATAGAGGGAGGTTGTGGTCGAAGGTTGATCGACAAAGGAGAAGGATTCTTAAGGTTCACGGTTTTCTTCTCGGACGGCTACTGATTGAGAACAGAGAATGGTGGCTCACGGTTTTCTGAGTTGAAATGGTGGGCAACAATGGAAACGATGGCATGATGTTCTCTTGTGGGAGACGACGACAACGATGGCTGAGATGATTTCAAAGATTTTCTGAGTTTTCTGTGAGCAGCGATGGTAGAGAAAGATGAATTAGGGATTTGCGATGGCAAGATGGAAAAGATGAAAGAGGAATTATGAAACGCGCTTAGTATAATTTGTTTTTAAAAATTTTATTTTAAAAAAAGCTATGACAGCACTTTTGAAAAGCGCCTTTGTAACTAAGGCTATACCAGCGCTTTTTAGGATAAAAGCGCTTTCGTAGCCTACCCCTATAGCAACGCTTTTAAAAGCGCTTTCATACCCCCCTATAAGAGCGCTTTTGAAAAGCGCTTTCATATCCTCCCCTATAGCAGCGCTTTTTAAAAGCGCTTTCGTAACCCCCCTATAAGAGCGCTTTTTTTTCCGTGTTTTTCAATTTTGTTTTTAGCGAAACCTATAGCAGCGCTTTTTCCTAAAAGCGCTTTCGTAGGGGTGCTGCTAAAAGACAAATTTGGCGTAGTGTAAGTAGGATTTTGGGTCATCACTAGAGGCGACACAATGGTGGAGATCAATTCCGACAACACGGGGAAAGATCCATTTGGATATTTGAGGAGATCATAGCCATTAAGGAGAGCTTCAACTTGAAGTTTCCAATTAAGATAATTGGTGAAAGAGGATTGATAACACTATTAAGTGTGATGCGGACAAAGTGTTTGGATGGCTCGTATGAGTTAGAAATGAAGGATGCGTTGCTTGGCCATTGGAGGCAAGGTTGAGAGTTTGGGTTAGGAACGTTGTCCTTACTCAGAGAAAGAGAGTGGGCATGATCGTTTGGATGAAAATGATATCATTGTTATTAGTTTCCAGCAAAATATATATATATATATATATATATATATATATATATATATATATATATATATATATATATATATATATATATATATATATATATATATATATATATATATATATATATATATATATATATATATATATATATATATATATAACACTTAACAACATTATTTTGGAGTGAATAAGCTTATAACGTACTCCTACTAATTCTCTACTTATCGAGCATTACACTTTTACCTAAACAATAGGTCAACAACACATTCAGCAAACTGAATAATTAAAAGAATTAAAGTCTAATTTTACAAAATATTTTCAGGCCAAAAGAAATTTTACAAAATATTATTAATAATATTCTTATAGGTAAAAATAAGAATTTCAATGTTATCATTTTTTTTTTTTGGAACCAAATTATTAAAAGTTTATCTCTTAAAAAGAAATAAGGAGAAGTCGCGGATTCAATGTCGCATCTATAGTGGGATATCTTAGCATACCTAACAAATTTGTTTTAACAAAAACAAGATTATCATATATCTTATTAAGTATAATAATGAATCATTAGATTAAATTTACTTAAAGATATTGATTTGGCGTTAATTTATTTGATGTTAAAAATGTTTATTACTATTTTTGGCTATGTAAATTAGTTTCATAGTTTAATTTGCGTTTTTAATTTAAAAAATATCATATTATTCCTCTGTCTATTTAAAACAACGAATTATATTAGTCATTTCTATTCATCAGGATAAATATAAAAACCATTTTTGAGTTATTCGTCATTAGTTAAAAAAATAAACTAATATGATAATTAAAGAGTCTAAGAACACTAAAGCTACTTTATAAAGTTATGAAATCCAATAAACTTCAAAGTTATCATAAAGGACTAAAAGGATATTTAATTTTAATAAAATCAAAACTTTATTAGGTGACCAAAATGCATATAAATATGTAGTATTAAAATTTATTATTTCACATTTTCATAACATTCTCATAATCTCTCCTAAGAGTATTGACTTAAAGAAAATCATTATGAAGAAAGGAATCACTCTCCTAATGTTGGTGGCTATGTTTGCTCTCTTTTGTCACTCTTATGGTACATCTAACTCAACATTATTGATATTACATCTTGTGAATTGATTTAGAAATTTATATATTTTTCTTGTCAATAATGTGATGGGAAGAAACATTGACGATGGTGGAGACAAGTGTACTCAGTCAGTGAGAAATATGGAGTCAAGATTAAAAGTTGTTCTTGTCATGATACTCCAATTAAGCTTGAATTTTGCAAATGTAATATTATTTGCTAGTTAGGAGATGATAATAAAGTCTTTGTTTCAACCTCAAAATATCAATTTAATATTTAATTATTACAAAAGTTTAGATTGATGAATAAAATATATTATATTGGATGTTCTATATCATTTTTAATATTTCAGTATTTTATTTTATAAAATATTGTGACAATATTAAATTTAATTTACACACACAGCTACCTATAAGTGTAAAACATTATATTATGTTATTATTATTTAATCAAATATATTTTATATAAATTTGATTGAATGTATGTTTGTATATGGTAAAGTTGGACCTCTTTAAATAGCAGAAATGTACCTATGCTTTTTTTCCTTAGGATATTTAAACTGTTCGCACGGTATAATTAATGTTACTTGTTTTTTTTTCTTTTCATATGTCTTTGTTGAATAGAAGAAAAAAACACACTTTTAAATATTTTTAAAAGTCAAGAATTGCTATTTGTCAATTTGCCTTTTTTTTAATATAATGTCACTTTATTATTTTTAAATTATTATCTTTTAAATTACTTGCTAAAAAACTGTTAAACATATATAAATGAGTTTAATTGATATACACTGTCACTGTAAACTTTTTTTACACCATCATTAGATCCTGAACATCCAATTGTATTACTTTAAAAGAAGTTATCAATGGTTGTGATTGACTGACAGTGTAAAAAATCTTTACACTGTCAGTGCATGTCAATTAAGAGAGGAATTCTTTCGGGTTAGCAGAACTTGGCCTGCTCTTCTTAGGTTTGGAAGAAAATCTCATTCATGTATTTTTAACTTGTTCGGTAGCGGTTCAGGTTCGGCAACAATTATCCTTGTGGATTGGTCTTGGTCCTTTTGTGTCCTTTGTTTTTGTTTCCGATCACTTTGTGGAGTTGTTGTAGCTTCTCAATAACAAGGTGAGAAAGCCCTTTATTTGTATTTTTTGGTTGACTCTAGTTTGGTCGATTTTACTTGTGAGGAACCACGTCCTTTTCATGGGTGGTCACAAAGGAGTCCGAGATATTGCTGAGATGGCTAAATCTCTTGCTTGGGATTGGTTTCGTTCTAGGATTAAGGGGGCCCAAAGTTGTATTTGGTTGCTTTGGTTAGTAGATCCTTTGGCTTACAATCGTGCGGTTGTGTTGTAATTTTCTTTAGGTTGCTTCTTGTTAGACGATAGACTAATGAGCTAGAGGGGTGAGGGTGAATAGATCAACAGAGATTTCAAAGTGATTTTTAAAATTTTTTGACTAACGGAAGCGTCCTGGAATTGACTTTCATCTATTTCGAACTGCTATTGGTAGGATCGGATATGCTACAACCACGAAGAAAGTTGATACGCTAAAGATTTTGAAAAATAAGAATCAATTACGTTTTTCAAAAACTTATTCGTTTGGATTGATACACTTAATCACCTACTTCCAATGAGAATAAGATCGATAAATTTGCTGAGGCAATTTATCGAACACATGTTGTGCAAACAATTTGTTGCACAGAGAAATTAACAAACACTTGGCATGCAATAGTTAACAAGTCAATGTAATCTAAGTGTGGTTGATTGTGAAATCCAATTGCAATTTGACAATTATAATTCTCTAAACAAAAATAGTTTTAATACACAATTTAACACTTAGACCAATTTTCTAATTGACAATTATGAACCAATATCACTAGCAAATAATAGAAAAGTAGGGAAAGAAGAACACAAGGATTTGTTTAGGCAGTTCGTCGCTCGTCCTCGCTACTACCATATCTGCCCCCAATTCCAAAAGGAATTGAGATAGTTTTTATTACTTTGCAAATTGTTATTACAAGAGAAGTTAAAGCAATGAACAAACAAACTCAGTTTAATGTTGATTCTTTATCTTCTCTCCCCTTGATCTTAAGCAATATCAAGTCGACGCAAGAGATTTCCTTTATCCTCCGTCTACCGTGACTTACTTAAACGATCCTGTGTTCTTCAAGAACTTCAATAAGTTGAATCTTCCCCAAAGCCTCTTGTCTAAAAACCCCCAAATCACCTTGATCTTTGAGGACAAAACCCTAAAGATTTTATTCAATGAAACCACCTTAATCTCCACCCAAAGGAATCTTCAATTCCTATCCATGGACATTATCAAACTTGATCACGTATCAGCAACACAAAAATGATTATGTGTAATTGTGTTGTAGGAAAGAAGAAGAATGAAGGCGAGAAGACTTGTGTATCTTCAAGGTTGCATAGTTGCTTAAAGAAGTATGTGCAATAAATTATATATGTGTGAGTTTGATAGTGAGCTAAAAAACATTTTCTGATGCACAAAATAATCATATCTGGTAGCGGTGTCGACCTCCTTGAGGCTATACGTAGACCAGAATTATGCAGAAGGTTGCAGCTGGGTGTTTGGTAGCGATGCGTCGACCTAACCTTGTTATTAGTCGGCGAGATTTACCCAGAGAGATCCAGCTTGACATTTATGCATTAGAGGTCGACCTGGTAAAGCTTGTGAGTCTACCTAAATGAGGAAGTGAGGCAACCTTGTTTCTCTTATCTTCATGAGTCGAACTGGCACGTCTATGAGTCGACCTAAATGAGACAGTGAGGCAAGCTTGTTTTTCTTGTCTTCATGAGTCGGCTCGACATTTCTATGAGTCGACCTAAGTGTTGAAGCTGTATAAGGAAAGCAACAAAAGATTTGGAAGTATTTATCCGAGAATTTATCGTGTCCATAGAGATGGTCGTTAGAATGTCGTTCAACGGTTTTAATGTTTTGGAGCTCGGGTTTAAATGGGTTGAAAGTAAAAACAGAAAATAAAACATATGAAAAGAAAATAAATACATGGAAAGTAATACTTTATCAGGCATGTAAATATACTCACTCGTCACAAACTTAAACCTATCTTTTAGTTGCACTTAACTTACAGTACTCATCATTACCATCACATGTCTCTCACATCACTTTTCATCTCTGGAGCACCTACGAGACCAATCACAACCAAGGTTATCTCTAACACAAATTTGCGAGAACATCCGTATTCTCACGTCAGCGATCTCTCGTGTGCAACTTGAACACATAAGCATTAAGCTTCGACACACAAGTGATTGTCAGCTCTAAATTCATCTCTAGATTTTAGAAACTAACAGATATCCATCCCTAATCAGGATCCATGAATTTTATCTCTAAAGCAACACAAATCCCAAATATAAATGTAAAAAGATTAGAGAAGATAACAATAACGATTTATAAATCAGATTATATACAACGCCATGAGCGATACATATACATAAGATTCAAATAAATATACAAACAAAACCCAACACAAGAGAAATACACAAAGACGAGAAGAGATAAACCGAACATCTCGTGGGTTGTCAGCTTCGATTGATGAGCAATCTACCTCCGATCATCCAAATGCACGATCCAATGTTGTTTTCTAAGATAATCCTAACCTAAGAATGAAGTTGATGAAGTTGAGACACAAAAACCCCCAAAACCATAACCTAGAAAATGTGCAAAATGAGAAATATAAACACAAAATCTGCGAGCTACACTTATTCCTAAAATATCTAGATCAGTAAAAGAGATCTCACTTAGCGAGCTAACCGCATTAATTAATCATGAAGAAAGCTCTTCCCCTGTTATTGAATCTCGCGCTATAGCTTGGCTTAGCGAGCTTCTGTATAATTTTCTCCTTATTGCTTCAAAAATGCGTATCCAAAGTCGTGCCTTCGACACTTTATTACTCGAGGCTCTGATATGCACAAATACCTATAAAAAAATGGAAAAACTATCAAACAGTACATAAAATGAATCAAAACTCAAGTATACAAATATTTACACAAAAGTTGGGATTTTATTACAAAATCGAAAAAGAATATAATCGATAAGTGCCATAATCATATACTCAAAATAACTATATTTTGACACTTATCAAACTCTCCCCAACTTGAAATGTTGTTTGTCGTCAAATAATGTCAAATAAATCAAAGAATCAAAAGTAATAAACCAAAGAATTGTGAATCAACAAGTTTCGAAAATAAAAAACAAATGTATGGCTCGACACAAAAACGTATAAACAAAGTAAATACTTACCACTATACTCCAATGATAACTTGTAAACGAAATGAATCTTAATTACAAAAATCATACAAAACGTTTTAAAAGTAATACAAGCTCAATCATGAATCACACATAGCAAAATTAATCAATGGATGAAAAACACACAAAGGTGAGGTATTTTCACTCATTCAACAATCTTGTAAATAAAGATTAAATTATGCGTTCATCCAAAAATTTATATTGACAATACAAAAGCAAGAATCACAAGGGGCTTTTCATGGTTGTAGTGTGGCTTGGCTATCAAACAAGGGATAATTCCTAAAGCTAATCGAAACAAAAACTTGCCTAAACCTAAGGGAGTGATCAATCCACAAAAGATTCAAACAACTAAATTTCGATCAAACTTCTTCTTTATTCCAAAGCTGTCAAACCAACCGTAATACTTATTCGCACAATTATTCACAAATATTTTTCACCTAACATGTTGATACGATTTAGCATATTACCATCATTTCCTATCAATAAACCATTAGTCTTCTACGAATCCCTTTAATCAATTATATCAGGACATATATGTTTAACATACACTATACATCTATCTATTTCATTAATACCTATACTACAATCTCTCAAATGTATAATCCTCCTTTTTCATACATTTCTAATATTTCCTTCAAAATTGGTCATGACTCCATCTCTAAATTCCGTTCATACCTAGATCATGTAATATTGGATACCTTCATTTCATACTAGAAATATTATACCATTTTTATCTCGTATCATTCAAAATTCATTTTTAAGTTCTTTATCCTTTCACACTTTGTGTTTAAGAGACTGTGGACCATCACAAGTAACTACTTGGACCATTGAACAATATTAAACATAAAAAAACTCTAGCCTTGCATAACTTGTTTTAGGGGTTGTGGACCATAGAAAATACTGCAGTTAGTCAGGTTATACAAGTCTAATTTCCATCACCTAAAACCAAGTTTGATGATCCATCATATAAAAAAAATAAACCATAACCCGATCTTGTCCTAATTCAAAATAACACACTCACACTTCCTTTTACCTGGTCAAAGTCATTAGGAGAATTCACATGATTGATAGAGAAATACCTTGAAATTATCATATGAATTATGTATGATCCTAGGATTAATGATATGCGTATAACACTAACAATGTTATATAATGAGCATGGTTTTGAATACGGGCTGCATCATGTAATGCAGCTACAATATTGTAGTTGCGGTAGTGTCTGCATCCGCATCAGACCGCAATTACAATGTGATTGCAAATCTCAATAAAAATTGCACCATAACGCCACAACAGTCTCATCATAACACTGAATAGCCTACATCACACTGCATCAATCTGCATCAATCTGCAAGATATTATGTAATGCTCGCAAAAATTATTTGGTCTATCTTCCTTTCTATTTATATCATAGGTTTAAGGTAAATTTTGAAAGGGTTAGTAATATTAAAAAATATGGCGACTTGTTTATGAGATATATATATATATATATATATATATATGAAAATTTAGAGATAAAATGGAAGATATGTGAAATCTAAAATAAATGATAAAATATGACATTTTTTGTTCATAAATATAAATTCACGCAGCAACAACCGCAATAACTGCAACCGCAATAGCTGCAACCGAAATTGCTTATGGATGTATTAAAATAATTACTCGATCACATTTTAGCTTAAAAGTAAACACCTGGAACTTTGTCCTAGTACATTTCCTGCACTACACATTCAAATTGTAGTTACATTTAACCAAATCATTATTTCTTTTAAAAGCCTAACACGTGTAATAAAATAACCAAACTAGCTCATTTTGCTTAAAACAAAGAAAATTTGTTTACTGTTTCATTCAATTGGTTTGGCAGTAGATCTAACTTTTACTTTTCATTAATAGAGTTTTCCCGACCTAATCTTTTAATCTTAACCCTCTTCAGAGTTTCATCTCCATTGTTGTCTTATCTTTCTCACTATCCGCATAAACTATCAACCTTATTATGAAATTTTGTGTCAACGTCTAATCGACAACCTCTTTGTTTTCTTACTCTCACAAAAAAAAAAGCTTCTTCTCTACTCTCCACCTTTATTGTGTCTTTATGTTCATTTCTATTTTCTTCTTCTTCTTTCTCCTTCCATTTTATTCGGTTTCGACCATGTTTGTTACTAACATGAATTTCTTAACTTTTTTGACATATTTTAATTTGAATATTTTAATCTAATTTTGTATTCTACTTTCTTTTGATTTTCCATGACTGATTTATATGAGATTTATGAAGTTGCATGTCTCTGATACATTAAGGGGGGACCTCTATGTAGTTTTGTTGCTTGTACCTTAAGTTTTACTTTGAATTTAGTTAGATATATGAGTATCCTATTCAATTGTGCATCTATAATGATTGAATTTTTGACCCGGTTTTAGCATGCATAATTCAAAGTATTTGTTTACGAGTATGAACATTACGCTTTAAGTCAATTAGTCAAGTTTTTTTGGAACAATAACCATAATTGAGATTTATTCGACTCAAGCCAAAAGTTGAATCTCTAAAACACATTGAAAACTTATTTTTTTGAGATTTTGGAAGTGTGATTAAAATCATACATTCCTCTGAGTCGGTCAAAAAAGGAAAAAAGGAATCAGGACTTTGTTGCAGCTTGTGAGTCGAATCTCAACTTGCTTTGATTCGAATCATACACTTTGTGAGTCACATCACAATTTTTGTATAAATTGAATCACAAACCCTTCTTCAGCCTTTGTCAAGTTTGAGTCGAATCATGACCAAGCCATGACTTAAATCATAGCCCTTGTGAGTCGACTCATACATTAGATTTGACTCAAATCACAAAAAAAAAAGGTCTCTTTTAACGTGTTGATCTTGTTCCACGTTACTTTGCTAACTTGACTGAAATCACCAAATGTGCTTGTCTCAAATCAAACATGAATTTTTCACTAACTTTTGTGCTTCATCTCCAACACATATAAATCATTTCTAACTCTTAAACATTTCATAATGTTATAAAACATATTCTTCCGTTGATGATTTGAAAACTCGATTGACATAGAATGAAGATGTGTTATCATAATTTCCATGCTATCTTTCATATCATAATATGTATCATTCATTTTCGATCCCATTATGCTCCTGCCATGAATTCTTTCATGCTTCATCTCCATGTTCATGTATCATCTTCATGATTTGTATCTGCAAATTTTCCCTCCGATTCATATCTTTCCTTCTGAATCATCTTTCTTTTTGTTTCATATTCTTTCCCTCTCACACTTTTCTTTTGTCTCGATTCCATAACACCATGCCACCATGTATTGATCCTACTACAAATCACATTACCAATGGTGATGTTTATTCGGTTTTATTATGTTAATCCTAGTGAATTCCCTAACTCTGTTAGCATCACACCATAATTGAATGGATCTAACTACTTTTCTTGGTCAAGATCCATGCAACGCGCCCTTGGAGCGAAGAACAAGATTGCCTTCATCGATGGCTGCATTCATGTACCTAACCCTACTAATCTTAATCGTTCTGCATGGGAATTATGTATTTGTTTAGTGCATTATTGGATTCTATATTTGATTAATGCTCCAATAGCTCAAATCATCGTGTTCTTGGAGAATTCTCTCGATGTATGGAACAATCTCAAAGAACATTTTGCTAAAGCTGGTCACATTCGTGTTTCAAACTTGCATGTTGAGATTAACAATATCAAACAAGGTTCAAAATATGTGCTTGATTATTTCACTGAGTTGCGTGGATTGTGGGAGGAATTAAATTCTCTCAGACCTAATCCAAGTTGCACATGAATTCAACAATTTATATGTGAAGCAATGCGTAATGAACGTGAATTTTATCTTGAAGATCAAATTATCCAGTTCATAGTAGGTTTGAGTGACAAATTTTCTGTGATTAAGACTCAGTTTTTTAATGGATCCTTTACCATCCATAAAAAGTGTATTCTATGGTAATTCAAGAAGAAAGTAATAATGTCTCTTTACTTTCTAAAGGTTATTCCAATTTTAATCTTGATGAAGCTAACACTCTGGTCAATGTTTATTATTCCGGCAGAACACATTTGGATAACCTCTTGGAAGAAAATCCGGATAGGCTGCAATTGTATTGGGTATTTGTTAGGAGGAAGATGAAGGGACACTATTGATGGTGACCTTCAAGGTTTCCACTCCTTTTTATGCTATTCATCAGTTCAGGTCATCGTTTCAGGTCAGTGCACTCAAGAAAAAGTTCTTCTTATCCCGCGAGTGAGAGCCCCCATTTAAAGTGAAATCCTTGATCTAATAACCATTAAGTAGCTTCATAATGCTTGTAACCGTCCATAAGTATTGTAATGTATTCATTAATCATGTGTAACCGACTCCATTAATGGCTTGTAATGGTTTATGACCATTGACCCTTCTGTAACTGAGTCGGTCATGATAGCTCTGAGTTATCATTCCGGCTTCCGATAGCTTCTTTAATAGCAGCTCGGTTGCTACTACTTTTTATATACTACCCAGCTCAAAAAATTATGGTATTTACATAAGCCATTGAGAATGAGAGCCATCGGGTTGAAGTATTCAGACAAAGAATCCCATAATTCTCTGCCCTCCTACCAGGTTGATTTTTATCCAGATATCTCCTTATGACGTGATGGCATGTGATATCAAGTTAGTGATGATCATGGGTCTCTTCCTCTATATCTTTGTCTTAGTCAAAAAAAGGTGTCCGAATTTTAAGGGAGAAGTTTGAGGATCTTGGTGGTTGAAAAATTAAATCATAGAACCCTAGTAGGTCTTTGACCTGTGGTAATTGTAGAACTTAGTAAGTTCTAAACCTAGGGAAATAAGAGAGCCCCAGTGAGATCTCAACCAGTTGCATTCATATAAACCAGTACACTTTTAGTGATAGATAGGTCGAAAGGCCCCATTGAGTTCTCGACCTATAGTTTTCATAGAGAACTACGAAAAGCCCTAGTAAGTTGTCGTTTCATTTTGAAGACATTGTAACCAGGCGGGTTATCTATGCAAAAGTCGAAGACTCCGAATAGATTTGTGACCTTTGGTCGTTGCATAACTAGGTGGGTTCTAGACCTGTAAAAGTTGGATAGCCCCAGTGGGTTCTCAACCGGTTGAAGTCCTTGAACTTTGGGAGGCTCATGACATAGATAGAGCCAGAAGCCCCGATGAATTCATGTCTTCTCCTAACCGGTTTGAGGGCATTTGCTTTAACTTTAAATATTTGGCTAGAGGTTTTGATAACCTGGTCTTTGTTGGAGGCATTTCTTAATCATGATCCGGCTAAAGATATTTTTTTAGTATAACCAGTGAGTTGCTCGACCCATTTGGGAGTCATGTTTAATCGGAGAGCTTCCTAGTGAATCCTCGGTTCTTCGGTCATCGCATAACTTGATGAGTTTTAGGCTTGGAGAAATCGGAGAGTCCTAGTGGGATCTTGTCCCATTGTCGTTTTGTAGAATCGGTTAGGTTCTAGACCTGGGACGTAGTAGAGCCCCTAGTGAGAATTTAAATCAATAATTTGCATTTTATTTTCAACCAAGTCATAGAAGACTTTCGATGCTCCTAAGACGGAAGCTCCCACGTAGTATTTGTTTTCCGCAAGATCCAGGATGACTATTGGTGTGGTTATAGATTCATAACTCACTGAATCAAACTGTTTAGTCAATGGTCATGACTTAAGTCCCTTGTGTAACACCCCATATTTTACATTTATTAATTTAATTGGAGTTTAAATTAATTTCTTTGATTATTGGTATTTTAATTGGACTTAAGTTGGAAATTGTGTAAAATAAGCTATCGGGCCATGGGTTGTGCTTAGTGAAAGAGGGGTGCTAAATGGTTAGTCCTTTTACTAAGTTATAGTTTATTCTATTTTATTTTCATAAAATAAGGAATTTGGGAAAGAAAGGAAATAGAAAGTCAAAGAGGAGAACTCAAGTTACGTGAAATCAGAGGAAGAGCAAGAGGAAGCTCTCAAGGTTCTTGGCTAAGGTAAGGGGTGACTAATCCATTTAGCCTATATTATCAGTTTAATAATGATAGGATTGATTATGTAGGTTGTGTATCTCAATTGAATGTGTGTTAGGTTTTGGGGTTTTGGAATTATAGATTGTAAGTTGAAAGATGTTGATGAAATTGATGATTTTAATGCATTTAGATGTTTTTGAATGATCCTTGATATTAGATAGGCTTGTTGTATGATAGAAATGTGTTAAAATATGTGAATTGGTTCTGTTTTGAGGTTGCAATCGTTTTGGTGCGATTTGGTTTGAATTGGAGAAGGTGAGATATCAAAGAAAATGGGATTTTCTGCTACTGGTACGCTATAACCGGTTACGCTATGTATGGTAACCGATTACAGTAGCAAAAATAGTGAAAAATTGGGTTTTTAGGCCTCGTAACCGGTTACGCTCGGGGAGGTAACCGATTACACTGTAGACTCACGAAAAAAAATATTTCAAATTTCAAAATCTCATAACTTTTGATCCGTAAGTCCGTTTTGGGTGCCGTTCGAAGCGTTATGAAGCTAATGAAATGTTCTTTAGGATGAAAATTAATTGATTAGTACTAGATGATTTAATCATTATGTGATTTTGAAAATGATATGTAATTGTATATGTGTATGTCATGGATTAATGTTATTTAAGAACAATATGTATTGGTGTTGTGTACTATGTGCTAATTGTGATATATGGAATTGATGAATGCTAAATTATATGCATTATTGTGATTATTACATGATGAATGCACATTGTATAAGTGGTGGATAATTCAATATGTTGAATTATGGTGATATGCTTAAATGTTAGAATTGCATGGATAATTCTTATTTGTATATGTTTTTTTGGTAATTGTATGTATACATGAGGCTTAAGTTTATCAAATGTAGATGTTGTTTTTGGTGGTTGTTGAGGATGACACTGATTGTCTTGTGTGCAATATGTCATTTGTGATTGATAAAGGCTATGTGAATGCTATTGATGTTATGTTTGGATACATTGTGTGCATATTTTTATTAATGTAACAATGTGGTGGTTTTGTAATGACATATCTGTGATTTTTATGTTATATTCGGCGTGAATATGTATGATGTGATTGTTGAACGATGTTGATACATGTGCATACTTTATTGGTGATGAAAATGATGATTTGAAATGAGACAATGCGATGCATCGGATCGGTGATGTTGTAAGTATGTTATATGTGTGCATTCATTCATGCGCATTTTGGTGATGGATCCCGGTGATGTTGTGGATCAAATGGTGGGCATAATTCCCTTTGTGTGGAATTTGTGCCAGTTGGGCTGTATCTCGGTGATGAGTAGATCAGTCGGATGGGTTTAGCCCATGTATGGTACCACATGCATAGAGTCATTGCATTTATATATGTGTTGTTATATGATTGGAAGATTTCCAGTGTTATTTCGTGGTGATGTAATTGATTGTATTTTCGTAACAATTGATGAATAATCTAAAAATCTAAATACATTGCAGTTGGGTGAGTAATCTGCTTATGATATTTTGTCGTTATGAACTTATAATATAGTTTAATTGTGATATGTCTCACCCTTACTGTTGACCATTTTTCAGATTGAGGAGTAGCAGCAATTATATTTGGTGAGGATAGCTCGTAGAGTTAATCCGTTTTAGTTCAGTCGTGTCGGTGTCATGCTCTGGTCTTGTAACACTGGGGAACATTTGTTATAGAGTTATTTTGATAAACTCTTATTTTATTGGTTTGGATAATTTTAGTTGATTGAGACGATGATTTTTAGTGATGATGATAAATGTTTATATTATCCAATAATGAGATTTTATTCTGCTGTGTTAAACATGTTTGGTTGAAATACGTGATTATGTTCCTCGGAAAAAGCATGACAAATATATGTTTATTTTATTTAAAGAGTTGTAGCATCATTGTACATGTTTTTACTCTGAATTTATTTAATATTTCGCGGGGGTTTAGAAGGGTGTTACACCTTGCGGTTCCGCACAATGTTTTCAGCCCCTTTTGAGGCTTTTCTATATTATGATTCTGTATGCATTTTTGATTTTCTGTCTTATGAGTTATCTATATAATCCCCCAAGCGCGAGGCTTGTAGAACAAGATGGAGCCCTTTGAGAAAGAGCTATCTCGATCAGTTAAAATACTTTGTTCTCTTGTGATGTCTGAGATATTCTTATTTCGATTGTTTGGGTAAAGGAGTAACTTATCTCGGTGGAAAGGTTACTCAACCGGTCTTCGTTGTTTTATCATTCATCGAGGATGCATTTATAAGTCCTTTTCTAATTCGGTACGAGGTTTCTTATTGAACATGATTGATGATTAGAGTCCATTGGGATTAAAGTTAAAGTATGGCCATAGGTGAGAGGGCGTGGCAGATGTTAAAGTCCATTGCGGGAGGATGATAGAGTAGGGTCAGAGGCGCGAAGACGTGACTGCTTGCGGTTTAGAGGCCCAAAAGCTTAACTGGCTTAGGTGCGATTCAGAACCCCAGAGGATTAACTGGCTTAACTGATGTCAGAGGCACGGGGATGTAACTTGACCCGGGGGATTTGGGACCGTAGCCGACATGGATCTAACCCTGATCCGATAAAATATTTGACTCCTAAAGGAGGAATGTAAACTCGACCCGAGTTGGATTGGGGAGCAAAGCTAGCAGGGACTTACCCCTGATCTGGTACTCGATTCTTAGAGGATGAGTGTCGCCAGTTGAGACTTAACTCAAATCTGGTATCCAAATGGGATCGTGACTCCTTTCCTGCAAAACTGACAAATAACAAAGAGAATTCAATTTGTTATTAATAATGATGTTGTTAAATTATTTCCCCAATGAGATGAGTTGACTTTGTCTAATCAGTTACCCCTTCTTCTGTATCTTCTAGTTTATAGCATTAATTCTTCTTGGCATTTGTGTGTTGGCTTCTCCTTGATAGTTTAATCACTCCAATATTATGATCTCATATACATATATATCCGGTCTCCTGATTTTGTTGGCGATCTCATTCGACAAATTCATACTTCCGAGATTAGTTTCTTCTAATATCTATAGTCAACTTATCTAAGGTTTTGATTTCTTCAATAGGATATAGGTTTCTCCGGCGACACTCCTATATATTTTCTATGAATTAAGAAAAAGAGGAGGTGTCTCCCGTCCGCGCAGGGGAAATGAGCAACACTTATAACTTGGTTGAACTCTAAAGAATTCTTTAAAATAATTACAAACGAAAGAGATCATTACTCGTCTTTATCCGACAATAATTACTTAAAATATAAATTAGGCTATGTCTGCCTCTTGGTCTCACTGGCAACCTCCCCGAAATTTATGATTTAACATGTATCAAGTGTAGGATAATTCAAAAAGTCACCCCTACTCAAAATTTTCTACTACTGTTGTTAAAGTATGTTACTTACCTATCAAGGTGATTAATAATTGAATAAGAAATTGTCATATATAATAAAATCATTTTAGCCACCATTTTACAGTGAATCATTCCCGAGGCATATAGTAGAACCTTCGCAACAAGCAGTAAAACCAATTATTTATACTCATGAATGGTTTCACTTGTGAATCACATCGACATAACAAAAAAGGATAATTTGACTTATCTTTTAACTCTGAATTAATTGGTCATGTCAATTTGCATATGCCGGCCAATGTTTCTTGTATCTAGCACGTTGAAATCAATTTCTTTGTTACGGTAAAACTCGCTCTCAGTATAAATACCTCATGATGGATACAACATGTCATCAGTTTGCATAAAAAAGGATAGAGACTTATTTGAACAAAAGTCGGGCTCTCCTTTGTTCACAAACATATTGCCCTTCTCATTGAAGTCTCCCTTCTGCATTTGATATGTCGTAAGATCGAGTACTCGATCGAATACGTGACAGGTATTTCTTAAACACTGGCCTGATGACACTGATGACAATGAGATTGATACCTTGACATCCACATGAACTTCCTTTGAGTATGATCTTGCATCCAATCTGATCGAAACAAACTCTCTGACATGAGAACAACGGCGCCGCCAGTCCAGGCAATGCTGATGTTTGGTTCGGATTTTGCTGATCTGAGTCGCCGGGTTGAGTGATTTTTGCAAGGATCGTGGTTCTTACGGTGGTTCTTAGACGTCAAAATCGTTAAAATCTTTGTTGCTTACTTGGAGTGATTCAACAATCTCAAGTGATAAGCTTGTTACAACAATCCAATTTGCTGCCTCATGCACAAAACACCAATTCCAATCCTAGCACCAATCACATTTTCACTCATTTTGGTCATACATCAAATGAGAATTCAGATACATCATAAGTATCAACCGTTTCATGCTCTACTCTCATTAAGCCTGAATTTTTGATCTTGGGTTCAGGTACTAATGACCATGTATGCTCATCCCTACATTGATTCATTTCCTATCTCAAAATTAAGCCAATTAGCACATGCATATTTAGGTCCAATATATTTGTATTAGGCTTTTTCTATTTTCTTTTGGGTTACATTACTCTGGACCTGAGCATGTTTAGGTCCAATATATATGTGGCTCCTCTTGTTTAAGAATATGGCAAGTGAAATCAAATTTACATTCAGCATATTCATTTTTTTGCCATTTTTACATTCATCTTCTACAATGCTCTACAATGGCATTGTGTAATATAGTATCAGAAGAATAAAACACAATCCTTTCATCACCCTTTCCTCACTTGCATCCTCTTTCTTTCATCATCTTTTCTC
This sequence comes from Vicia villosa, assembly GCF_029867415.1. Taxonomy (NCBI): domain Eukaryota; kingdom Viridiplantae; phylum Streptophyta; class Magnoliopsida; order Fabales; family Fabaceae; genus Vicia; species Vicia villosa. The sequence continues at coordinate 17,081,658 of NC_081185.1, forward strand.
CATCACTTCTCCATCACTTCCATGGCTTCGGATAGCAGTGATACTGAATCCATCTCCAACACAGATTCACAAATCCCTCCCCAAGATCCTTCCATGAACCCTAGAAACCCCTACTATCTTCATCCAAGTGAAAATCCTGGAGCCACCATTGTCGCACCTCTGCTGGATGACAACAACTATCACAATTGGAGAAAATCCATGAAACGTGCTCTCACATCAAGGAACAAAGTTTCCTTCATCAATGGAACACTTCTCAAACCCTCAGAATCAGACAAGAACTATGAGCTCTGGGATCGTGCAAATAGCATGGTGCTATCTTGGATAAATCGCACCCTCTCACCGCACATAGCACAGAGTACGATCTGCTTCGACTCTGCTTTTGATCTCTGGGAGGATCTTCGCGAAAGATTTCCCAAAGGCAATCACTTTAGGTTCTCTGATCTTCTTCGTGAAATTCACTCCATAAAGCAAGGTGAACGATCTTTATCGACCTACTTTACTGATTTGAAAATTTTATGGGATGAGTTAGAAGATTTGCGTCCGACCCCATCTTGTTCTTGCCCTACTCCTTGTTCTTGTGGTTTATCCAATGCGGTCCGTAAATTCAAACAGATGGAATATGTCACCTGTTTTTTGAAGGGCTTAAACGATAACTACCAAAGCATTCGCACACAAATCTTGCTCCTTGATCCCTTTCCCCATATATATCAGTCGTGTGCATTCTTTAATTGCTCAACAACAACTCCCAACCACGTCCAATTCGACCATTCTTTATGCTAACAACACCAACTCCAAAGGCAAAGGATGTGGATCCGACAAACCTTCCATGGTGTGTTCCAATTGCAGCAAAACCAATCACACCATTGAGACATGTTATTTCAAACATGGCTTCCCACCAAGATATTGCAATAAGAATCCTAAAGACAAAACTGAGCAGAAACCACAAGCTACCACTGTGGCCTTACCAACTAACTCCAAGGAGGATTATCAGCATTTGTTGCAGCTCATTCAACAATCAAGGAAGGAAACTCTTAAGGAGGACAAAGCTATAATCTTGGGTTTGAATCATACAGGTAGTGCAATCTCTAATCCTTCTATATGGATTTTAGATTTAGGAGTATCTCATTATGTTTGTCCTCATATAACTTGCTTCTCCGAAATTCAATCCATTAATCATGTTCTCATTAATTTACCTAATGGCACTCATATGACTACTTATTTCTATGGCACTGTGCATCTTAATCATTCTCTAAGTTTACAACATCTGTTCTACATACCACAGTTCAAATTTAGCCTCATATCCATTTCAAAACTTTGCCAAAATTCTGCTTATAGTGTGATCTTCTTATACAATTCCTGTTACATACAGGATGTGTCTACCAAGCAGAAGATTGGCCAAGTCACACCTCTTAACAGCCTTTACATTTTATATGGAACACCTCTTTTTGATATTAGATCATATAACACTTGTAATAATGTGATTTCAGACAATAATAATCATGTTTCCCTTTGGCATCATAGATTGGGACACCCCTCTAATGAAGTGTTATCTCAAATGTCTAATTTTTTTCCTGCTATTACATTTCAGAAACATTCTCCATGTCATACTTGTTATCTTTCTAAACAATGCAAACTTGCTTTTCTTACAAGTAACACTAACTCTACTAAATGCTTTGACTTAATTCACATGGATATTTGGGGCCCCATTGCTGTTCCATCTTTAGATGGCTTCAAATATTTTTTGACTATAATTAATGACTATTCTAGGTTTACATGGACATTCATCATGCATAATAAGTCAGAAACTAGAGAACTTGTTCAAAACTTCATAGCCTATTGCAAAACCCAATTTTCCTGCATGATTAAAGTCATCAGGTCTGACAATGGGCCTGAATTTCTCATGACATCTTATTATCCATCTCTAGCAATTTTGCATCAGAGAAGTTGTGTGGAGACACCTCGACATAATTCTCTAGTAGAGAGAAAACATAGACATTTGTTACAAGTCACTAGATCTTTTCTCTTTCATTCCAAATTGTCCAAACTTTTTTGGTCCTTTGCCTTACGCCATGCCACCTATCTCATAAACATAATATGCAGTCCCACCATTCAAAATAAAACACCATATGAATTTTATTCAACACACTTCCATCCTTTGAAAATCTTAAATTTTTTGGGTGTTTGGCCTATGCTTCCACTCTTACAAGAAATAGGGATAAGCTTGATCCTAGGGCATCTCAATGTATTTTTTTAGGTATCACATTAGGCATTAAGGGATATTTACTCTTTGACCTTAAAACAAGATCTCTGTTTACCTCTAGAAACACTATATTCTATGAAGATCAATTTCCCTTCACACCTCCTATTCAACCTGCCATTGATCACAATTGCCCTACTGACAACTCCACTATCCCTTTCTTATTTGACATAGAATCTAATCCTTCCCCCCTCCATAATTATCTATTCCTATACAAAAAACTAATCCCATCACCACGATTCTCAATGATCAATCCCCTATGTCCAATCACTCTGCTCACAATAGTAGTGATCATACCAATTGTACTGAAAATCCAGATCCCACCACCCTTAATCAACAACAAGATATTCACATTTCCAATGAACAACAGGAACTGCATAATAATGATACTGACATTAGACATTCTACTAGGATAAAATCTACTCCTGCATATTTAAAGGATTTCATATGCCATGTTTCTAAATCCTCACCCATTTATGACATATCAAAATACATTTCGTACCATAACATTTCATCTGCACATCATGCTTATATTGCTGCCATCACTACTACCTCTGATCCCTTGACAAACAAAGAGTCTTGTGCTCATCCTCATTGGACACAAGCCATGAGTAAAGAGATTAAAGCTCTCACTTTGAACAAAACTTGGATCATCACCACTCTTCCTCCTGGTAATAAAACTATAGGATGTAAATGGGTTTTTAAAACCAAATATAATTCTGATGGCACTTTAGAAAGACATAAGGTCAGACTTGTTGCACAAGGATTCAAACAAATTGAAGGTATCGGTTTCTTTAACACTTTTTCCCCTGTTGCAAAATTAACCACTATAAGAGTCATACTTGCCCTTGGTGCCTCTTTCAACTTTTTCTTATTTCAATTGGATGTTCACAATGCTTTTTTACATGGTGACTTGGATGAAGAAGTATACATGACCTTACCAAAGGGCATGCATGCTTCTGCCACAAATCAAGTTTGTAGACTTCTCAAATCACTCTATGGCTTAAAAATCTAGCAAGCGGAGGTTTGAGAAGCTATCACAAGTTCTACTCACTAATAACTTCAAACAATGCTCTTGTGAACATTCATTATTTATACACTATTCAGCAAAATCTTTCACCCTAATTCTGGTTTATGTTGATGACTTGTTGATTGCAGGAAATAATCTTCAGCTCATTACTAAAAAAAAACAACTTCTGCACCAGCATTTCCATATGAAGGACCTTGGGCCATTAAAGTATTTCCTGGGCCTTTAAATTGCAAGGAACAACAATGGAATCAACATCAAACAGAGAAAATATACACTTGACTTACTCTCCACAACCGGTCTCCTTGCCTGCAAACCAACCAAGACGCCAATGGCTCGTGACACACGGTTTTCTGCAAACAAAGGAAGCATCATGACTAACCCTACAAAATTCATAAGGCTCTATGGTTAACTTATTTATCTCCTCAGCACTCGTCCAGGCATTGCCTATATTGTCCATCAACTAAGTTAACATATGCATTCTCCAACTGACATTCACTATGAAGCTGCCTTATGTGTCCTACGTTATCTCAAGTCTGCACCTGCTCAAGGCTTATTCTTCCCCAGCAAACAACCATTACAAATCAAAGCTTTTCTCAGATTCTAATTGGGCCACTTGCCCCGATACTCGCAGGTCCATCACTAGCTTTTGCAATTTCCTGGGACCTTCTCTAATTTCTTGGAAGTCAAAGAAACAACCAAAGTATCTCGCAGCTCAACAGAAGTAGAATATCGTTCCATGGCAACAACTGTTTGCGAAATTCAATGGATTACCAACCTCCTCAATGACATCAACATTTCCTTTGAAACTCCTTCCAATTTATATTGTGACAATGGCTTAGCTAGACACGTTGCCAACAACTCCTCCTTTCATGAACGAACGAAACACATAGATCTCAACTGCCACCTCGTACGAGAAAAGCTACAACAACGTCTATTTCATCTCCTTCCTATGACCTCTAATCAACATCTCGCGAATGTCTTTACAAAACCATTGGACACTGCTCCATTTCTGGAAAACATTTCTAAGCTAGGCCTACATTCCATATACTCCTAGCTTATGGGGGCTATTAAGATTGTTATATTTTTATTGGGCTTTTTCTATTTTCTTTTGGGTTACATTACTCTGGGCCTGAGCATGTTTAGGTCCAATATATATGTGACTCCTCTTGTTTAGGAATATGGCAAGTGAAATCAAATTTACATTCAGCATATTCATTTTTCCGCCTTTTTACATTCATCTTCTACAATGCTCTACAATGGCATTGTGTAATAGTTCTAGTGTTGTAGCTAAGCATGTAGGTTCAATAAGTTTTTCACCATAATTATGCCTCACGAATGTTCTGTACACTCTTTAACTTTCCTTGAATTTGTTATCAGTTTTGAAATCATGTCAATCTATTCATTGTATTTTCTAATTTTCAGACAATGAATGTGTTATTCAAGATTTGAAAACCAAGAAGTTGATTGGTTTGGCTAAATACTTTGAAGGCTTGTACAAACTTATGACTGGTGGTGGTTTCCTTAATTAAGATACATCTCAAATCCAACCTAACAATCGTAGTAATTCTCTATCCAAATAATATGTACCTAGCACTTTTATCAATAATTGTAAAGTGACTCCTGATCGGTCACCATTTCTAGTAAGTTTCCGCACCTTTTTCCGACCAAAAGTCATAATCTTGGTAATACTAAGTGGCATTGTTATAGGTTTTATTATAAGTTTCTTAATTTGTCGGTTGTTTGAATTTTGCATATTAGTGTGTCTTAAGTTTTATAAAAGTGCCATTTTATGCGTTGGTTGTTAGTTTGTTGTTGGCCAGGTTGACCCAGGAATGAGATAGGAACTTAGGACACTCCGAGGCGAAAAAAGAAGCTGAAAGAGCCAAATAGAAGGTTCACACGGGCACCAGTGTGCATGCACACGGGCCGTGTCAAAAGATGGCTGGAAAGATGTTTTTGAAGGCTAGGCAGAGGTTTCACACGGGCACCCGTGTTCCTGCACACGGTCCGTGTGAAAAGCTGAGCAGAAAATGATTTTTTGGCAAAGGAGCAGTTAACCAACACGGGCACCCGTGTTCCTGCACACGGTCCGTGTTGGCAGGCGCGGGCAGATTTCCAACTTGTGATATTTTGAAAGCCTTTTACTCATTAAGGGTATTTTGGACCTTTCGGATACGAGGGATGACTGTCAACACTACTAAAACCTAACAGGAAGAAGGAACGAGGCATCTTGGATGATTGAGCATAGAGAATTACAGAGAAAAAGCAATCAAGGGTTTTGGAAGAGATCTTCAAGAGCACTCGCGATTGGAGATCATATCGACCGATAATTTCTTGTAATGACTTCATTTACTCTTGTTATTTTCTTAAACACTATGAGTAGCTAAACTATTTTATGCTAGGGTGATGTCCCTAAATCTTTTCATGTACTAACTTGTTAAAACCGTTGTGATGAATTTGATGTTTTTATAATTTGAGTTTATGATTCAAAGATTTTCATGCTTCATCATATTGGAAAATATTTTGTTGATCTATGATTAGGGTTAGGCGTGACACACCACTCTAATGCGTTTTGAATCAAAACATTACCGGTAAATCGCTTAGGAATAAGGATTTCACCATAGTGATCATTCATTCTAGATTACGATGCATAATGCCTTAATACTAAATTCAATTATTGAGGTATTGAAATTGACTTTTAAGTATTAATAAGTTCTCCACTAAGGAATTAGGGAAAAACATTTTATGGAATTGATACTCAATTGTAGTCACATCTTTTCATGAACAACGGTGTTCTCAAGGAGTTACATAAGATTTATACATCAACCTTAGCATGCCTTCTCATTTGTGTACCAAATCATCATTTACTTATCGTTTTTAATTATAAACAGTTAGTAGTTTTATCAAGCAAATCAAAAACCAACCATAGCTTTTTGTTCAATTGAAAATTTAGTCCTGGTTTATATTTTATCCGCAGTCCTTGTGATCGATACTTGGATTCTACTCCATTTTAATAACTACATCGGTAACAAAAGTAGTACACTTGCTATTTTCCGATCAAGTTTTTGGCGCCGTTGCCGGGGACTGCCAAACTATAAGCCGAACTTTAAGTCAATTGAAATTTTGTTGCTCTGCGACCAAAATTTTATTTTTATCCGTTATTTTAATTTCATTGCAGTTGTATCTGTTCTAACTGTTGTCTAACTGTTTATGCGAGGTCAGACCTCAGCTAAATTTTCCTTTGACACAGAACCAGAAAGAGCTCTGCACGAGAGACGCCGCAAGGCAAGAATTGAAAGACTGGCAGCACCAAGTGCAAGTCTCAGTGTTCCACATCAGGAAAGCGACGACGAAGTGTCTGTGCATTCGGAGCACAGCGACTCTGACTTTGACAGGGAGGTAGTTCAGGAACCAGTTAACATGGCTGGAAATCAACCTCTTGCGGAGAGATTGTTAGGGGACTATGGAGGGGCAAATGCTCACCCCAACCGGATGACTATTGTTAATCAACCCGTGAATGTGGCACATTTTCAATTGCATCCATCCACCATTCGCCAGCTAGAGAGCAAGCCGTTCTCCGGAAGAATAAACGAGGATGCAAATAAGCATCTTTAGAGATTTCTCACTACGACAACTTCGTTGAAGATCGAAGGTCATTCAGAGGAGGCCAAGAGACTTGTTATGTTTCCGTTTACACTTACTGATGACGCAAAGGAGTGGTTTTACTCACTTCCGGCTGCAAGTATCACGACATGGCAAGAGATGGAAACGGCATTCCTCAATGAATATTTTCCTGCGTCGGTGTTCATCCGAAAAAGATACGACATTGTAAATTTCAAACAAAAAGAGGGGGAATCATTGGGGGATGCATACAAGAGGTTCAAAAGGTGTTTGACTGCATGTCCTACTCATAACATGGACGCTACCGAGCAAATGCAGAATTTCGTGAATGGGTTGCGACTTAAGACAAAGCAGCTTATTGATACCGCTGCTGGTGGTTCAACAAATTTTGCTACAGCCACAGTTATGAAAAGGATCATAGAGGCAATTGCTGCTAATGAGCATCTTGAGTTGTATGATCGAACCATGAGCCAACCGGAGGGCGAAATTGATTTGAAGTTGCCAGAGCAGGTTGTTAAGATGGAGGATCAGATTGCTGCAGAGGTAGAGAGAAGGTTAAAAAAGATGAATATTGGAACTCAGACAGTGGCACAGGTGGAACCAGTTAAAGCGGTTCTTTGTGAAATATGTGGTGGACCGCACTTTGCTATGCATTGTGTGGCAACGCAAGAACAGGTTGAGCAGATTCATATGTTGAGGCAGAATAATCCTTATGCCAACACATATAATCCGGGGTGGAAAAATCATCCGAACTTCTCATGGAAAGACCAGCAAGGAAACGTCCAGAAGCCGGTTCAAGGACAACAATTATATCAACCTCAGACTCAACAATACCAACCACAGGGACAACAATATCGTCCGCAACAACAACCATACCAGCAACCTCAACAACAATACTAACCACAGGGTCCAAGAAAGGCGGATTGGGAAATTGCCATTGAAAAGATGGCCGCTCAAAGCTCCCAATTCCAAGAAGAGACACGTAGCAATTTAAGGAACACCGGAGCCTCAATCAAGAACCTTGAAGTACAAATGAGTCAAATTGCTCAACACCTTGCAATTCCGCAATCACCAGGAGCCCTCCCAAGCGCAACTGTTACTAATCCTAAAGACAATCAAAAAATCAATGCCGTCACTACACGGAGAGGGAAACCACGTGAAGTGGTGGAAAAGGATTCGGAGAGTGAGGATCAATTGCTTGAGGTGGAGCTGGACATAAGAGAGAATGAGCAAGTGGAAGAAGAAGTGGTAACACCAGCACCGGTTACGAAAGAAAAAGTGTTAACACCAACACCAGAAGTCAAGCTGCCTTACCCTCAAAGAAACAAGAAAAAGGGGCAGCAAGAAAAGAATTTTGAGAAGTTCCTGGAATTATTCAAAAAGCTGGAGCTGAATATTCCGTTGTTGGAAGCACTTGAGCAAATGCCCACCTATGCCAAATTCATGAAGGACATCATCGCTAAAAAGCGAACCATTGCAGACCATCCCATTATTCTAACAGAAACTTGTAGTGCTATTTTGCAGGGCCTGAAGATTCCAGTGAAAAAGAAGGATAGAGGAGCAGTAACTATCCCTTGCACTATTGGAGATAGATCTTTCAAGAGAGCTCTAATTGATCTGGGGGCAAGTATCAGTCTCATGCCTCTATCCATCTACAAAAAGTTGGGAATTGGTGCAATCCAAGACACTCGGATGACTCTCCAATTTGCAGATCATTCGGTCAAGCGACCTTACGGAGTAGTCCAAGACGTCCTTGTGAAAGTGGATAAGTTTGTGTTTCCGGTAGATTTTGTAATTCTTGAAATGCCAGAAGATGAAGAGATGCCGATAATTCTGGGACGACCATTCTTGGAAACAGGGAGAGTCATGATAGATATGGATGGGGGCACTCTGACTTTGAAGGTTTATGATGAAGAGTTAAAAATCAATGTTCATAATACCATGAAGCATAAAGAGGATATTGGCACTAGTAGCAATATACAAGTGCTCCAACAAGTGGTAGAAAGTGATCATGTGGAGAGTGTATCGCAATTACCTCTCGAAAGAGTTTTGAGCATGTCAATTTTTGGAGAAAATGAAGAAGCCAATGATAATGACTTGGAGGTGGTATCAATGTTGGAAACTCAACCTATCTTTAAAGGTTCTCGAACACATAGGTGGGAAGATCTAAGGCAACCAATATCATTGGGTTGCAATGAAGAAAAGCCAAAAAGTTCAGAATTGAAACAGCTTCCGGAGAATCTTAAATATGTTTTCCTTGATTCTGAAGAAAAATGTCCCGCCATCATTAGCTCTAGTTTGAAAAATATACAAGAGGACAAGTTAATTGAAGTTCTGAAAAAGTTCAAGGGAGCTATGGGTTGGAAAATTGAAGACCTCAAGGGAATAAGTCCTACGATGTGCATGCACAAAATTCTCATGGAAGAAGATCACAAACCGGTGGTGCAACCTCAAAGGAGATTGAACCCAGTTATGAAGGAGGTGGTGAGAAAGGAAGTCGTGAAGCTGTTAGATGCAGGTCTTATTTACCCGATATCAGACAGTTCATGGGTGAGCCCTGTTCATGTGGTACCTAAAAAAGGAGGTACAACGGTGATAGCTAATGAAAAGAATGAGTTGATTCCTACCAGAACGGTCACTGGGTGGCGGGTGTGCATAGACTACAGAAGACTAAATCTGGCCACAAGAAAAGACCACTTTCCATTGCCATTCATTGACCAAATGCTAGAAAGATTGGCTGGGCATGACTATTATTGTTTTCTGGATGGGTACTCGGGATACAACCAAATTGCGGTTGCACCGGAGGATCAAGAGAAGACAGCCTTTACTTGCCCATACGGTATCTTCGCTTATAGAAGGATGTCGTTCGGGTTGTGTAATGCCCCAGCGACATTCCAAAGATGCATGACTTCTATTTTTGCTGATATGCTTGAAAAGCATATGGAAGTCTTCATGGATGACTTCTCGGTTTTTGGTTCCTCCTTTGATAATTGTCTGGCTAACCTTTCACTTGTTTTGCAGCGATGTCAAGAAAGTAATCTGATCCTAAACTGGGAGAAGTGCCATTTCATGGTACGAGAAGGCATTGTGCTTGGTCACAAGATCTCCCACAGGGGAATCAAAGTTGACCAAGCTAAGGTGGAGGTTATCTCAAAATTACCACCACCTGTGAATGAGAAAGGTATTCGGAGTTTCCTAGGCCATGCGGGATTCTACCGTAGGTTCATAAGGGATTTTTCGAAGATAGCCAAACCGCTGACCACTTTGTTGGTTAAAGACAGGACTTTTGTATTCAATAAAGAGTGTGCCGATGCATTTGAGACACTGAAAAATAAACTAGTGTCGGCACCCATTGTGATTGCCCCTGATTGGTCTCTACCCTTTGAGATCATGTGCGATGCTAGCGACATTGCAGTGGGGGCTGTACTTGGACAGTGGAGAGAAAAATTGCTTCATGTTATTTATTATGCCAGTCATGTTTTGAACCCTGCACAGATCAATTATGCAACTACCGAGAAGGAGTTGCTAGCTGTTGTGTATGCCTTTGATAAATTCAGGCAATATCTGTTGGGTTCGAAAGTGATTATTTACACTGACCATGCTGCTTTAAAATATCTCTTTGCCAAGCAGGATTCGAAACCCAGACTCCTGAGGTGGATTTTACTTCTCCAAGAGTTCGATGTAGAGATTCGCGACAAGAAAGGGTGTGAAAACACTGTTGCAGATCACCTTTCGCGAATGTCACCCATTGAGGAGACAGAAGAACGGCGTCCAATAAAGGATGAGTTTGCTGATGAACACATCCTAGCTGTTATTGGAGTGCCTTGGTTTGCTGATTACGCAAACTACCTTGTTGGCGGTATAATACCTGACGATTTTGATTCTAACCGCAAGAAAAAGTTTGTTCATGATTGCAGGTTCTATCTATGGGACGACCCATACCTATACAAGAGAGGAGTAGATGGGCTGATAAGACGATGTGTGCCTGAGGAGGAGCAAAAGGATGTGTTGAGAGCATGTCATGACTCTGAATATGGAGGGCATTTCAGTGGGGATCGTACTGCTTCCAAAGTCTTGCAATCAGGATTGTACTGGCCATCATTGTTCAAAGATTCCCAAGAGATGGTAAAATAATGTGATAAGTGTCAGCGTACTGGGAACATATCAGAAAGAAATCAAATGCCCCAGAATTTCATGTTAGAGGTGGAGCTATTCGATGTTTGGGGAATTGACTTCATGGGTCCGTTTCCACCATCATTCGGGAAGAATTACATCTTAGTTGCAGTGGACTATGTCTCAAAATGGGTGGAGGCGGTAGCTTTACCAACTAATGATGCGAAGGTAGTAGTCAAGTTCTTGAGGGAGAACATATTTGCTAGGTTTGGAGTACCGAGAGCGCTAATTAGTGATGAAGGAACTCACTTCCTCAATCACCTCATGGAGAAACTCCTTCAAAAATACAATGTGAAGCATCGGATAGCCACCCCTTACCACCCTCAAACTAGTGGTCAGGTAGAGGTGTCTAATAGACAGCTCAAACAAATTCTCGAGAAGACAGTGAGTTCGTCGCGAAAGGATTGGGCAACAAAGCTAGATGATGCGTTATGGGCTTACCGAACGGCGTTCAAAACACCCATCGGGATGTCACCATACCAACTTGTCTACGGAAAAGCATGTCACTTGCCTTTAGAGCTTGAACACAAGGCATTTTGGGCAACTAAATTTTTGAACATGGATTTGTCTCTAGCAGGAAATTCTAGAATCTTACAGTTGCATGAATTAGAAGAGTTTCGGAATCGTGCGTACGAAAATGCCAAGGTTTACAAGGAACAGACCAAGAAGTGGCACGATAGGAGGATTCAGAAAAAAGAGTTTTGGGAAGGACAGCTGGTCCTTCTGTACAATTCCCGTTTGAAGCTTTTTCCGGGAAAATTGAGATCCAAATGGTCGGGACCATTTGTAGTTCATAAGGTATTCCCTTACGGTGCAGTTGAAATCAAGAATCAAGCTAATGGAGACATCTTTAAAGTTAATGGGCAGAGATTAAAGCCATATTTCCAAGGTCAACCAGTTGGACAGGTTGATGTCATTCGTCTTGCTTAGTAGGACGATAGACCGTCGAGCCATGCGACGTTAAACGAAGCGCTCCGTGGGAGGCAACCCACGTTTGTTTCATTTAACTTTCGTTCTCTTTGTTTTATTTCGTTTCTTTTGTAGGTGGTAGAGTGTGGACCGGTAGACGCAACTTGAGTAAAAAAAAACACGGAGAGTGTCCATTTTTAGTGCATAAAAGACCATCAACACGGGCACCCGTGTGCAGAAACACAGCCCGTGTTGAAGACAGAATGAAAGAAAAAAAGAAAAAGTAAAAAATGGCTTCAGCACCAGCAACACGGGCGCCCGTGTGCAGCAACACGGCCCGTGTTGCCCCTCAGCACGCCCCAAATTGTAACAGCCAGTTTTTTTCACACGGCCGCCCGTGTGCAGCCACACGGACCGTGTGAGCTTTGCGGGTGTCGCACGCTCGTGAAAAAATGAACAGAGTCGCCACCAATATATTTATCCCAGAAGGGAAAGGAATATCAGAAAACCTAACAAAGGATAAGAACAGGGTCTTGCGACCAGAGAATCTAGGTACGGGAGTCGGTTACGCAAGGGGAAGGTATTAGCACCCCTCGCGCCCATCGTACTCGATGGTATCCACCTATGTTTGTTTCTATCTAAAGGGTGTGTACTATGTCTATGTCTAAATGCGAAATGAATGCAAAATGTAGGGAAAATAAAGAATTGTACTCGCACGGGCCCTACCCCGCTGCCTACGTATCCTTTTCAGGAATCAGAGTTACCGTAGCTCGGCTCACGATTTTCTGTTTGTTTGTGTTTTTTAATTGGGCGGAGTCATCGTTCACGTTCTTGCATAAGGGAAGACCTACGATGCGTACGAACGTAAATGACATTGCCCTTAGGTGCCAACGAGGCAAAAGAAAAAGAAATGCTTGGTTTGTGTCTTTTAGGATAGATGAGTGATGAACAGTTCCCAATACCGGGCCACTCACCACTTTCTCTACTTTGCTTTAGTCTGAACCATTGTTAGATGTTTTAAAGTGTTTTTGGTTGTGTATTTTTTAAGGGAATTTACTTCACGATTCGAATCACATAAAATGTATAATGATCGAGAAGCAGATTAGGGAATGAATCCCACTCACTTCCATCCCATTATGTAATGTTTGAGAAACAGACTAGAGAATGAATCTCACTCATTTCTCTCCCATTAATTAATGTTTGAGAAACAGATTAGGGAATGAATCCCACTCGTTTCTCCCCCATTAAGTAGTGACCGAGAAACAGATTAGGGAATGAATCCCACTCGTTTCTATGCCACTAAGTGATTGAGAAATAGATTAGGGAATGAATCCCACTCATTTCTCTATCACTTGCTTAATGTGATTCGCATCTTCCTTTTATTAATGTTTTAAAGAGTTGAAAAAGAAAAAGAATGCAAAAGGGAACTAGATCTACCATTCTAATCTATGTTATTCTAATCTACTAATGGCCCTAAGGTCAAGGATAACTATCCTATCTCAATTCCTCTTAACAAAGAAGGAAGAGTCTAAGGGAACATAGCAAGCAATAGTAAGGAGTAAGCAACATCAAAGCAAGGAATGAGAGGCTAAGCATGAAAAGGGGAGAAAGAGGCCCCAAGTCAGTAGCAAAACAAGGGATTGAATGTCCCAAATCAAATACAAAAGCATCACGGTATCATACAAAAATATCCACAAGAAGTTACCAAAGTGTCGCGTGCGTCGTTACTTACCAATTAGCGGGCAAACATCAATTAATCAAAACCAAAGCAAGTGAACACAATGAGCTAGGCCTCAAGTCAGTAGCAAACTCAATCATCTAGTTCTAATATCCTATATTAATCTATATTAGTCAATTAGCATGAAACAATACAAAACTCTAACCAAAACTAGACAACACTAGGTTAATACTAGCTAAACGGTTTCAAGTTGCGAATGAAGTTAGAAACATGCAATCAAATGGTACAAGTCAGTAGCAAATAGCCTATACTAGATGCCTAAACAACCACAAAGTCATGCCAAGAAGTTCCACACAAAATTACGGGTCATTTGTACAAGTTACGGTGCAATCGTCAACCAAAAACAAGTTATTTACATGTGATAAAGAAAAATCGAGTAAAATGGGAAAACATGATCTAAAATTTTCAATTCCAGGTTTTAGGACCTCTAGACATCCCTAATTATATGTACAAAAAGTAATCAACATCATTGCATGAATGCAAATCGAATTATAGATCAAATTCACATGGTTAACCACTTAGAAGAACACATCAATCGGGTAAAAGAAACCTAATGAAAATCTAATCAAGACATGGAATTGCACTTTTATTTTTTGTACACATGAAGATATAGGAGCCTACTGATATCACACAAAAAATGGGAATTCAATTCTACTTCTAAGGCACTTAACCGAATTATTTTGTAAAACACACTAAACATGCGAAAATATGAACATATCTAAGAAAAAGATTTATTTAAAATAGAAAACTAGTTTCTAAAAATCTATAAAAAATACCACAATTATTTACACACATATATCTATCTAAAACACATTTTATTGGGTTTTTATTTCACCTAAAACCGATTTATGGAGCGAAAATTAGAAAGAAAATAAAGTGGAAATAAAAATCTAAATCTGCCTAACAAGGGGGTGTGTTAGTAAATTCAAAAAGAACTGAAACTTAGTTGATACGCATTTGGGCCCAGATTCAGGGGGTGTGGAGAGTATATCGTGTACAGGCCCTAGGGTTCACATGATCCATCAATTTCTAAGGGTTTTGATTCAATTATATTTTGCACTAACGTTCTGATTAACATCCAATTAAGATTTTATGACTTAATTAACTTACTAATTAATACTAACCTTATGTCAGATTAATGTGTTAATGCAATGCTAATGAAATTAAAATAAAAAATGGAAAGAGGAATTAGGGTAATTGAATTGTGACCTTTGGGATTCTCGTTCAGCAATTCTCCCTCTCCCTCAATGACACGGCGCGGAGGAATCTTCGAATCTCCGGCGATCAACTCATCTTCTCCGATTGAACACGGTAGCACCAACATCAAACGATCGCGCGATGAACAGCGGTCTTCTCTCTTCTATTCACTCTCTCAGCTCTCGTCTCTCCCATGAACTCAGATGAACCGCGGCGGTCTTCTCTGATGAAAAATTCTTTTCGCCACCACGACGAACACGATGACGGCGGCTAGAGGTTATGATCCAGAATCCTCAAGCGCGTGCTTTCGTTCTCGAACTCTTCCACTTCTCTTTTCGTTATTTCCTGATTCGAACCTTCACCTGGTGTTGTTGTTGTTTTTCTGAATAACGCTTTGTTATTATGATGCGAAGGTACTGATGGAACCGGTTGTTGCAGGTTTGTTGAAGGTTGAATCGTGCGATTGAAATGTGATACGAAGACGAGGTTCTGAGGTTGACGAGAGTTTCGGTTCTTGAAGTTGTGGATGGAGAACGTAGAAGAGAAGATAAGGGAAATTGGAGATGATGAAGATTGCAGAGAGTTTGTTACAAGGTTCGATCTCTTTTTGATTTTTTTCTGTTCTCCAATTTTGCTACGATGGTGATTTTCTGAGTTTGTTGGTGATTGAAGATTTATGAAGGAAGATGGAAGATGATGATTGGACGATGAAGATGGTCAAGGTCTGAAAATGGAGGAGTGAAGGGCTGAATGAAGGTTGTGGAGAAAGAGATTGAAAGAGAAGAAGAAGAAAATGGTGAATTGTGTGGTGAAGATGAATGAAGCTGTGAAAGATGAAGAATCGGGTAGAGTGGTTCAAGAGATCAAGAAGTGAAGACTTGAATACTTATGGAGATTCTCAGGTTTGATTTTCTTCTTCTGCTTTTTCTGTTTTTTCTGGTTAGGATGTGAAACTGAATGATGGTGAGGAATGAATGTGAGGTGAGAATGAGCGTGTCTAGCTTGAATATGAGAAGAGAGTTAGTTATATGTTCTGATTTGGTGGTTGGAAGTTGGTTAGAGGCAGTTGTGAAGTTAGTTTTTGGTAGTTAGAGACTTGTTTTGTAACTGTTTTATGCAGGGGATTGGTCACTATTAGTTATGAAATTGTAAAAGGTTAGGGTGGTTGTATGGTGGTTTTCTTGTTTTAACAGGGGCCTGATTGAATATGGTATTTAATGGTTAGGACTAGTGTGAAATTTAGTTAGTGAAACTGTTAGTTTTTTAAATGGTGCAGCAAGCTGGGCGATACGGTTATATAACCGTTATGGATTTCTTTTGTTGCATTGCAATGTGTGTATGGTTCTGATACTGGATGTATGATGAATGAGAATTTGTATACCTTGGAATGTTGCTTCATAACTTCATAAAATTCCTCCTTTTTGTAATGCATTTAGATGTATGTCTTGAACCATGGTACTAATCCTTCTTGTTTGCAGCATGGTCATGATGGGAGTCTAAAGCAACATGGGGCAACAAGGAAATCACAGGTGATTGAAGTGGAAGCATGAAGAGACTTGGATGTTTCATGGAGGTCCTTTGGCCAATGATAGAGATGAAGCGCACTTGGTCGAGATTAGTTTAGGTTTTTTGGTGTAAATTTCAATGTGCTGAATTTCTTTTGTAACCTCCTTTTATGTAATCTTGTACGTCATATTGAATGGTGTAACTGATCTTGGATAGTTGAAATTGGCCTTTAATGAATGCTTTGGACATGAAAACCTTGAATTTGTGGTGTATGCACTTGAGTTTTATGATATAATCAGAATGATGCATTTGAAAACTTGGCGATGTACAAAGTACTTGAAACATAGTACTGTATCACAATCTTGCAATGTGGCTTTGAACATCCAATTGATACACTTCTGAAACATCTTTCTTTTATACGTTTCAAACCATTTCCTTTGATTCAAGGCCCTTGGCTTTTGTGTTTTGTGCCATAAATTCCAAAAATCCAAATGACACTTTCCAATCTTGCTTGCTTAAGCAATTTTGACAAATAAGGGACTTGAATGAATACCTCCAAATAATTCTTTAATTCAATGGAACCCTAACCTCGACTATCCAACTCAAGTCAACCTGTATTACAAGAAACAAACAAATGAGAATAATATTTCCCTGATCACAATGAATCTGTAACTCCACTTTGCGCCATATCTTGCTTTTACAGTTTAATCCCTCGAGACCTCAATTAGTGTAAGGTTAACAAACTCAAAAACCATGAGTAAGAAGCCCCAATTCCTTCCTGAGATGCTCAATGGGAAAGCAAAATGAATCAAGAAATTGAGAAATACACCAGAACCCTAGCTCACAAAATCCTCAGTAAAAATAATGATAAAGCCCCGATCCACTTGCTTCCGAGGCATCTTGATGAAGAAGCTTGATGAAGGAAAGAGCTATCAATGAATATGAACACAAAACCCTAGCTCCACGAACCTTAGTTAATGAGAAAACCAGTTGATTCAAGCTCGCGTGAAGTGAAAGCCTTAGTTCTCAAGATCCTTGATCCTCGTGCCAAATATATTAATTAATGATGAATGTATGAATGTTAGATGACCTAATGAAGAGTATGCAAATGAAATGTGAAGATTAAGCCAGTTAGAAGTTAAAGGGGTAGGACAAATTTGGGGTATGACAGCGGGGCAGAATTTTCAAATTTTTTTAAAAACACCCATGTGGGCCCCATCTCCATTATAACCATCTTCTTCTTCTTTCCACTCATTATCCCACTTTTCTTTCTCATCTTCCATTAAACCCTAGCCTCCACCTTCACTAAACTCACCCTACCACCATCAACCACCCATCAAAACACCATAGTGCCTTCACAAAAGTTGTTCTACTCTCCATCCTCTTCACTTCTATCGGTTTAGTTTTTTGATTTCGTGCAAAAAAAATTTTTCCGAATTTTTCCTTGTGTTATTTGTGTGTTTTTGTTAACTTTTTCTTGCAGAGCTATTACAATGCCTCCCCGAAAGACAACTCAACGCCGCAATGTTCGGGATGATTTTGCCGAACCCTCCCAACCGAGGCAGCGGGTTCGTCGCGCTCCAAGTCGCGCAACCGTTCGTAGCGGGGCACAAGAGGAAAATGCCCATGGTATTACGTTTGCCCTTCCTGAGCACAAAGCAAGCTACAGGTGAGTTTATGGGTGAAAGCCCTCCACATGACCATGATTTTGCAGGTGACGACATGGAGGATGACCTCCCCGCCCAAGATCGCCCTGTCCCGCCTCCTAGGCAGTTTTTCCAGCACACTGTTGGATCATCTTCCATGACTCAGGATCAATGGGGGTGGGTACAAACGGAGATTGGCGCTCTCCGCACCGAGCAAACACGACAGGGTGTTGAGTTGTTCAGACAAGGAGCTGTGGTGGATGATGTCCAACAGATGATGCGACGCCTCATGTTGCAATTTCCTCAGGATCCTCCTCCTCCACCGCCTTATCAGTGAGCTTGGTAATCTCCATCACACTGGAATTAAAACATTGAGACAATGTTTCGTTCAAGTGTGGGGGAGGATCTATTTTGCTTTATTGCTTTGCTTTCCGTTTTTGAATTCATAGTTTAGTTTGTTTAATTTGAACCATTTTCTTTTGTCTTTCTGCTATTGTGTTTATTTCAAGTTTGTAGTGCTGCCATGGTGTTACCAGGTTGGATACAAGTCGGAGGGGGGCAAATGACTAGATAGTGGTTGAACAACACATCTCACACTTGATCTCTACAGGCACCACGGAAGTTGACACAATCAAAGAAAAGAAGGTTGGACGCAATGAGGAAACACTGAACCAAGAGAGAGTATGGTGAACTTTAGAGGAAAGGAAATTGCAGGACACCTAGAGCACTTTGAAGCATGCAAGCTTAACCTACCCGGTGAGATGTCAGAGCCAAATTTATAACATCCATATGAGAGCCCAGTCAGGTATGGCACTATTCACTTTGATTTTGCGTATTTTCTCATAACACAAGCACACTATGAAAGCACACACTGAGGCAAGTTTTTTTTCCGTAACCCCGAGCCTTTCTAACCATCCCGTATGCATGTTATCCATCGTTAACCCCCTTTGAGCCATAATATTTGTTTTGTTCATTGTGTTAGTCTGTTTATCACCCGTTATCTCATTGTTCATGTCATCGCTCGGCATTCATGATTAATCACTTGTAAGACACTAAAAAGATCCAAGTGTGGGGTTGTGAACCATTGAAAAGGGGGGCAAGAAAAAAAAAAGAGAATATCTCATAAAAAAAAGAGAGAAAAAGATGAATATGATCTTGTGAAAGCCGCCAACAAAAAGAGGTTTAAATCTCAAAGCAGAATAAGATATTTGCCCCGGTCCATTTTTAGTCTGAAAAAAGTTCAAATCCCATTCTTACGATTCATATCAAAATGAGTAGAGAAGTGAATCCTATGTAATGCCGAGCACCTAAACCATTTGTTACCCCGTTCCTTGTTTACCCGCCAAACCAAAGCCACGTTACATCCCTAAGACCTCATAAAGTGTGTGTAATCTCTGTGTGTAGTGATTTGAGGATTTATTCAAAGTTGAAAGTAATATGCATACCTTAATACTATGAGTGTAGACACTTTAACCCGGAGAGATTTTGTGAGAGTGTGAAAAGCTCGCAGGTGAAAAGCGTGTTCGAAAGTGGGAATGCCGTTGATAGTCTGAAGAAGGAAACCTTACACTTGATTGCTAAGTGTAGGAATCTTGCGAAAAACCTGGTTGTGTTGTGGAGAAAAGAGTCTCGTCGGTGACCTTTTTTTTAACTCGATACATCACTTGAGGACAAGCAATGAGATAAGTGTGGGGTTGTGATCGGTCACCATTTCTAGTAAGTTTCCGCACCTTTTTCCGACCAAAAGTCATAATCTTGGTAATACTAAGTGGCATTGTTATAGGTTTTATTATAAGTTTCTTAATTTGTCGGTTGTTTGAATTTTGCATATTAGTGTGTCTTAAGTTTTATAAAAGTGCCATTTTATGCGTTGGTTGTTAGTTTGTTGTTGGCCAGGTTGACCCAGGAATGAGATAGGAACTTAGGACACTCCGAGGCGAAAAAAGAAGCTGAAAGAGCCAAATAGAAGGTTCACACGGGCACCAGTGTGCATGCACACGGGCCGTGTCAAAAGATGGCTGGAAAGATGTTTTTGAAGGCTAGGCAGAGGTTTCACACGGGCACCCGTGTTCCTGCACACGGTCCGTGTGAAAAGCTGAGCAGAAAATGATTTTTTGGCAAAGGAGCAGTTAACCAACACGGGCACCCGTGTTCCTGCACACGGTCCGTGTTGGCAGGCGCGGGCAGATTTCCAACTTGTGATATTTTGAAAGCCTTTTACTCATTAAGGGTATTTTGGACCTTTCGGATACGAGGGATGACTGCCAACACTACTAAAACCTAACAGGAAGAAGGAACGAGGCATCTTGGATGATTGAGCATAGAGAATTACAGAGAAAAAGCAATCAAGGGTTTTGGAAGAGATCTTCAAGAGCACTCGCGATTGGAGATCATATCGACCGATAATTTCTTGTAATGACTTCATTTACTCTTGTTATTTTCTTAAACACTATGAGTAGCTAAACTATTTTATGCTAGGGTGATGTCCCTAAATCTTTTCATGTACTGACTTGTTAAAACCGTTGTGATGAATTTGATGTTTTTATAATTTGAGTTTATGATTCAAAGATTTTCATGCTTCATCATATTGGAAAATATTTTGTTGATCTATGATTAGGGTTAGGCGTGACACACCACTCTAATGCGTTTTGAATCAAAACATTACCGGTAAATCGCTTAGGAATAAGGATTTCACCATAGTGATCATTCATTCTAGATTACGATGCATAATGCCTTAATACTAAATTCAATTATTGAGGTATTGAAATTGACTTTTAAGTATTAATAAGTTCTCCACTAAGGAATTAGGGAAAACCATTTTATGGAATTGATACTCAATTGTAGTCACATCTTTTCATGAACAACGGTGTTCTCAAGGAGTTACATAAGATTTATACATCAACCTTAGCATGCCTTCTCATTTGTGTACCAAATCATCATTTACTTATCGTTTTTAATTATAAACAGTTAGTAGTTTTATCAAGCAAATCAAAAACCAACCATAGCTTTTTGTTCAATTGAAAATTTAGTCCTAGTTTATATTTTATCCGCAGTCCTTGTGATCGATACTTGGATTCTACTCCATTTTAATAACTACATCGGTAACAAAAGTAGTACACTTGCTATTTTCCGATCAACTCCCAAACAAGCCATATGGCATTTTAGATTGGGACACTTGTCTCATGATAGAATTTCTAAGATTTCTCAAATGTACCCTCAAGTTTTCAATGATAATAAAGAAAGTTGTGATGTTTGCCACTTTGCAAGACATAAGAAACAGTTTCAAACTTGTCCAAAATCTGTTAGAACAGATAATAGACCTGAATTTTTGATACCTCAATTCTATGACTCAAAGGGTATTGTACATCAAAGATCATATGTTGAATCTCCCAACAAAATGACAGGGTTGAGAGAAAGAATCAATACCTCCTTAATGTTGTAAGATCGTTATTGTAACACTCAAACTTACCCAAGTCCTATTGGTCGTATGCATTGAGTTATACATCATATATCATCAATAGAGACAACACTCCCTTGCTTACAAATCAATCTCCCTATCAGTTACTGTATGACACATTACCTTATGTAAATCAAATTAATTTTTTCGGTTCATTGTGCTATTCATCAACCTTGTCTAACCATAGAGCAAAACTTGATACTCGAGCTAGAAAAGTTATTTTTCTTGGCTATGCAATTGGTTAGAAAGGATTTGTTCTGTTAGACTTACATTCTCAAAACATTTTCATCTCTAGAAATATCACACATCATGAACATTTCTTACCCTATCATAGTAACTCTTAATCAACCATCCAAAATTAGGAATATTTCAGTTACTTACACCACAAGTCAGCCACCAACATACCATAGTTTCATGATATTCCTACATCAAATCCTATTCTTTAACTTATGACCAATATATTTCCAATTCACCCCTTCCTAATCAAAATATTTACCATGACATCACACATGTACATGAACCATCTACTACAGATAAACCTTAACCTACTCGAGTTTCTTCAAGGGTAAGGCATCAACCATCACACCTCAATGATTATATTTGTGCATCCTTCAATGATCCATCCAATCCGTCATTTTTAGGTACTGCTTACTCTATCTCTAACTGTCTTTCCTATTCTAATCTCTCTCCTTCTCAATTTCATTTTGCTTTGTCTATTACCACAAACCATGAACCAAAATGCCATAATGAGGCATGCAAATTCAAATGCTGGAACCAAACTATGAAAATTGGCCTTGATGATCTTGATAAAATGGGTATTTAGAAACTTGTAGATCTTCCACCCAATGTGAAACCAATAGAAGAGGAATCTTCTCTTAATGCCATGAAAATGATGTGTATGCCATGCATGATATGCATGATATCCTTTTTTCCTTTGTTTATTTTGAATAAGATACGATGCAAGAATGCCCATGATGTATGATGAATGGAAAAAGAAATAATAAAAAAAAATAATGATCAACACATATATATATATCACATAATCACATAAGTTCATAGGTTCGACGTAGCGGCTCTTGGGAGCCAACCTTTTTATAGGGGGGTTCTAGAATGTCTCATGGGGTCGTTCGTAGCCTCCGAGACTTTTTGTCTCTTTGGGTTTTAGAACAACTCATTTTATCCATGAGGTTCGAATTTTTGGGGTAGGTTCCCGGAGAGATCAGCCAAATATCCTGTCTTGCCCTCAACAAAGTCAAGCCTCGTTTTGGATATTTCCGAATATTCAACCCACTCCGAGTGGAGTTATCAATGAGACTCGTAGGCGATTCATGCTCCCCTATTGATCTCAAAGTTAACTCCCACACTTAGGGTTTAACACAACATAGAAAATACCAGTAATGCATATAAAAATATAACAACAGGCAATTAGATATAAATATATTAACATAAATAATTAAATATAAACATATTATAAACAATTAAATATTTTTTAGATAAAAAACAAATAAACAAATATTTTTTTAAAAAAAACTAAAAAAAATAATTACAAACCCTAAAAAAGGCGAATTAGCCAAACCCTAAAAAGTTGTCAAACCTAAACCCTGCCAAAACCTAAAACCTATAGGAGCATAGTATTCACCATTTAAGTTTCCCCAGCAGAGTCGCCAGCTGTAGCAACCTGCCCTAAAAATTAAAGATTAGAGTCGCCACCTATTCTACTAAGGCGAATAGGAAACCTTACGTAGTTGAGAGATCGGGGTAAGATACTATATTCAGGTCGAGGGAAGGTGTTAGGCACCCTCAACCCTTTCCTAAAGGCTAACATTCAACGATAAAGATTTATGGCAAGGTTTATAAAGAAAGGTGACAGAGAGTAGTAAGAGTTAAAGGCTAATTATTTGAACATGATTAGAGTTTGGAAGAGGGGGACTCGCCTTGTTGCCAAGTGCCTACGTACCTCCTTATGGAGGATCAGAGTCAACGTAGTTCGGGGACAGGATTGTACGCCTTAGAGTTGAATTGAATGTATTTGAATTTGTTTTGAAGTTGTTTTGAAATGCGAATGTTCGAAGGTATTTTGAGTTACCTTATCGTAGTTGTGAACATCGCAGTGTTGAAACACCGTAGTATCGTGGTTTAGTGTATTTTGAGTGTTTTAGGATTTGGGCGTACAACCCTGATTTGATTTAGCACTATTAACCGCGACGATCAATAGATTCAATCGCCATAGTTAACAGATTTGAAGTTGTATCGTTACCAATTTTAATCAATTGATTTGATTATTACTGATAACGAATTATGGTATTTTTTTAATAATTATGAATTGATTTATCGTTACCCCTCGTAATCGATTGATTCGATTAAAAAGAATAATGAATTTGAATGGGAAAAATAGAAAGATTAATCATCGCGACTAATAAGATAGTCGAAACCATTTAATCAACTCGAAACTAATTTTATTTTAATTAAATAATCATTTTAATTAAAATTATCATTGACCATAGCGATTAATTAATTTAATCGGAACGAACAACGAATTAAAATTTTAATATAAATATTATATACTAATTTATTTAAAAAAAACAATTATTAGTATATACATAATATATTAAAAGCATTTTAATTTAAACAAATAAATAATTAAAATTATTTAGTTTATTAAGGTTTGGATTCAGTATGGTTGTTAGTATGGAACATGGTATATGTATTGGGTCAGAAGCGTTGGATTAGGCTAAGGATGGATTGGGTGGTTAGATCAAGGGCTCAGATCTGAAGGTGTATGATGGTACATAGGGCTGTGGGTGCATGAGATCTCATAGAAACAATTTAGAAAAATATATGTTGGAGGAGAGGCTCGAACCTGCGACCTCCCCCCTCACACGCGCGCATCCAACCAACCCAACCAGACAAGCTATTTGTTTATTATACGCGCCTGATTCAATACATACGTAAATCCCAAATTACCAACCCAGAATCGTCCACAGCGTTGAGGACAATCAAAACATACCATCAATTTGCAATAGATATGCATAAATTACCCTAACCGATCAAATCTTTAAAACAACATACCTTGGCTCGATGGAGAACAATCTGGGGTTGTTGATGACGCGTGGGGATCCAAACACCTTCAGAATGATCCAAGGAACACGTGGCAGTCCTCAAATCTCCTTGAAAGTTCCAAATTTCCCAAAACCGAAATCAAGTTCTTGGTGATTTTTTTTGTTCTTGTGCTTATGCTCTGATCAGAATTGGCAACCCTTATTCGTGTGCATAGTTTCAGATACTTATAGGCTTGTATTAGGTCAAGAATTTGAAGCCCAATGATCACTAAATCCAACTTTGCCATGTTTGAGAAATTTGATTTGCTTCTTGAATTGAAACTTTCTTTTTTTGCCAAATATTGCATTAATCTTTTCTCAATTAGTGTACCACGAAATTATATTGCCAATTTATCATAAATGTGATTGGAATTTGTCAATTGTGAATCTTTTAACATAATATTTGATTTTTCCTTAATTAAATCATTAAAATGAAATAAAAAATTATATTAAATCAAATAATATATTTAAATTTCGTGGATTTTTGTTTTGGGCATGCTAGTGACTTGTGGACCAAGCTTGCATCTTAATACCATAGGCCCATTTGCAAAAATTTCCCATTTGAACCTTCTTTTTTCACATTTGGTCCTCCAAAATCAACCAACTTTGATCAAGCATATCTCACTCAATTTTTAAGCTACGAGGGAGTTCTAATACTTTTTGGAAACCTAAAAGTGTCCTCTAAAAGCCACTTTGGAACATATTTTTCATTTGGAGCTTTTATCTTGATCTCATCCTCTTTGACAAAAAACTGCTTTTGAAGGATGCTTGAAAATGACCTGTAATCTTTTGCACTGTATCTCTCAAATGAATCATTTCTAGACCTCGCTTGTGAGAGACAAAGTTGTAGAGAATCAAATTTCCTTCAAAATAGGCTTTGAGTGGGGAATTTTTGATGTTCCATGTGAAAGTTATGCCCAGTCAAAGTTGGGTTGACTTTCTCCTAAGAAACCCTAATTTGAACCTTTTCGTATACGTTCATCTCTGAGTTTCTATTAATGGAATCATGATCAATCTTTGATCAAATGATGGCTATGCTTCACATACTTGATGTTTGACCAAAATTGGGAGGCTTTGACTATACTCTGATTATGGTTGACTTTTAGGTTTGAATCAGTTGACTGTGGATCTTGGGATTGTTTGAGCAAAGCTTTGAAATTGAATCTTGAATTTTGAATCATTGTGAATGGAATATGGAAGGCAAATTTTGGGGTATGACAGCTTCCCCTGTTCAATCTTCTTGAACCTGAACAGGTAGAAGATGATTGGACACTGAAATGCCCTGAAATTTGCTTGCGTAGGGAAGAAGTTCCGCGGGAGATGGGCTTATAGATGCCACCTGTTTTCCTGGCGGGGCATTTGTCTAAAGCATGTGCTTTTTAGACCTGGATCATTTGATTGTATCTGAGGAGTGAAGAAGTAACGTCTTACATAAGACTACCTGAGGAGGTTCCTGAATAGGGCATATCAAAGGATGATGCGAAGAAGCTTAGGCTTTGATCAATGCTTAGGAAGAATGTCTTGGAAAAGACTAACTGAGGAGTTCTTTAAAAGAATTAAGTGTATCTTAGAAAAGATTGGATAAGCATTTTAGGAAGGCTACCTAGAAAGGCATGATATGTCTTAACTAAGACTCATCTAGAAAGGCTCCTAAAAAGATATGAAACGTCTTAAACAGGACTACCTAGACAGGTTATGGTACGTCTTAAACAGGACTTACCTGGAAAGGCTCTTAGATAGGATACAGGATATCTTAAACAAGACTTACCTAGAGCGGTTCCTATAAAGGGAACGATACGTTTTAAACAAAACTATCTAGAAAGATTCCTATAAAGGGAACGATATGTTTTAAACAAAACTATCTAGAAAGATTCCTATAAAAGACACGATACGTTTTAAACAAAACTACCTAGAAAGGTTCCTATAAAGGACACGATACGTTTTAAATAAAACTACCTAGAAAGGTTCCTATAAAGGTCATGGGACGTTTTAAACAAAACTACCTAGAAAGGTTCCTATAAAGGTCGTGGAATGTTTTAAACAAAACTACCTATAAAAGGTCAGGATACGTCTTACACAAGACTGCTTGGAAAGGATAGGATACATCTTAAACAAGATTGCCTAGAAAGGTTAGGATACGTCTTAAACAAGACTGCTTGGGAAGGTTGATAATTGTCTTGGACAAGACTACCTGGAGAGGTAAGAAATTATTTGATTGCTTCTAGATTGTCTTTGAAGAAAGACTTGGAATGAGGTATTGGAATTGTATCTGTTAAGATTGAATTGTTGATACGATCGTATTTGCACTGTAATTGGATGATAGCATCCTTTTCGATTATGAAATGACCTGAAAAGGCAGCGTTAGTTTTATGCAATGTCATGATGCATGTGTCATGTAATGAGAATTATGCATGTATGCTTATCCCACACTGCGGGATGTAAATAGTACAGGCGTGGGAAGATCAATTATGCAACAATGCTCCTTGTATGATACTAGTGTGACTCCCCGATTATCAGAAATTTTGAGAGACGTGCCCCTTAATATGAAGGAGGGACCTTTAGAGGGAACTCGAGTTTCACCATGTCTTGCCTGATATGCATTGCCCCAGTGTTTGATTTTTTGAAAGATATGCCCCTAGTCAATAGGATCCTTGGTTGTATGCCCCTGTTTTAGGAAAACCCTCTGGATGTGGTTTCCCCATTCAAGAGTCTTTATCAGGAATGATCGTCTTTGATTAGACCAATTTTGAGGTCTCCTTGATGCTAAGTGTTGATTTGAATGTGAAGCAGATGCTTTTCAGAATGAGTCATGCGTTATCCTGACGGACAATGATTTGCTGAGTACTTAGGGTGAGATGATGCCTTCTATAAGACTACCTGAAGAGGTCCTTGGAAAGAAATGGGAGATTGTCTTAAATAAGATCGCGCTTTAAACAAAGCTCAAAGGGATGTGTTTGTGCAGA
The DNA here is from genome assembly GCF_029867415.1 of Vicia villosa. Lineage (NCBI taxonomy): Eukaryota > Viridiplantae > Streptophyta > Magnoliopsida > Fabales > Fabaceae > Vicia > Vicia villosa. The sequence continues at coordinate 17,109,253 of NC_081185.1, forward strand.
GGGTCAAAATATTCCTATAGAGGATAGAGACTGTTTTTTTTTGTGGCGTTTTAAACAAAACTTAGGAAAAGATATCTTGAAGAAGATCACCCTAAAAAGGATGGTGAACTGTCTTAGAGAAGACTCTGTACTTTAAACAAAGTTTGACAAGGTTCTTGAAAGCATAAGAGAAGTTTGAATATGTCTTAAAAGACTAACTAAAAAAAATTAAGAGATGTCTTACAGAAGACTACCTAGAAAAGATTCTTGGAAAGGAATATGTCTTAGAGAAGACTGTTTGAAAGGGTTTAAAAATAGAAAGGATAAGAAGGTGGGTCTTTAAAAGACTGTCTGAAAAAGGCTCCTAAAAAGGGTGAGAAGTATTTGAACATGTCTTAAAGAAGACTACATGGACAGATTGAGAAGTATCCTATAAAGGTTCCTGGAAAGGATGTGAGACTGGCATTGACACCATCTGATACTGAGTGCCCTTTGCAACGTGCCCCCAGGTAATGGACCTGCCCTATGGGCTATTCAGCATCCTTGAGAGATTCCAATGGATCTTGATTAGATTGCCTCATGTAAATGGGATAATGACGAGTTATGCCATGTGTACATATTAGCCATCCCAGTCATGAGTAAGGGATGTTTCTTCTTTTGACGAGTTTTTAAAGCTACTTCGTCAGTCAGTAGGATTTTTAGCCATTAGCCATGCCCCATGCACCTTCTCCCTGATGTTTAAACATCTGAAACTACATAGACAAGTGTACTTTGTAATGAAATTCATAAGATGCGAATGCATATGTTTGTCTTGAAAGTTTAAGAACATTTTTTTTGAATAAAACGGAGTTTTTTTTTTGTAAGAAAGTGATATCAACTCAAAAGTTATAGTAGACCTTAAGGAGTCGGGATACCTTTGGTAACAGTATGCTTTCGAACTAACCATGCTTCAGTTAGGACTTTTAAGGGTTGTAACGTGGCCTGGTTCACGGTTTAAAGAAACAAAAGATAGAGGCTCAAAGTTTATTTGTACCCATCCCCATCTTCGTGATGTTCTCCAGTCCTATGCTCAGTTGACTATGCGTTTAGTCTCCAAAAGAATTTGGGAATACTGATGTTCATGATGGTTCAAAAACCAAAGATTTATTTGCAAAGGCAGTCATTTTTCTTGTAATATTTTTGTCGAGGTATATAGTGACTTCTTTTCAACTTTGTTATCCCTAACTTTTGCCTGAACTGTTCGTTTTAAAACTACAGTCAGCGGGATGCCCCAATTTTGCCTAAGTCTCCTTAATAGGTTTTGACTTAGCAGGCCCTTGCATTGCATTGCTTTCCTTTTCTTTGCGGACATTGACTGTCGGACTTAATGATGACGGAGAACCATCAGTGATCATGCTCAAAGGAACAACTTGGAATAATTAAGTTAACTGAGCAACTACCCTACCCCAGGTTATGTATGAAGGGTTCTATTTTGTATGAAGGAAAACTCCTACTTCTTTAGGCTCAAAGGGGTTGACGAGGGATTAACATCCTTATATCTCCATTATTTAGGGATTGAACAAATGCCTGTACATCGTCAACACGGTCTGTTCAAAAGCATAGCGTATGAAATTATGGTATCGTTTTTGTCATTCTCCCTCAAAAGGTGTACGACTTTGATCGAGAGTTGAATATCACAAAGAAGAAAACCAAGTAAAAACACCGTTTTAAATATAATGAGAACACTAGGAATGAATCAAGACAAACATAAGCAATGCATTAATGATTGTTGTAAAGTACATAGCATATGTCGTAAGACTAATGTTTAAATAAACGGAAAGAAATTGCAAATGAAAACGAAACTAATGATCTAAGAAATCCTCCTTCTATCCACTTATGGCTTTAGACTTGCTAGGATCTTCGAACTCAATGAGCCCTTCTTCAATTAAATCTTGTATCTTGTGCTTCAATGGCCCACAATCCTCTGTATCATGACCAGGACTATCTGAATGATAAGCGCACCTAGCATGATGCTTGTACCCGGGAGCGGGGTTAGCTGGAGCTGAGTATGGAGGTAGCAGAGTTACCAAGTTTTGAGTGAGCAAACGTTGCAAAGCTTGAGACAGTGGCATGTACAACGGGGTGAATGATCGTTTTGGCTTTAACCTCCAGGGGCGTTGGCCACCCTGTTGTTTTTGCTGATCCTTCTGTTGTAGTGTTGGTGTCTGATTAACCAGGATTGCCCCAACAGTGTTGGGTTCCTTTTTTACGTCATATGACTTCTTGGTGTGATAGGAACCTGGGGATGCCCCTTGTATCTTCCCACTTTTGATTCCATCTTCAATCCTCTCACCAATGACTACCAAGTCCGAGAACCCTGAAGATATGCTTCCGACCATCTTGTCGTAGTATGGTCCTTGCAAGGTGCTCATAAATATGTCCACCAGTTCTTTTTCCATTAGGGGAGGTTGGACTCGAGAAGCCATTTCCCTCCACCTTTGGGCATACTCCTTGAATGATTCATCCTTCTTCTGTGACATGTTTTGTAATTGCATTCGGTTGGGTGCCATGTCCAAGTTGTACTTGTACTGCTTCAAGAATGTGTTAGCCAGATCATTCCAGCTTCGGACAGAAGACTTCTCTAATTGCATGTACCAGTCAATAGACGCTCCACTTAAGCTTTCTTGAAAGAAATGTATCATTAGCTTTTGATCGTGGGCGTAGGCAGCCATTTTCCGCACATACATGCGCAAGTGATTCCTCGGACATGTGAGTCCTTTGTATTTCTCGAAATCGGGAATCTTGAATTTGCGAGGGATAGTCAAGTCTAAGACCAAACTCATTTCGAAGGCATCCACATCGAAGGCATCGTATCCTTCTACCACTTTTAATCTCTCTTCCAGCGCCTTGATTTGTTCACTATCCTTGGAGTCTTCCCTAGAGTCGGGATTAGACTGTTGCGTCTGAGGTGCTTGGTCTGTGTTGTCCACCTCTTGCACTCCGTATTGTAGATCCAGGTAATCTTCGTCCTTAGGGACATTGTCAGCAGGAATGCGAACTGTGCGGGTTGTCCCTTTCGTTTGTAGAGTGGGGACAAATCCTTCTTGGGAAGTTTCTCCTTTCTCTTGGAATTGGATAGCTCTCCTAACAGAGCGGGCCTGAGGTCTGTCTTTAGCCAGGCCAAAGCCTGAAACAAATCCTAGCGGCGGGTTTTCGTCGTTGGGGATCTCATCCTGAACCAGGGTATCCCTAGACTGAACCTCTTTTGCTTTTTCTTGTTTATCCAGGAGGGCCTTCATGAATCCTAGCATCTGAGTCATACCTCCTTTAACTTCTTCCATACTAACCTTCAGTTGATCCACCTCCTCACGAAGGGCGGCTTGATTCTGCTCTAGCTGATCCAGTGATTTCTTTTGTTGAAATCTTGTTTGATAAGACGGTCGGGATGTTAGGTTATCCTTCCCAATGGTCCCTTGTTCTGGAGATAGAAGAGGAATCTTCTCTTAATGCCATGAAAATGATGTGTATGCCATGCATGATATGCATGATATCCTTTTTTCCTTTGTTTATTTTGAATAAGATACGATGCAAGAATTCCCATGATGTATGATGAATGGAAAAAGAAATAATAAAAAAAATAATGATCAACACATATATATATATATCACATAATCACATAAGTTCATAGGTTCGACGTAGAGGCTCTTGGGAGCCAACCTTTTTATAGGGGGTTCTAGAAGGTCTCATGGGGTCGTTCGTAGCCTCCGAGACTTTTTGTCTCTTTGGGTTTTAGAACAACTCATTTTATCCATGAGGTTCGAATTTTTGGGGTAGGTTCCCGGAGAGATCAGCCAAATATCCCGTCTTGCCCTCAACAAAGTCAAGCCTCGTTTTGGACATTTCCGAATATTCAACCCACTCCGAGTGGAGTTATCAATGAGACTCGTAGGCGATTCATGCTCCCCTATTGATCTCAAAGTTAACTCCCACACTTAGGGTTTAACACAACATAGAAAATACCAGCAATGCATATAAAAATATAACAACAGGCAATTAGATATAAATATATTAACATAAATAATTAAATATAAACATATTATAAACAATTAAATATTTTTTAGATAAAAAACAAATAAACAAATTTTTTTTTTAAAAAAACTAAAAAAAGTAATTACAAACCCTAAAAAAGGCGAATTAGCCAAACCCTAAAAAGTTGTCAAACCTAAACCCTGCCAAAACCTAAAACCTATAGGAGCATAGTATTCACCATTTAAGTTTCCCCAGCAGAGTCGTCAGCTGTAGCAACCTGCCCTAAAAATTAAAGATTAGAGTCGCCACCTATTCTACTAAGGCGAATAGGAAACCTTACGTAGTTGAGAGATCGGGGTAAGATACTATATTCAGGTCGAGGAAAGGTGTTAGGCACCCTCAACCCTTTCCTAAAGGCTAACATTCAAAGATAAAGATTTATGGCAAGGTTTATAAAGAAAGGTGACAGAGAGTAGTAAGAATTAAAGGCTAATTATTTGAACATGATTAGAGTTTGGAAGAGGGGGACTCGCCTTGTTGCCAAGTGCCTACGTACCTCCTTATGGAGGATCAGAGTCAACGTAGTTCGGGGACAGGATTGTACGCCTTAGAGTTGAATTGAATGTATTTGAATTTGTTTTGAAGTTGTTTTGAAATGCGAATGTTCGAAGGTATTTTGAGTTACCTTATCGTAGTTGTGAACATCGCAGTGTTGAAACACCGTAGTATCGTGGTTTAGTGTATTTTGAGTGTTTTAGGATTTGGGCGTACAACCCTGATTTGATTTAGCACTATTAACCGCGACGATCAATAGATTCAATCGCCATAGTTAACAGATTTGAAGTTGTATCGTTACCAATTTTAATCAATTGATTTGATTATTACTGATAACGAATTATGGTATTTTTTTAATAATTATGAATTGATTTATCGTTACCCCTCGTAATCGATTGATTCGATTAAAAAGAATAATGAATTTGAATGGGAAAAATAGAAAGATTAATCATCGCGACTAATAAGATAGTCAAAACCATTTAATCAACTCGAAACTAATTTTATTTTAATTAAATAATCATTTTAATTAAAATTATCATTGACCATAGCGATTAATTAATTTAATCGGAACGAACAACGAATTAAAATTTTAATATAAATATTATATACTAATTTATTTTAAAAAAACAATTATTAGTATATACATAATATATTAAAAGCATTTTAATTTAAACAAATAAATAATTAAAATTATTTAGTTTATTAAGGTTTGGTTTCAGTATGGTTGTTAGTATGGAACATGGTATATGTATTGGGTCAGGAGCGTTGGATTAGGCTAAGGATGGATTGGGTGGTTAGATCAAGGGCTCAGATCTGAAGGTGTATGATGGTACATAGGGCTGTGGGTGCATGAGATCTCATAGAAACAATTTAGAAAAATATATGTTGGAGGAGAGGCTCGAACCTGCGACCTCCCCCCTCACACGCGCGCATCCAACCAACCCAACCAGACAAGCTATTTGTTTATTATACGCGCCTGATTCAATACATACCGACTTCAGACACGTCAATACAAACGCGCGCGCAAATTCGAATTGGCGAACTGGGGAGTGACAACTCATCATCTTCCCCACCAGACCTGCAAAAACTCCTATAATTTAGCTACGAACTGGCTAGGGTTTTGTTCGTGGCCTTCATACCTGGAGAATAGCGAATAAAACATCTTGGCATAAAAATATTTCGCGACCTCTTAGATCTACTCGTTTTCATCACGCGAACCTAACCATACTATTATCTTGCCTTGATTTTACCCCTACGAAAAAGCCCCAATTAAAAACTTCTAAAACCCTAAGCGGCCAACAATGGTGATTCTTGATTAAACCACGTAAATCCCAAATTACCAACCCAGAATCGTTCACAGCGTTGAGGACAATCAAAACATACCATCAATTTGCAATAGATATGCATAGATTACCCTAACCGATCAAATCTTTAAAACAACATACCTTGGCTCGATGGAGAACAATCTGGGGTTGTTGATGACACGTGGGGATCCAAACACCTTCAGAATGATCCAAGGAACACGTGTCAGTCCTCAAATCTCCTTGAAAGTTCCAAATTTCCCAAAACCGAAATCAAGTTCTTGGTGATTTTTTTTGTTCTTGTGCTTATGCTCTGATCAGAATTGGCAACCCTTATTCGTGTGCATAGTTTCAGATACTTATAGGCTTGTATTAGGTCAAGAATTTGAAGCCCAATGATCACTAAATCCAACTTTGCCATGTTTGAGAAATTTGATTTGCTTCTTGAATTGAAACTTTCTTTTTTTGCCAAATATTGCATTAATCTTTTCTCAATTAGTGTACCACGAAATTATATTGCCAATTTATCATAAATGTGATTGGAATTTGTCAATTGTGAATCTTTTAACATAATATTTGATTTTTCCTTAATTAAATCATTAAAATGAAATAAAAAATTATATTAAATCAAATAATATATTTAAATTTCGTGGCTTTTTGTTTTGGGCATGCTTGTGACTTGTGGACCAAGCTTGCATAATAATACCATAGGCCCATTTGCAAAAATTTCCCATTTGAACCTTCTTTTTTCACATTTGGTCCTCCAAAATCAACAAACTTTGATCAAGCATATCTCACTCAATTTTTAAGCTATGAGGGAGTTCTAATACTTTTTGGAAACCTCAAAGTGTCCTCTACAAGCCACTTTGGAACATATTTTTCATTTGGAGCTTTTATCTTGATCTCATCCTCTTTGACAAAAAACTGCTTTTGAAGGATGCTTGAAAATGACCTGTAATCTTTTGCACTGTATCTCTTAAATGAATCATTTCTAGCCCTGGCTTGTGAGAGACAAAGTTGTAGAGAATCCAATTTCCTTCAAAATAGGCTTTGAGTGGGGAATTTTTGATGTTCCATGTGAAAGTTATGCCCAGTCAAAGTTGGGTTGACTTTCTCCTAAGAAACCCTAATTTGAACCTTTTCGTATACATTCATCTCTGAGTTTCTATTAATGGAATCATGATCAATCTTTGATCAAATGATGGCTATGCTTCACATACTTGATGTTTGACCAAAATTGGGAGGCTTTGACTATACTCTGATTATGGTTGACTTTTAGGTTTGAATCAGTTGACTGTGGATCTTGGGATGTTTTGAGCAAAGCTTTGGAATTGAATCTTGAATTTTGAATCATTGTGAATGGAATATGGAAGGCAAATTTTGGGGTATGACAAGCATAAACCGTCGTTACTACATAATAGTGTCCCTTTCCGAGTTTGCACCCAAACTCATTAACATCGTCATAGTCCAATAATTCACTACGGTGTCCTTCTAGAATATTCTTCCGAAGCTCAAAACATCAGAAACACAAATCCAATCACTCAACCTCATTATATTATTCTCGTCGATTCTGAATTCCTTGCCTTTACTTTGGTAATTCAAAGTCAACTTACCGATCAACTCAACATCATATTTCTGACCTTTTCTAATCTCGTAAAGAATACCACTAGTCATCTTCTAGCATACTCAATCTAACACTATTAGGAGTGCCTTCACATACTATCTCAAGTCTTTAAATTGTCCAATTAAATCCAACTCATTCATCATTAGCACCGACATTTTAAAGACTTCTTACGCAACACAATAGCACAACATTCATAACTCGTGGTTTTAATCCAAATTCTGTTACATCCTTCACGTCCAAATATCATCCCACTCGGAATCTCAACAAAGTCTTCCTCATGTCAACAAATGTTAGAAATTCCCTACAATTCTTCTTTTATACTCATCGTTACTTTGCCATCACAAATACGATTCCAAGGTTTCGAAAGTTTACTTCACCTTTACTACTAATTTACTCATTCACTAAAATCCATCGGTATTCAAATCATCTTTGTGACCGGGCATCTCGTCGACTTATTCATCAACAACATGTTCTACTCCACGTCGTTTCAAACAATCGCGGTAGTAGGCATTCTTATTCAACAAGTTTCACGCTTCCATAACCGACTTCAGAACCTCTCCTCATAGGGTCACTCTACTGTATTTATAACTCTTCCATAAATTAGAACACAATCCCTCCTCCTCGTAGGTTCAAATGGCACATTAATCCGACACTCGGAACTCAAGATATGAATTTTCCAATCATTGCCCGAAATGCAACACTGACATCATGCAGCGACACTCTATACGATATATCCAAAACTCCTCAATTGGTAAATTCAATTCTTAAAATTACTCCTCAACAAACCTGCTAATTATTCCTTCGATCCATTCAACACTGACACTGACATCCCGTGCAGTACCAATAAACAAGTCTAGTTATAAGAACAAGAGTAACCGTAACTTCACCTCTTTCCAACGTCATCCTGGTCACAATTAAATATGTTACAGCTGCTGCAACTATTTTTATAACAAAGTTCATCTCGTTAGTTTTCCGACGCTTCAAACGGAACTCAATTCGGATGTCCAGAACTCCAGTTATGAATTTTCGAAGTTCCGCAGCTATTCAGCAATTTTCCTGCGTTTTGCTTACGAAAATCTCACTCGAAAACTCACGCTCTTCAACTCGATCACATTCCAAGCAGCCCCTCATCGTATCTCTTCACTTCCAAACATCCTTATAACTTAAGCGACACATTCCCCCGCCGAAGTCCGCTTTCTGAAACATCACGACAGCAACCCTCCTTGCAAACTCGTAACTGAACCTCTTCCGAGACGCAAGGCTACTCAACTGACAACTTCGCAGCACACCAGCAGAGCTGACACATCGCAACTTTCTAATTTTCCTCTCCTACAATAACTGTCAATTACCTCTAATCATCTTCCTTCAAGATGTTCCAACTCAATTCCCAGTGAAGTCTTAATTCCAAGTCACCTTCAACTCGGGAAAAAACAAACTCCGACAACGCTCGCACTGTTGCCAACAACAGCCTACCGAATCAATCTTCTTACAACTGAAACATAACCGAGAAGCGAAACTTCTCCCCCACTTGTTTCAATCCAACAGCTGCAACAAACAACCAAGTACCGACAGTGATTCACTCACATGTCGCGTACCAAGGAATAAAATGCCGACAATATACAACTGTCGCGCAACTCAACTGACTCGACAACTGGCCGGACGGACCGACCTGCTCTGATACCACTATTGTAACACCCCTCTAATACCCCACGGCAATTAAACAAAATTAAATCAGAGTAAACATGCAAAGGGTGTCACAATTCAAAAATAAAAGAAAACACACGTTCGGCATATGTCATGCATTCACTGAAACATCTGAAATTATAACTCATTAGATAAAAATCATGTTTACACAGCGGAATCAAATCATCAAGTCAACATTACATTGTTAATGTATCAGACTTCAAATAAAATAAACAATAGAGTTATAATCGAACTCAAAACATCGCGTCCCCAATGTTACATCTATCAGAGCATGACACCGACACAACAACTAAACCGACTTATGAGCTAATCCTCACCAAGTCGAAAGCAGCTATCCTCAATCTGAAAATTGTCAACAAGTAAGGGTGAGTCTCATTCTCAATTAATCAATGTTATGCATTCATAAGCAACAAAACATCATAATATATCATTCACCCAATTTGTCATATATTCAGATTCACATCTATTATTCATCAATTCACACAATAATAGATTACAACACAAACACAGAAATCCATACAATCATGTTATGACAAAATGCATATGACACAACTGACACTATGCATGTGGTACCAAAATTCGTGAATCACATTCACAGGACTTCTCTCTGCGATACTGCCCTTCAAGTCGCTCTCACCCCACATGGGCACACGACTAACCTCATCGCTCACACCCCCATGGGCACACGATGACTGCTTACTAATCTCCGCATAATGGGAATTAGCCACCAACGATCCACTCATCAACGGGATCCAATGTAAATGATTTATGAATGAATGCACACATATCACATACTTATATCATCACCGATCCGATGCTTAACATCGTCTCATTTCATCTCACCAATATCATCACAAACAAGTATGTACATGTCCAAGCATCATTCAATCATTCACATACATTCACCACAATCAACATATTAATATTAACAGCATATTAATATTCACAAATCATCAATCATCATCATATAATTCTCAACAATCATCACATCGTAATGTTTTCAAAACAACATCTTATATTGTCACATTTCATCATATATGTCAACAATACATCATCCAATTAAACAAATCGTCACATGATTAATATTTCAACATAGCATGTATTTAACACATCTCATCACATATATGTACAATACATCATTCACCAAGAAATAAAATCATATTTAAAAATAACTGGATTCACACCTCATTCCATCATTTAAACACGTAGGCTATCTCATAAGATTCATCGTACTCGAAACGGCACTAAAAACAGACCTACGGTTCGAAAGTTACACATCATTTAACTTTCCCAAGAAATAACTATCGCTACAGCACGCAGCGCAACCAAAATTTGCGGCGCGACCTGAACCACACAAACACGTTCGCGGCGCCAAGTCATGCACGCGGCGCGATACGAGAAAACAAGTACGCCTTCGCGGCGCCAACACATGGACGCGGCGCGACCTGAGCGTATCACAACTTCCTGGTTTTCTGCCCAACGGTTCGCGGCGCAAACAGAGGTTCGCGGCGCGACCTGGCGATTTTGCAGAATTACGGGTCTGCGTTCAGACTCTGCGATTTCACATCCTTTTCACCCAAAAACGATTCCAGACATCGCAGACAGGCATATAATCATCGAATTTCTCATCACACATCATTATACATCAAAACAACACATCAATAACCAACAATTTATACAAATTCATCAATTATCCCAAATCATAACATACCTAACAATATCAAATCCCAATATACCCAATCGAATCGAATCATACGTTAATCCATTCTATTACCCATAATCACATAATAGAAATTAACCGGAAGAGTCCCCCCTTACCTTAGCCAAGAGTTCTTGATTGGTCTCTCCCTCCATTGCTCCTCTTTCACGTTCTTCGTGTTCCAAACTCTTTTTACATTCCTTTCTCTTATTCTCAATTCCTTATTATTTAATAAAATAACCTTTTAATTAGAATAAGGTCTTTACTAACATAACACCCCACTCATTCCTTAACATCACACATGGCCCAACACCATAACCATCCTTTCCCAATTAATATCCCACAAACCACCAATAATTCTAATTATTAATTAAATTTCCATTTAAATTAAAAATTAAAATATACGGGTGTTACATCTTCTGCTTGTGTATGTCAATTATGTCATTTTGGCAGGTGACTTATGATGGAATTCCAATTCACGAAGAACATTCAAAATCAAGCCTTCAAGATAAAAGACCTTGGTGCATTCAAGTACTTCTTGGGCTTAGAAGTTGCACAACCCAAACAAGGGATCTCCATATGTCAAATAAAATACTATATTGATCTTGTGATTGACTCAAGATTCTTGGGATCTAAATTTCCACCACCCTATCAAATCTTCTATAAAGCTATACCATGATAGTAATTCTTCTTTAGATGATACTCCTTCTATCGTAGACTGGTTGACAAATTAATCTAGCTTAACATTATAAGGCATGGTATCACTTTCATCACTCACCAGCTTAGCCAATTTCTTGCAAAGCCTACCATAACACACTACAATGTAGCTTGTAGAGTGTTAAGATACTTGAAAAAATGCCCAGGTTGAGGTCTGTTCTTACCTTGCAACTCATATATACACATTACTAGATTTTCTAATCCAGATTGGGCAAGCTGCATAGATACCAGAAGATTTGTGTCCCACTCTTGCTTCTACATAAGAACTTCTCTCATTTCATGGCGAACCAAGAAACAAAACACAATGTCTCGAACTTCTTCTGAAGCAAAATATACGGCTCTCGATGCAACTACATGTGAATTGAAATTAATGTTATACTTAATAAGATATATGCATATCAACTGTTGCAAGGTTCCGATTTTGTTTTGCGATAGCCAAAGTGCACTTCACATAGCTGCCAATCAAAATTTTCATGACCGAACCTAGAATCTTAACATTGATTGTCACATTGTTAGAGATCATTTTATCTGGAACTATGAAGCTGCTTCCCGTGCCTTCCAACAATCAACTTGCAAACTTTTTCACAAAGCCTTTGTTTCAAAAACCTTTCCACTTTCTCATGACCAAGTCGAATTTGCTAAACATTTATCAAAGTTTAACTTGTGGGCAGCTATTATGTGAAGGATATGAAAGTTAGTTAAGATAGTTGAGATAGTTGTTAGTTGGTTATTCATGTCCAATTTAGTTACAAACCCTATAGTTAGTTAGTTTCTTAGTCTCTAAGTAACTAACATGTAACATAGCTTGTATATATACTTCAATCTATCTCAATCAAATGCATGAGAGTTCATCCTATTTTCTCATATTTTCCATACTAGCTTTCATATCATAATACACCTCATAAACATACTTTTCACATTATTACGTAGCATATAAGGAATTATGTTTCATGATGTAAGAAATATGAACTTTTTGGTCCCTCTAAATATTGCAGATTTCGTTTTTAGTCCCTTCAAAATTTTCCTTTAAGAAATCGTCCCTTCAAAATTTTTCATCTAAACTATTGGTCCCTAACGTCAAATTTGCTAGAGATTAGCTACGACTTTAGCCACTGATTAGCTACGAAATTTGACGTTAGGGACCAATTGTTCGGAAGAAAAATTTTGAAGGGACAATTTCTTAAAGGAAAATTTTGGAGGGACTAAAAACGAAATCTGTAATATTTAAAGGGACGAAAAAGTTCATTAACCCTATATTATATTTTATAATATGACACTTTTAGATTTATATATGGAGTAAATACGACATACAACGTGTATAATACTCCTTCCATTATTTTTTATAAACAAATTTTACTTTTTAGGTTCATTCAATAAATGATGTATCTAGTCTATATGTAGTCCAAATACATTATTTATTGAATGAATCTAAAAAACAAAATTTGCTTATAAAAAAGAAAGGAGGAGGTATGAATTAAGACTCTCTTCAATTCTTACAAAATGGTTTGGTTCTTTAAACCACGGTAATAACATGCTTCGATTTGCATAATTTAGTTAACCATAGCCCCTTATTCCTACAAGGTCTCATATGCTGTCTTTAACAAGAATTAATTAATCTCCCAAAACAAAAGATAAATATTAGATTTATTTTAAAGAACACAATTAAATAAAACTAATTACATTACATTGTTATTATTGAAGAAAAAATCATCTAGATTATATGAAGGCCTAAAGGATAAAAATTACAAGCAATCTCATTTAATTTTCTCTTTCCACACCGCATAAACATACTTTCACGCTATTGTGAGGCATATCGAGAATTATGTTTCATTATGCCAGAATGATAACACTATATTTAAGAATATGACACTTTAAAATTTATATATGAAGAAAATACGTCATTAAGCGTGTATAATACGAGCTAAGATTCTCGTGCACTCTTCCAAAACATTCAAACATCTATTTGAATGTGCAAATCCCATTTTGAATAAGTGAAATCGCGTGATAGATTCTTTATATTAGATTTACATATCATAAAAATCTAAGCACAAATCAATAGGAAATCATTAGAGATCAATATATCTACCCATGCTTGGACCTTTATTTAGGATTTTTGAATCTTTTAAGTTTAAACAGATATTAGAAAAGATTTATTTATAAATTTATAATGAAAGCAAGAACAATTTGTTGATAAGAAATACTTCTAGAGATCTTGTTGATTACAATGACTTATGGAAGAAACTGGCTTAGCGAAAAAAGTAGGATTAGTCTCCCCTGGCATTATCACAACGGTCTCTGGCTCTGAAATCACCACATTTGTATCCATAACATGCATATTGGATGATTTTTCTTCGTCATAAGATGATGTTAAAGATAAAGATTGTTTCCAGAAAGAACATGCTATGATGAGTAATGATAATGCGATGACTCCGAAAATGATTGCTAAGCCACCAAACAAGTAATAAATTACTTCTGATTCTGATGATGATACATTCATGGTGGAGTTTCTTGGCAAGGTACTAGAAGAACCCATTCCTAGTTTTAAATTTTTTTCTTCAATTTTGTATTTTTTATAGAAAATTTGATATGGGTAAATGTTACATTTGATAGAATTTATAGTATACGAGTACAACTGTACAAGTACTGTATAATTAAAGAAGAAGGGTGTATTTGAAATTTTAATTATTAAAATGCCCATATGTATATTAATTATCATTATTCTTGTTTTTTATGATTTATTTGGTTATGAAGCGTGAAAGAGATGAGAGAAAGTTTAATAAGAAAATAGTCGGTGAAAATATAATAAATCTGATGTATTAATTGATAGAAGAAAATATTTGTGAAAAAACAACTTTATAACGTCAACAACATCTAATAAAAACAACACCAATACAATATAAAATACAAATAGACACGATAACGTGTATTTCAAGAAAAATACAAAAATAACAACAACAAAAACTTATAAATATACCATGTTGTTGTTAATATTTCTCATATGAAAAAGTATAATAGTTGTTGTATTTATATAAAAATACAAAAACGCTCTAATTTAAAAATCTTCAATTGATTTTTATTTTTTATTTAATTTATTAAACTACCAAACATATTTATTTTTAATATGTTTAATTGATTAAATAAAACATATTTAAACAAATAATGTTAATTAACTATTATTTAATTAAAATTATTAATTAAACTCATAAATAAGCTAACACACATGGTATCTTTAGACATGTCATTCCACTAACAATTCAAATCTAAGTAATTTACATGTTGCGCGTTGCTAGCGAAAAATGGGTAAAAGTTGAAAAATAAAAATAAATTGAGATACTTTTTTAATTCTTTGTAGTTTAGGAGAAATGAAGAAAAGGAATGAAATCCAGGTATATTTGATCTCTCTATTTCTATATTGTTTCTGTTATGAAAACGATGCCAAGAACATAGTATAATAGAGAACACAATAAGAAAACAAGAAGAACAACAATGACTGTTTATAACGGCTATTCTTTACTTTCTCTCAGAAAAAGATTACAAGTGTTACAAGAATAACAAATAACCTTCTCACCATAAATTAGGATTTGATGTATGCAATGGTGAGAGACTAGTATGCTATTTATAATAAACTTAACATACTAAACTAATGGGCTTTTTCACAAATACCCATTACAAGTTAACTTAGGGTACAAGCTAACTTAAACAATTGGACATAACAAACATATCCAAGTCGAAATACTAACAGCCCTAACATTTTGACTAATATGTGTTAGAACACCTTCAACTACAACACACACTACTTCGACAACAACATGCAAACAAGCTTTGACCTCATGCATAAATCCTGTTGAACCTGAAGCTACTCTTCGACCCACTAGAGTTCGATCCAATTCTCACAAATCTCCACCTTGGATCAAACTCTATAACATCAAGGAATAAGCTAGCTTTCTTCATGCAGCTTTATCAACTGCATAAAGTGGAAAAACTTGCAACTAGGCAATGTCTTCATGATCATATCAGTCGCATTGTAATCTGTCGAAACCTTCAGCGCTTGGACTTCTCCATGCTCGATTACTCCTCTGATGAAATGAATACTAACATCAATGTGCTTGGTTCACTCATGATATGTTGAGTTCTTCGACAAATGTATGGCACTTTGACTATCACATTTAACAATGATACCTCAAGCCACAATGCTTCTTCACATAACCTTCAAGCCACAATGCTTCTTTCACAATTTCAGTTAGGGAAATATACTCTACTTCAGTGGTTGATAAAGCAACAACCTTCAAGTTGTTGCTTTCCAACTAATTATTGTGCCAAACATAGTGAAAACATATCCAGAAATAGATTTTTTGGAATCCATACAACATGCATAATCAGAGTCGACATATCCTTTGATTATTGCTTAAATATCTTCACCCAAGGCTCTGCCACAAATTAAGACTCTATTCAGAGACCCATTTATGTACCTTAGAATCCACTTCAATGCTTGTCAATAAGCCTTTCCAGGATTCGCCATGTACCTGCTTACAAGACTTACTGCATATGCTATATCGGGTCTAGTGCAGACCATAACATACATCAAATAACCTACTGTATTAGCATATAGAATGCTATTCATATAAGCTCTTTCAACATCATTATCGAGACACAGATTAATACTCAGCTTGAATTAAAGGTTTGTTGGAGTCACAACAGGCTTTGAATTCAACATACCTAAGTTTTCAAGAATCTTCCGTAGGTATGCCTCTTGAGATAAGCATAATTTCGTCTTCTTTCTATCTCTTTGAATGTCAATCCCAAGAATCCAAGAAGCAGCTCCCAGATCCTTCATATCGAACTTCTTATTGAGTTCAGCCTTCACCCTCATTACATCTGCGAAATTATTGTTTTTTATGAGAATATCATCCACATAAAGCAATAAAATAACAAATGAATTACCAGGTTGAAATGAAAAGTAAACACAGTGGCCTGCCTGGTTCCTATTCCACTGTCAAGGAGATTTTTTTAATCCATATAAAGATCTATTCAGCTTGCACACATAATCTTCCTTCCCCTTTTCGACAAACCCTTCAGGTTGCCTCATCAGGATTCTTTCATCTAGATCACCATACAATAACGCAGTCTTCACATCCATCTATTCCAGTTCAAGATCGAACTGTGCCACCATGGCAAGCAACATTCGAATGAACCTATTCTTCACAATAGGAGAAAACACATCATTGAAGTCGACACCTTCTTTCTGAGTGAAGTCCCTTGTGACTAACCTTGCCTTTTATCTCTTTGACGCCACTCTTTGATTCCTTCCTTAACTTTGAAAATCCATTTACAGATGACTAACATCTGGTTTCTTGATTAGTTCCAAGGTGTGATTATCATGAAGAGATTTCATCTCATCATTCATGGCCTTTAGCCATTCATTTTTATTTTGACTCCTCATTAATTCCTTATAGACTCTAGGTTCTTCATCTAGAACCTTACTTGCAGAGATTAAGGCATAAGCTATAAGATCTGCATACCCAAGTCTCTGAGGTGGCTTGATGACTCTTCTCGACCTATCTCTTGACAATATATAGTCATCAACGATTTCCTCAACTTCCTCAGCAGCTTCAACTTCTTCTTCGACTTCATTTAGGATATGAAATTCAACATCAACATGCTCTACCTCAACAAGAATCTCTACCTATTCCAGCTCTTTGTCAGATATTTCTGCACTTCGACCAACATCATCAGTTTTCTTAAAAGCCATTTCAGCTTCATTGAAAAATACATCTCGACTGATGATACTCTTTTTGTGACATGGCTCTAGGCACCATAGCCTATAAGCTTTGACTCCTTCAGGGTATCTGATAAACATGCATTACAGAGCTCTAGGTTCGACCTTGTCTTTCTTAATGTGAGCATAGGCTACGCAACCAAATACACTCAATTTGTCGAGATCTGATGGATGTCCCGACCAAACTTCTTAAGGTGTCTTCATATCTAACACAGTCGAAGGACATCTGTTTATCAAATATGCTATTATCGAAA
Source organism: Vicia villosa (assembly GCF_029867415.1). NCBI lineage: Eukaryota > Viridiplantae > Streptophyta > Magnoliopsida > Fabales > Fabaceae > Vicia > Vicia villosa. The sequence goes on from NC_081185.1 coordinate 17,126,870, forward strand.
CAGCCTCAACCCAAAACACCTTCTTTAACTCAGCACTAGTCAACATGCATCTGACTCTCTCCAAAATAGTTCGATTAAACCTTTCCGCCAAACCATTTTGTTACGGGGTATCTGTAGTAGTTATGTGCCTTGCAATACCAGAGGCAGCACAAAAACTGACGAACGCCTCATTGAAAAATTCAAGGGCATTATCGGTTCTCAACCTTTTGACCTTTCTACCAGTTTGATTTTCGATAAGTCTTCCAACTTTTAAAATTCTCAAAAGTTTCATCCTCGGTCTTCTGGATGAATACGCATAGTTTTCTGGAATAATCGTCTACTATGGATAGAAAATACCTTGCTCCTGAATATGATGGACACCTTGCAGGCTCCCAAAGATTAGCATGGATGTAATCAAGGGATCCATGTTTTCTTTTTTTCCTTTATTGAACTTCATTCTGCAAGATTTTCTAAGTACACATGGTTCACAAAACTTCAGCTTTTCGACTTTGTCTCCACCAAGCACATTTTGTTTTCCCAATTCGACCAGGCCCATTTCACTGACATGGCTCTAACTTATGTGCCAAATTTCTCTCTTCGACAAAGGTTTCGTGGATGCAAAATTTTTCGAATCACTTACAACTTCAACCTCAAAGGTAATACAAGCCTTGTTTCTCCACGCCTATCAAGACTTCCTTCGGCCCCTTCACGACTCTTAGGATACTTTTCTCTCCTTGGAAAACATATCCTTTCTTGTCAAATTCACCAAGAGAAATCAAATTTGTCTTCAAATTAGGAACATAACTGACTTCAGTCAACAACCTTATTAACTCATCATGGAGCTTGAATCTCACAGATCCAACACCTGCAATCTTACAAACTTTGTTGTTTCCCAGCAGTACATATCCACCATCTTGATCACATAATTCCTCGAACAAATATTTGTTTGAAGTCATGTGCCAAGTGCAACCTGAATCCATAATCCACTCCATACTCGAGTCACTTCTAGAAACCACAAGAACATAAGATGATTTAAAATAATCTTGAACAATGGTTATGTTGCCATTATCCTTACCTCCATGACCTTTCAAGCGTTTAGGGCACACCTTTCTTGTGTGACCCTCCTTCTTACAATGATAGAATCAAAAACCAGATGCTTCGCCACTATAATACTTCAACTGACTTTTCCCTTCTTCTTGTCCAACTTACCTTCCTTACGCAAGAATTTTACCTTAACGGCCAAACCTTCACCAACAGTCTAAGGTTTATGCTCCTTTCGTTCATTCAAGTCCTCATAATATAGGGCTATTGAACTTCTTCAAAGGTCAGGGACTCCTTTCCATACAAGAGAGTTTCTTTGAAGTGAGCATGTGTTCGAGGCAAAGCGCACAACAACAACAACGCTTGATCTTCATCATCGATCTTCACATCAATATTTTCAAGATCAAGAATCAGCTTGTACAACACATCCAATTGCTCAGCCAACACTTTGTCTTCAATTATCTTGAATGAATACAAAGCTTGCTTCAAATAGAGTCGATTCACCTGCGATTTTGTCTTGTACAAACTTTCACTATGCCGAATTTGGCTTTTAGCAACACATCTACGAAAGCGCTTTTATGCAAAAGCGCTGCTATAGGTTTCGCTAAAAACAAAACTAAAAAACAAGGGAAAAAAGCGCAGCTATAGGGGATCCTACGAAAGCGCTTTTGGAAAGTGCTTTCTAAGGCTACAGTAAGAAAGCTCTTTATAAAACCGCTGCTATACGGAAATATATGAAAGCGCTTTTAAAAGCGCTGCTATAGGGGTAGGCTACGAAAGCGCTTTTTAGAAAAAAAGCGCTGGGAAAGGGCTAGTTAAGAAGGTGCTTTTAAAAGCTCTGGCGTAGCTCATTTAAAATTAAATTTTTTAAAACAAATTAAAACAAACACGCATTTTGCCATATTTCCTCAGTTCCTCTTCTTCTCCGACGCTAAAACCCTAAAAGTTACTATTCTTCGTCTTCCATATTTCCTCAATTCTTCTTCTTCTCCGACGCTGAAACCCCATCGCTAAAACACTCTCTCCAAAGAAGAAACCTGCCACTGTCACTGCTTTCAATTTTCTTGATTAAGGCTTTGCCTCTCATCTTCTCCCTCGTTGCTCTTCAACTCAGGTAATCATCGTCTCTCTCGTCTTTTAAAAGCGCTGCTACTGTTTGGTGTGTTGGTTGTTATGTCCTGAAAATGGCTTCAATGAATCATAAGGCATTATACCAGCAATCCAATTACTGCTGCCATAGATGTTCTTAGTTCGTGACTGTAATACAACCAAGAAAAAACAAACCATGAAGCATATTTGCAAACAATGAAAAAAGACAGATTATATGCTTCTTTGCTTAATTATCATTAGTTTGTGTTATTTGCATATGGTTTATTGTTTTTTCTGTTGATTTTTTTGATTGACTATGATTATGCATTGAGCTTAGTGAAATCATCTGAACTCAGAAATTGAGTTGTTTGTTTGTTACCAATTGTTACTTCATTGATTGGTATGGCTGGAGTTAAATTACATGAAGTAAGATCAACAGTTGAGTTGAAAGAGCATTTAGGTGGTTCTCTAACTTTGGAAATTGTTAACAGTTCTTGGTTGCAATATGTATTGGTAGCAGCAACTTGGTATATGATTGGACTGGTTGTTGTAGAATTTGTGGCCAACATTGGAAATAGAAATAGATAGAACCCGAATTCTAAGATGCAGCTCGTGCAGCCTCATTTGCGGTTGCGGTGCAGATACTCTACAACTGTTATATTGCAGTTGCACAGAAATATGGATAGAAGTATATAATAGATGAATAAAAGGTTACTATAAAATAGATATACATGTATTATGAAGTTAAGTATATGAAGAAATATATGAATTCAGAATAGATCATTAAAAGCTCTCTCTTAAAGTATATACTTGTTCAAACATAGTCAATTTATTCTGAATAAAGCAGAAGGTGTTCTTAATATGAAATAATTTTCAATGTATTGAATGAATAAACAAAGTGTACATAATGGTGTTTATATAGACTCATATAACCCAAGAGCAATTTGTTGTTGTTATAGGCTAGTGGGCTCCTTCTATAAGTTTAATGAACTTGATTTTGTATCTAATTTAAATTTCACCCTTGATTGCTATCTGTTTCTCTCTGATTGTATTCTATTTGCTTCATACTTCAAAATGGACTTTTTTGTTAGATGAGAGTTTTAGTATTTTTTAAAGCTAAAGTTATTTTCCATTGTGCTTTCTTCACTCTATCAGGAGGAAGCTTCTACTATCAAAGCTGCAGGAAAAGCTTGGTACAACACCATGGTCTCAGATTCTGATTATACCGAGTTTGACAACTTCTCTAAGTGGCTGGGGGTTTCACAGTGAAGTCCATTTATATGTTTGTGATAGGTTTCTTTGTCGGTTTTTCTGAACTTAATATTTTTTTTATTGTTTTCTAGAGTTAGGTTATTGCATATTATGCATACAGTATGGAAATTTTGGTCGTTTTGTTTTAGTCATGTTTTAGTCATGTTAGAAATATGTGAATCGGTGTATATATATTTTGGATTAATTACAATGGTATATAATGTAATGGTATAATTTATAATGTCTTTTTTGTATATAATCGAAATCACTTATTTGTTGAAATAACGAGATTACTGAAATAATGGGATTACGATTGTAAATTATAAGTTTATGGGATAACAATGGTAAATTACAGGTTCATGAAATAATGCTGCCAAAAATGCAGGTTTAGAAATTAAAACAATAATAGGTTTATTAAAAACACTAACGAAAGCGATTTTTAGGTAAAAGCGCTGCCTTAGGCCTATCTATGAAAGCGCTTTTTAAGAAAAAGCGCTGCCTTAGGCCTATCTATGAAAGCGCTTTTAGAAGCGTTGTCGTAGGTAGGCTTTAGAAAGCATAAAAGGCATTCTAAAGTATGCCTAAAAAGCGCTTTTCAAGAAAAAAGCACTGCCTTAGGCCTATATATGAAAGCATTTTTTAAGAAGAAAGCGCTGCCTTAGGCCTACCTACGACAGCGCTTTTACCTAAACAAAAAGCGCTGCTAAAACCTATAGCAGCGCCACCTACGGCAGCACTTTTAAGCGCTTTTAAAGTAAAAAAAGCGCTTTCGTAGGTCTTTTATGGCATAGTGTTTCAAGTTTCATCCATAACCCTGATGTCGTTGTCTCTTTTGATACCTGTCGAAGAACCTTATCACCAAGGGTTAACAAAATTGTGTTGTGGGCTTTCTCTATCATGATGGTCTTTTGTTTTTCCGTAAACGCAACGTCCGTTGTCGCCGATGAACCAGTACGGCTTTCATCTTCAAGCGCCACATACCAAAATCATTCACTTCGGTGAACTTTTCAATCTTATACTTTGTTGAAGGCATCTTCTACATGCTCACCGCACCAATTTATGGTGAAAACGATGCCAAGAACAAAGTATATAGGGAACACAATAAGAAAACAAGAAGAACAACAAGGACTGTTTATAACTGCTATTCTTTTTTCTCTTAGAAAAAGATTACAAGTGTTACAAGAATAACAAATAACCCTCTCACCCTAAATTTGGATTTGTCGTATGCAATGATGAGAGACTAGTATGTTATTTATAATAAACCTAACATACTAAACTAATGGCTTTTTCACAAATACCCATTACAAGCTAACTTAGGGTACAAGCTAACTTAAGCAATTGAACATAACAAAAGGGCCCAAGTCAAAATACTAACAACCCTTTCGACTAATACGTGTTAGAACACCTTCGACTACAACACGCACTACTTCGACAGCAGTATGCGAACAAACTTCGACCTCATGCATAAATCCTGTCGAACCAAAAGCTAATATTCGACCCACTATAGTTTGATCCAATTCTCACAGTTTCAAACAATGAAAGTGTGGCATGTCCTTTGATATTCCATGGTATGCACCTCTCTTCTCGATATATCTCAAAATGAACAATATCTTAAAGTTTTTTGAAATTTCATACTTTTTAATGGTTGTTGATTTTGAAGGATAGAAAAACACTTAGAAGGGGGGGGGGGTTGAATAAGTGTAGCTTTTAAGATTGTAAGATAAAAACAATTTGCACAATGATTTTTATCCTGGTTCGTTGTTAACTAAACTACTCCAGTCCACCCCCTTGGAGTGATTTACCTCACCTGAGGATTTAATCCACTAATCACACAAGATTACAATGGTTTTCCACTTAGACAACTTCTAAGTCTTCTAGAGTATACTGATCACAACCTGATCACTCTAGGAACAAACTGCTTAGATACCCTCTAAGACTTTCTAGAGTATTCTGATCAACAACCTGATCACTCTAGTTCTTACAAATAAATGTAAACAAATTCTTTTAAGAGTTACAATGCTTCTTATAAAGCTATTATCACAACTGTGATTTTCTCTTAAGTTTAAGCTTAATCTCACTAATGTATTACAGCAGCAATGTAGTGAGGTTGAAGATGAAGTTTGAGAGCTTTTTGATTTTGACAGCGTTTCTGTATATTTGCGCAAGTGTTGTATTCAGCTTCTCATCAGCACTTCTATTTATAGTCGTTCGAGAAGATGACTGTTGGGAGCATTTAATGCTTTGCGTGATCCGTACAACATTGCATTTAATGTTTCACTCTTTTGTCAACTACCTCGAGCCTTGCTTTCACTGTGTCTACTGACGTTGCCTTTAATAGCTACTAACGTTCCTTTTGTCAGTCAGCATAGCCTGCCATCTTGTACTTGCTTCTGATCTGATGTTTGTGTAAACAACGTTTGAATATCATCAGAGTCAAACAGCTTGGTGCAGAGCATTTTCTTGTCTTCTGATCTTGAAGTGCTTCTTAGCGTGATACCATGAGAACTTCAGTGCTTCTGCTTCTGATCTCAAGTTCTTCTGATGCTTCCATAGACCATGTTCTGATTCTGCTTGACCATCTTCTGATGTCTTGCCAGACCATGTTCTGATGTTGCATGCTGAACCTTCTGAGTCAGTGCTTCTTGCGCTAATTTTGTGCATACTCTTTATATAATTCCTGAAATGGAATTTGCATAGTATTAGAGTACCACATTATCTCATACATAATTCATATACATTGTTATCATCAAAACTAAGAATATTGATCAGAACAAATCTTGTTCTAACAATCTCCCCCTTTTTGATGATGACAAAAACATATATAAATGATATGAATTTGCAATCAGAATATCAGACGGTTAAAGACAATTACACAATTATAGCATAAGCATATAAACATAGTGTGTGAATATGTCTCCCCCTGAGATAAATAATCTCCCCCTGAAATAAATACTGGAAGAAATTTATAAATAAAGGACTTCCCTGAGTATTTTCCATTTCAGTTGAGATGATCACATATGCTTAGATCTTCAGAACATTCATAGCTTTTTCTTCTTGCTTCCATAGGACAGCTTCAGAGCTTGAATTTCTTCTTGGATCATTGTATGCTAGATTGTATCAGTACATTGTTGAATGTACCAGAGCATCATCAGAGCATCTCTACATCCTGAAATGTTACAAAACAAACTACACGACAAAAGTCAGAGCATGAATGAATCAGAACATAAAATATGTATCAGAACATATAATATGTATCAGAGCATAAACAATAATGTTTCAGAGCATATTTAGAACAAAAACATGCATCAGAACATTTAAGGGATAAGAATGATTTAGAGCATATTCTATCATCAGAATATCATAACACTCTTCCTTCTTGCTTCTGATCTTTGAAGCTTCATAGCATTCAGCTTGCTTCAATTTCCATGAGCTTGTTTCCATACAGAATTGATTTTCCCATGTCTTTGCTTCTCATGTTGAGCTTTTAAGATTGTCTTCAATCCTGCAAAACACTTAAAGACACAGAACTTGCAAATTCTTGTTAGAAATGTGGAGACTTTCTCCCAGCAACTGATAAAATAAATCAGATCATTTATCACAGTTTTCTCCCCCTTTTTGTCATAACATCAAAAACACAAAAGATTCAGATGAGTGGAAGACATTTCTGCTTGGTTTGAAGAGTTTGATGAAGGATTCATGGTGAAATGCAAAGATGTAGACACAGACTAGGGTTTATGCGTTGAATGCAAAAAGAGAGACGAATGAGGAGAGAGAGTGAAAAAGATGAAATGAAGATGAAGAGGAGTATATAAAAGGTTGGGTAAAAGAAAATAATAACTGCAATATGGTTTAAGTGAAATGATTACAGAAAAACATGACATCAATTTGCATTTAATGAGATATGACGTTAGGAGAGATAAAGTGACAAAATGAAATGATTTGCACAGTTACCTAGGGCGGCGTCTCCTCAACTGCACGCATGCTTGTCCAAAAATAGTGAACACGTGTTCATTTTCTGGAAAGACTGGTGACAGCTGTTTTGCTTTAAAAGAGATTCTGAATCAACTTAGATAATGAAATGTTTGAAATAACAGAATCAGAACTTCTAATTGATCATTATCAGAACTTCTTATAAACACATAATCCCAACACATTTCAGAGAATAACCATACATAAGATCTTCTCATCTTCTCATTCTGGGCATAAATCCATAATGATATTCTTCAGAATGAACTTAAACCTATCTTCAGCAAGGGGTTTTGTAAAGATATCAGCCCATTGATGGTCTGTATCCACAAAGTTTAAAGAGAGAACACCCTTCTGAACATAGTCCCTAATGAAATGGTGTTTAATCTCAATATGTTTAGCTTTGGAATGTAAGATAGGATTCTTAGATAAAAATATGGCAGAAGTATTATCACAGAAGATAGGAATGTTACTCTCATATATTTGACAATCTTCTAGCTGACTCTTCATCCAGAGCATTTATGTGCTACAACCAGCAGCAGCAACATATTCTACTTTTGTTGTTGAGAGGGAAATGGTAGCTTGCTTCTTGCTGTACTAGGAGATCAGATGACTTCCTAGAAATTGACAACTTCCAGAAGTACTCTTCCTTTCAATTCTATCTCCAGCATAGTCAGCATCACAAAATCCTACTAAGTTGTATTCTTTAGATCTTTTGTAGACTAAACCAACATTAGTAGTACCTTTCAGATACCTCAGAATTCTCTTAACAGCAGTTAAGTGAGATTCTCTAGGATCTGATTGGAATCTAGCGCACAAACAAACATTGAATAGAATGTCAGGTCTAGAAGCAGTTAAATATAGAAGAGACCCAATCATACCTCTGTACAACTTCTGATGTACCTTCTTACTTACCTCATCCTTACCTAGAACACACGTTGGATGCATAGGAGTTTTGGCTTCTTTCCTTTCAGAAAGATTAAACTTCTTCAGAAGTTCTTTCACATACTTCGTTTGATGAACGTAGGTTCCATCAGAAGTTTGATTGATTTGAATCCCAAGAAAATACTTGAGTTCACCCATCATACTCATTTCAAATTCAGCCTGCATAGACTTAGCAAACTCCTTTCCAAGTGAAGCATTAAATGTTCCAAAAATAATATCATTAACATAAATTTGACAAATTAAAATGTCCTTCTTAGATGTTTTACAGAAGAGAGTCGTATCCACTTGTCCTCTAGTGAAACCATTGTCCAGAAGGAAAGAACTTAATCTCTCATACCAAGCTCTAGGAGCTTGCTTCAATCCATACAATGACTTCTTAAGTTTGAAAACATGTTCTGGAGACTTAGAGTCTTCAAAACCAGGAGGTTGGTGGACATAGACTTCCTCGTCTATATAACCATTTAAGAAGGCACTCTTAACATCCATCTGATACAGAGTGATGTTATGCTGAGTGGCAAAAGAAATTAATAAGCGAATAGATTCTAACCTGGCCACTGGTGCAAAGGTTTCTGTATAGTCAATACCTTCTTGTTGACTATATCCCTGAGCCACCAGTCTGGCTTTGTTTCTTACCACTTCTCCCTTCTCACTAAGCTTGTTTCTGAAAACCCACTTTGTACCAATGATGTTGAATCCTTTTGGTCTAGGAACCAAATCCCATACATCATTACTTGTAAACTGATTTAGTTCTTCTTGCATGGCAATTATCCAGTCTGGATCTTCTATAGCTTGATCAACAGAAGTTGGCTCGATCAAAGAAACAAGACCTAATTGACATTCTGCATTGTTCTCAAGGAATGCTTTGGTTCTGATACGATCATCTTTCTTTCCAAGGATCACATCTTCTGAGTGAGCTGAGGTGAGTCTAGAAGATCTCCTGACTGTTGGCTCTTCAGAAATTCTGAGATTCTCTAAAGATGCAGCAACTTGATCTTCTGATTCTTTGCTTCTGAGATTTTCAGCTTCTGAAACTTTGCTTCTTGGTTCTACAGCTTCTGATATATCAATATCTATATCTGCAAAATTCTCAAACTGCTTTGGCTTTTCAAGACCAAGCTTATCATCAAATCTGATATTGATTGATTCTTCTACAACCAATGTTTCAGTATTGTATACTCTATAGCCTTTAGAGCGTTCAGAATATCCAAGAAGGAAACATTTTTGTGCCTTAGAATCAAACTTACCAAGATGATCTTTAGTATTCAGAATAAAACAAACACATCCAAAAGGATGAAAATATGAAATGTTGGGCTTTCTGTTCTTCCACAATTCATAAGGAGTCTTATTTAGAATAGGTCTTATAGAGATTCTATTCTGAATATAACATGCAGTGTTTATTGCTTCTGCCCAGAAGTGCTTAGCCATATTGGTTTCATTGATCATGGTTCTGGCCATTTCTTGTAGAGTCCTATTCTTTCGCTCTACAACTCCATTTTGCTGTGGAGTTCTAGGGCAAGAGAAATCATGGGCAATACCATTTTCTTTGAAGAACTCCTCAAAGAATCTGTTCTCAAATTCACCACCATGATCACTTCTGACCTTTATGATTTTGCACTCCTTCTCAGATTGAATCTGAGTGCAGAATTCAAAGAACACTGAATGAGACTCATCCTTGTGTTTTAAGAACTTTACCCATGTCCAGCGGCTATAATCATATGCGATGACTAATCCATATTTCTTCCCTGTGACAGATGCTGTTTTAACTGGTCCAAACAGATCAATGTGCAGAAGTTCTAACGGCCTTGAGGAAGAGACGACATTCTTAGATTTGAATGCAGGTTTGGAGAACTTGCCCTTCTGACATGCTTCACAAAGAGCATCTGATTTGTATTTCAGATTTGGGAGTCCTCTGACCAGATTTAGTTTGTTAATCTGAGAAATCTTTCTCAAACTAGCATGTCCTAATCTTCTGTGCCAGACCCATTGCTCTTCAGAAACAGACATTAGGCAAGTCACCTTCTTCTTCTCAAGATCAGAAAGATCAATCTTATAAATGTTGTTCTTTCTCTTGCCTGTAAATAGGATTGAGCCATCCTTCTGACTTACAGCCTTGCAAGACTTTTGATTGAAGATAATGTCATAACCATTGTCACTTAATTGACTTATGGACAATAAGTTATGCGCTAATCCTTCTACAAGAAGTACATTAGTTATGGAAGGAGAGTTACCAATACTTATGGTTCCAGAGCCAATAATCTTGCCCTTCTGATCTCCTCCAAACTTGACTTCTCCACCAGATTTGAGCACCAGGTCTTGGAACATAGACCTTCTTCCCGTCATGTGTCGCGAGCACCCAGAGTCCAGGTACCATGACATTTTGTGCTTTGTCTTCTTTGGTGCTAAGGATATCTGCAACAGAAATTATCTTCTCCTTAGGTACCCACAGTTTCTTGGGTCCTTTCTTGTTAGTTTTCCTCAAGTTCTGATTGAACTTGGGTTTAGCATGATAAGTAGAAGGAGGAATAGCATGATATTCTTTAGGTTTGGCAGCCTGATATTTTTTAGGTTGTGTCACATGCTTCTTGGTGTGTGTAGTGTTAAAGCTTTTGGCATGTGAAGTGAGCCTAATATCATGTGAGTGGCCATATTTGAACTGATCATACAATGGCTTGTATGTGATTTTCAAATCATCTACAGGTTCAAATTTACGTGGGATATCACCCTCATAGCCAACGCCAATCCTTTTGTTTCCAGAAACACCATATATCATAGAAGCAAGATGACTTCTGCCAATACTTCTAGATAGAAACTTTCTGAAGCTCGAGTCATATTCTTTAAGAATATGATTGAGACTAGGAATGGGTTTTTCTGATTCAGAAGGAGATCCAATATCTTGGGATAATTTTAAAACTTTTTCCTTCAGCTCAGAATTTTCCACTTCCAGCTTCTTAGTTTCAAATTCAAATAGCTATTTCAGCTTTTTGTATTTGATACTAAGATGAGCCTTGAGTTCCAAAAGTTCAGTTAAACTGGAAACAAACTCTTTTCTAGATAGTTCAGAAAATACCTCTTCAAAATCTGATTCTGATGTAGGTTCTGATTCGTCATCCACTGTGGCCATCAGTGCAAGGTTTGCCTGCTCGCCTTCAAAGTCTGATTCTGATTCTGATTCCGAATCATCCCATGTTGCCATAAGACCTTTCTTCTTATGAAACTTCTTCTTGGGATTTTCCTTCTGAAGTTTTGGACATTCATTCTTGAAGTGTCCAGGCTCATTGCATTCATAGCAGATGATCTTCTTCTTGTCAGATCTTCTGCCTCTAGAAGATTCTCCTCTTTCAGGCTTCTTTGAACTTCTGAAGCTCTTGAACTTCCTTTGCTTGCTCTTCCAGAGTTGGTTTACCCTTCTGGAGATCATGGACAGTTCATCTTCTTCTTCTGATTTTGATTCTTCAGAATCTACTTCTTCAGCCTGAAAAGCGTTAGTGCATTTTTTATAATTAGATTTTATTGCAATAGACTTACCTTTCTTCTGAGGTTCATTAGCATCCAACTCAATTTCATGACTCCTTAGAGCACTGATCAATTCTTCAAGAGATACTTCATTCAGATTCTTGGCAATTTTGAAAGCAGTCACCATAGGACCCCATCTTCTTGGCAAGCTTCTGATGATCTTCTTGACATGATCAACCCTTGTGTATCCCTTGTCAAGAACTCTCAATCCAGCAGTTAGTGTTTGAAATCTTGAGAACATCTTCTCAATATTTTCATCATCCTCCATCTTGAAGGCTTCATATTTCTGGATCATGGCAAGAGCTTTAGTCTCCTTGACTTGGGCATTTCCTTCATGGGTCATTTTCAATGACTCATATATATCATAGGCAGTTTCCCTATTAGATATCTTCTCATATTCAGCATGAGAGATAGCATTCAGCAAAACAATCCTACACTTATGATGATTTTTGAATTGCTTCTTTTGATCATCATTCATTTCTTGTCTTGTAAGCTTTACACTAGTAGCTTTCACTGGATGTTTGTAACCATCCATCAGCAGATCCCATAAGTCACCATCTAGACCAAGGAAGTAACTTTCAAGTTTATCTTTCCAGTATTCAAAGTTTTCACCATCAAATACTGGTGGTCTAGTATAACCATTGTTACCATTTCCATTGTATTGCTCAGCAGAGCCAGATGTAGATGTATTTGTTGGATTTTCACCAGCCATCTTGACTTAAGCGTTTTTCTCTTCCTGAATCTTTTCTAAACACGGTTAAGTGCTTGCACCTTAGAACCGATGCTCTGATGTCAATTGAAGGATAGAAAAACACTTAAAAAGGGGGGGGGGTTTGAATAAGTGTAGCTTTTAAGATTGTAAGATTAAAACAATTTGCACAATGATTTTTATCCTGGTTCGTTGTTAACTAAACTACTCCAGTCCACCCCCTTGGAGTGATTTACCTCACCTGAGGATTTAATCCACTAATCACACAAGATTACAATGGTTTTCCACTTAGACAACTTCTAAGTCTTCTAGAGTATACTGATCACAACCTGATCACTCTAGGAACAAACTGCTTAGATACCCTCTAAGACTTTCTAGAGTATTCTGATCAACAACCTGATCACTCTAGTTCTTACAAATAAATGTAAACAAATTCTTTTAAGAGTTACAATGCTTCTTATAAAGCTATTATCACAACTATGATTTTCTCTTAAGTTTAAGCTTAATCTCACTAATGTATTACAGCAGCAATGTAGTGAGGTTGAAGATGAAGTTTGAGAGCTTTTTGAATTTGACAGTGTTTCTGTATATTTGCGCAAGTGTTGTATTCAGCTTCTCATCAGAACTTCTATTTATAGGCTTTTGAGAAGATGACCGTTGGGAGCATTTAATGCTTTGCGTGATCCGTACAACATTGCATTTAATGTTTCACTCTTTTGTCAACTACCTCGAGCCTTGCTTTCGCCGTGTCTACTGACGTTGCCTTTAATAGCTACTAACGTTCCTTTTGTCAGTCAGCGTAGCCTGTCATCTTGTACTTGCTTCTGATCTGATGTTTGTGTAAACAACGTTTGAATATCATCACAGTCAAACAGCTTGGTGCAGAGCATCTTCTTGTCTTCTGACCTTGAAGTGCTTCTTAGCGTGATACCATGAGAACTTCAGTTGTTCTGCTTCTGATCTCAAGTTCTTCTGATGCTTCCATAGACCATGTTCTGATTCTGCTTGACCATCTTCTGATGTCTTGCCAGACCATGTTCTGATGTTGCATGCTGAACCTTCTGAGTCAGTGCTTCTTGCGCTGATTTTGTGCATACTCTTTATATAATTCCTGAAATGGAATTTGCATAGTATTAGAGTACCACATTATCTCATACAAAATTCATATACATTATTATCATCAAAACTAAGAATATTGATCAGAACAAATCTTGTTCTAACAGATTTATTTGGTCTTTTTTCTTGACATGTTTTTATCAGAAGTGTTTCGGCCAATCAGAAGGCCATCGACCAACCACCTAGGGCGAGTCATACATTGTTTGAATGACTCTTGGTACATGGCAAATTTGAATACTTCTAACACATCAGAAGTGGAAGATTCAGAGCTTACTACAACATTCCCCTTGAAATAACCTATTAGCGAAATATGCAAAATGAGAACCCAATCTGGAAAAATTTTGGCATGACTTCTATTTCAGAAAAGAAGTCGATTGATATGCCAAATTTTATCATAAAACCAAGAATTGTATAAGAAAGAGAACCACATTTTCCCCAAAAAATCATAAAGACTAAAAAGAGGACCATTTTGGCAAGTTCATATAGATTCGAAAGTAGCTTCACCTCAATATACCATTGATTGAAGCAATCCAACAAATTCAAAATTATATCAAGTTCGCGAAGGATGTTATTCATAACAGGAAAAGAGGAGGAAGATTTTCTATAGTGGCATTAACACAAGAATGGAGCCAACTTGTTCTAGGGAAACTCCCTCCCAAGTTGAAATATCATGCAAGCTTTATTATACTATGAAACATAGGAGATTCCTTTTATGGTGCAGAACTATGTGATCTTAGAGAAAGTATTAACCTCATGTCTTTATCTATATATCTTCAAGAAGCTAGGAAATGTTGCTGTTACACTAACCACTATCACTCCTAACTAGTTGAACAAAATATTTTCTACCCTTAAGTAAAGATTGAAGATGTGTTGGTACGGGTTTATCAGTTTGTATTCCTAGAAGATTTATCATTATGGATTTTAGTGCTGATGAAGACACTCCCACTCTATTAGGATAACCATTTCTTGCCACGGGAAAAACACTAATATATGTGGGAAGAGAATACCTCTACGCAGCATTGGCTAAACATTTGCAAAGGAGAAAAATCAAACCAAGCTTCCCTTGTGATGAAGGTTGTTGTCATATTTATAATCAAATAGATATGGTCCTCGAGAAACAATTGGAAACACAATAATCAAAAACAAATATGTGGTAATGCTATCAACATGGTCATGTCTCAAGTTAAGTTGGCATGTAACATTTCTTCAAATATTTCTTCCATCTCTACGTATGATTTCATAAAAATCAAAGCTTTCGATGTCACTATTCGTCCTCCTTGTGCTCCCAAAATTCGTGAAGTGTTATGGTGTCCTTCTAATACTAGTTGGATGAAGTGTAACTGTGATGGGTCATTCAATCCAGACACTAAGGCTATAGGTTATGGGGGAATATATAGGAATCCCAAAGGATATTTCATTTTAGCTTTTGTTGAAAATTTGTTGGGTGGGTCTTTTATTTTTGTTGAATTTTCTACGATTTTAAAATCCATAGATATAGCTAAGCATCATGGTTGGAGAAATATTTGGGTTGAAATGGATTGCATCATGCTCGTCAAAGCTTTCTCCAACCCCGGATTGATCCCTTTGAAGCTTAAGCATAAGTGAGAGCGTAATTTGGATCCTTTTAATCAAACTAACATCATCATCACTCATATACACAGGGAAGAGATCTCTTGTGCTGATTATTTTGTAGATATAGCTCTCAACACAAGTTCTACCATATTTTTTAACCCCATTCTAGTAAATATTAGAAGTGATTTTGTAAAAAATAAATTAGGTAATATTTCTTTAGATTTTCTATTTTTTAACACGGTTAACTTAGTTTCCCTTTTTGTTCCTTTATAGCATCTTTTCTTTTTAATATATTAGCCTTTATTAAAAAAATTATGATAACTCTTTAAATTCTTGTACCATTTTCAAGATTTTCAAAAACCCCCACATTAGTGATTTCTTATTTAATGTTGAATTATATAGTCATTGAAAAGTCCTTGAAGGTCAAGTTTTCTAATGATTTTTAATCACTCCCAAAATATGACATAAGATTTAAATTCACACTAAAAAATCTTTATGAATATAAGTCATCACTCTCTTGCTCCCAAAAACTATAAAGGGTCATCACATAATATTTCATACTTATGGCTCACCTCATTTCACAATTTCATTTAGCATGATCTTCATCCATATATCTTTAAATACTTCAAAATCATCCTAGATGGGGAAACTCTAGTTTTTGAATTCTCAAAATTCACAAGCAAGAACATCACTCACATAAAAAGAGGGTAGACTCCAATATTTAAGGTACACATCCACCACCTTCAAAAAATTGCAGTTGCAAATGTTTGTGATCCCCTCCAAAGGTCACTAGAAACATGCCGTATGTCATATCTTAAATTTGTCCGTCAAATAAAATTTAAATAATTTTTAATTTGGATTTTATAAATTTTTTAGTTTTATTAAACTAACATTTTTGATTTTATAAATATTCGTTTTCAAGTCTATTTAAAAAAAAAAAGTTTACTTTTAAATTATTTATATTTTTAAAAAATAACAAATTTTTATTCACCCTTATATACTTTCAATTGACATTTTTTCCGAATAAATAACATAGCATAATTAGTAAGGAATAAAATTCTCAAGTAAGAGGTCACGGATTTAAATCCTACTATCTCATGTTTCACTTTGTTATTTTATTATTTTCTTTTATTTTTCAAAATATCAAACTTTGGACATTTTGTATTGGGTAATTTCTTTTTTTGACGTTTTGATCTAATTTCCAACTGTATAAATAGGACTTTTGTCCATTTTTTTTTCATCCACGAAAATATACAATTTCACAATTGCACAACACCGACAAATTTTCCAATTACATACTTCTACAAATTTCACTCGCACTTTGTTTTTTTTTTTAACAAATTTCTTGTTTTCAAAATCTCTTTATTATTGGTGTTTTGTTTTTGGGGTCGATGATTTTTATATGAAGTCCTCAAATTTATTTTCAATGTTTAAAATTTTAAACCAAACAATGATATTGTCTGATGATTGTTTCTTTTAACTGTTTTCTTACCGATGCTTTTTAGAGGCCATTCTTTCACAGTTTATAACTCAAGGTACACACATACAACAATTTTTCCTCTAAAGAATGCTCTCTCACAAATACCATATTTTCTAGTCATTGATATTAAATACATTTTTCTTCTCTTTTAAGTCAAAATTCTTTTGCTAGTCAAAATATAAAAAGTCTCACAATCAAAATTCCAACACGATGCAACTCCCAACAATCCCTCATAAACCTGTAACATCACATAACCTTCAATTTTCAAAACCAATCCAAGTTCTATTTTAGATCCAAATTCAAAACATTTTATTTGAAACCAAATCACAATGCATTTTTTTCACAATGTTGATTGAATGATGTTCTTATTTTGAAAAAAAAAATACAAAGGAGTTGTGATGCTTGATTTGAGTTTGGTGTGATAAGAGAGAAAGAGATTTTATCGTGAAAAGTTCCTCTCTCATATGATATGAGTTGTGATATTGTTTTCTTTATTGATTTTTTTTTTAATAATACCACTTGTCAATTAGTGAATGGTTCTTTTTATAGGTTGAAAAGTCAAAAGATTAACCTTATTTTTTGGTTAATTTATTTTTCCTTTAGTTATTTACTTTATATCTTATTAGAATTTTTTAAGGTTATTTAGGTCAAGTTCATTTCAGTTTTATAATAATATATATATATATATTTTTTTTTAAATTATTTTTCAAAAATTATAAGTTTTTTATATTTGTTTTTTCTAAAATGAAACACTAATTTTGATATCCTATAACATAAATATATATTATTGAAGATCAAAACTTAGTAAAAATCGCAATTTTTTTAAAAAGTTGGATTTCAAAAATGATTTTTATGAAAATCTATTTGAAATTGCTTCAAAATTAAGTCATTTTTTAAAATTTTGATATCCAACTAAAATATTTTTACACAAAATTATGTCACACTATAAAAATTAATTTAAAAAAATCCAAAACAAACGGGACGCTTAATCATGAAAAAACAAATATATTAAAAGTACCAAATAATACCAAAAAAAAAATGTTTACTTAAAAATTAAAAAATAACACAACATTTTAGGCATTTAATCAAATTCTTATTTTTTTAAAACAAATTAATTTTAACATTTTATTTTTTTGTAATTAATCAGATAGGTGGATATACATTCACCATGTCCTTGAGTAAGTAATGGGTTGGCTTAACGCCTTACTGATTGATATCCAAGATCTAAAATGGAAGCCATGTATATATTCAAGCGATTTTTGCAATCAAATTAATTTCAACCTTTTTGAAAATAATCGAATAGGTGGATACACATCCACCATATCCTCGGATATTCGATTGGTCGACTCAACGTTTATCGATGAATTATTAAAATTAAAAATATGTAAATCCTCAATAACTCATCAAATATTGGTTCTCGCTCAACGCGATAAATGAATATGGTCAATTTCTTTGCCTAGAGCGGCCAGATTCAAAAAACGATCAACTCCTTACCAATTGAATCAATTTCTTCGTCTAGAGCGATCAAATTCTGAAGAAGATCCACTTTTCTTCAACGATTCAAACCTTAATTAAAATACCTAAAAAACCATTAAATCATTCTTCTTCGTAAATAAATAAAGTAGAATAGTAACAAGAAATTTGCAAACACACCTAGCAACCCTAAGACTAAAGAAGGTTCTCGTTGAGTACAATAGAAGTGAGGGGTGCCTAACGCCCCCCCTTGCACAACTGACTACCGAAGCCATAACTTTGTTACAAAGACCACCTTATACTTACCATTAAGGTTTTCCCTTTATTTTCCCGTCCTTAGGACAAATAAATAATGGTGGCGACTTCATTGATTTTTTTGTCGGCCACGACACTGTGATTAAGAGACAAATACTAAGAATGTTATGTATAGGAGGAAATACTAAAAGAATGGCTCAATCACATTTTAGCTTAAGTCTAAACACCTGGAACTTTGTCACGATACATTTCCTGCATATATAAATTGTAGTTACATTTAACCAAATCATTACATATTTTAAAAGCCCAACACATTAAATAAAATACCCAAACTATCCCATTTTAATTAAAGCAAAGCAATTTTTTGTTTACCATTTTATTCAATTGATTTGCCCCAACTCTACTTTATTTTGTTCATTAATACGGTTTCTCCTTCCTAATTTTTGAATCTTAAGCCTCTTCAGAATTTCATCTCCAATGTTGCCTTATATTTCCTACTATCCACAAAAACTATCAACCTTATTTCAAAAGTTTGTGTCAGTGTCTAATCGACAACCTCCTTTGCTTTTCTTTTTTTTCTAACAAAAAAACTTCTTCTTTATTATCCACCTTTATTTTCTCTCTATGTTAATTCCTATTTTCTTTTTCTTCTTTTACCTTCCATATTACTCAGTTTTGGCCATGTTGTTACTAACATAAATTTCTCAATTTTTTGAACATATTTTTAGTTTGATGGCTCAATACTAATTTTGTATTCCAGCCTCTTTTGATTTTTCACTATTAGTTTGTATGAAATATATGAAGTTGCATGTCTTTGATATATTAAGGGGAAGACCTCAATATGATTTTGTTATTTGTCCCTTAGGTTTTACTTTGAATTTAGTTCATATACGAGTCTCCTTTTCAATTGCGCATTTATATGGTTCAAGTTTTTGATATGTATTTTAGCATGCATAATTCAAAGTGTTTGTGTTTGAGTATGAACATTATGTTTTAAGTCAATTAGTCGAGGTTTTAGGAACAATAACCATAATTGGGATTGATTCAAGTCATGCCAAAAGTTAAATCTCATAACATCGTTGAAAACTTGAGTTTTTGAGATTTTGGAAGTGTGGTTTGAATCATACATTTCCCTTAATCGAATCGAACAAGGAAGAAATGAATAAGGGCTTTGTTGCAGCTTGTGAGTCAAATCACAACTTGCTTTGATTCAAATCATACATTTTGTGAGTCAAATCACATACCCTTATTCAACCTCTACCAAGATTGAGTCGAATCATGACCAATCCATGACTCAAATCATAGTCTATGTGAGTCAAATCATGCATTGGTCTTGGCTCATATCACATAAAAACGAGTCTCGCTTTAAGTGTAGATCTATTCCCCCATTAATTTTCTAACTTGACTCAAATTACCAAATCCACTTGACCTGAATTAAACATGAAATTTTCATTAACTTTTGTGCTTCATCTCTAGCACATATAAATCGTAGTTAACTCAAACCTTTCATAATCTTAGAAAAAAATTCTTTCATTGATGATTTGAAAATTCATAAACCACTTGTTCTTACATTTTTTAAAAGAGTTTTGAATCTTTCTTGAACACTTGCAATCGATTTCTTTCATCTTCTATCTCATTTTTCTCCATTGTTGCATGGGTTTGAATCTTGTCTTGAAATATCCGTGATTGATTATTAAGACTCTTTTTGGATTTAATATCTTGGTAGTATTGCGCGGAAGACTATAGCCAGGGTAGGAGTTCTTTTAATCTTAGCACAGACCAACATTCAAAATACCGACAAAATTATGAGGAAAATAGCAGGATAAGGGAATGACAGAGTAGTGTATTATTAACGGAGACATTGGTTAGTAGTAGTAAAGTAGCAGGACTTGTAGTTTTGGTAGAAGGATAATATTAGTAAAACAGTAGTAGCAGTATGGTTTTAGAATATCAGTACATGACGACAATATTAGTAGTTTTAGCCGATAATTTAATTAACTGGTTTTAGTTGAAAACTGTCCGAGTAATTAGGGAACGGTTGTGGCGTGTTTTGGTGACTTGATTTGTTGTGTACTTAGTTGAAAATGTGAATTTTCAAGTACTGATGATTTTAGTTGAATTGCCTCTAATTATTGGCAAGATAAAGTCATAGGCTTTATGGCCAATGTTGATTTGTCGTTGAATTGTCGTTGAATTATTTGTGTTGATTTATGGTTGTTGATTTGTTGTTGATATGTTGTCGTTGGTATGTTGTTGTTGATATGTTGATACTAAGTTGTAGGCCTATGGCCAGTGTCAAAGTTATGATGAGTACCTCTATTTATTCGTACAATGTTTCTAAGTTGTTGTGTTGTTGATGAATTATTATTGTTGTTGTATGACATCCATATTGCGTCGCATACATCGCATTATCAAGTTGGGGGCTTATGCTCTGTAAGTTGGCCTGGATTGGCAAAATATTAAGTTGAAGGCTTTTGCCTTATTGATGCCTCTATTAATTGGCAGTTTCTAAGTTGGGAGTTCTCCTCCAATGGTACCACATGCATGTACATTGTTATGAGTCGCATTTTAAGTTATTATATGATGTTAATGATTTTGTTGTGATGATGAATAAGTTGTATATTTGTTGTGACAATTTTGTTGTGATATTAAGTTGACTATTTTGTGTAATATTATATTGATGACTTGTCATATTAATTGTTGTTATAAGCTGTAAAGTGGTAATTTGTTATGATCCAATCCTAATTATTATTTATCATACGCTTGTATATATTGGTAGATATCTCACCCATTCTATTTGAATGTTGCCCTCTATTGGTAATGTGCAGGTAAGCAAGAATGAAGACTAGTTAGCTTTGATAGTTCGAGTCGGTGATGTCGCTCTGATACGTAACACTCGGGGGGTGGACAATAGTTGTTTAGTTGTTGCCTTTGTTTTATGTTGTTGAATTTTAAGTTGAATTTTAAGAAGTACCATGATGTTTTCAAGTTGTTTTAGTTGAACAAGATGATATGTTATTTAAAATTGAATATTATGATTTCACTGCGTAATTAATAAAAATTTGTTCGGTTTCAAAGACTAAAGTATGTTGTTATTGGTTCCTCTGAATGTGATGTGTTATGTATCTGCTTTACATGCGATTAAATTATATGTTGATTATTTTCAAAAGTTGAAAATTGTAGCATCTCATTGTATATTGTACTATGATTTTATTAATATTCGTCGGGTGGAAATGGGGTGTTACAACCTTCACCTTCACAGTTCTTAAGATCAAAACCTGAAGGCGCCCAAGAACAAATGAAGGAGAGAAAAATAAACAAGAAGGGGTGTTGAATTTTTTATTTAATAACTTTTTCTTTTTTCTGAACAACAGCTTCTGAATATGATCAAGTTCAGATTCTAAGGAAGAGTAAGCAGCAGCAGAATAATTTAAAGTGCAAAAGAAATAAGTAAATCACACACATAAATTATCATGGTTCCTCTATAACGAGAGTAGTCCAGTCCCCATGTCACATAAGAGCATTTCACTATAATTAAAATTTGATTAAAACTTGCTTATACACACCAGTTCAAGACTTCATAATCAATCACACCTAAAAGAGAATTCCTTGCCTAAACACAGCCGTTTAGGACTTCCTTGCTCTATCACACCTATAAGAGACTTCATTTCCTAAACTCACAAGTCAGGACTTCTATACTCAATCATTCTAGAAATATACTTCCTTTCCTAAATTCACAGCTTAAGACTTCCTTGCTCAATCTAACCCGAAAGAGACTTCTTTGCTCAAACACTTAGTCCGAAACATCCTTGCTCAAACATTCAGTCTGAGACTTCCTTGCTACTGTTTGAGAATTTTACAAACTCTAAACAAATTATTTAGAATTTCAACAAGAAGTGCATGGTATACAATCAATGGTACAAAGAATACAACAAAAAAAAGACCTTGTTACTTGATATTTCTAGGATATACAAATGTAAGAAACTCTCAGGTTTATGTGCAATACAACAACTAAATATATAGCTTAGAGAGTGAGACAGTTCTTGAAATATATTGGTGTTTGTTGTTATTCTTGTTTTATATTTTCTTGTTACTTCTTCTGAATCTTCAGCTCCTTATATAGAGGGAACAAAAGAGAGTTGGAAGCTTTCTTTCAAAAGTATCTTTGTTGAAGAAGAAGTTCCTAAGAGAGAGACAATGGAAAAGGTACAATAAGAATCTTCATCTTTTGAATAATCTATTTATCCATTATGTCTTTCTAAAGTAAGACGTCCATAGGCATGCTAGAGTAGTTTGAAAAAATAGTGTCACCCAACCTTGAGCCTTGCGCTAAAATCTCTAGTTGACTTTCTCCATAGTTCTGGAAATTGCTAAGATGGAGCTGCTTTTGCATAAAGTATGGACCAAATGGAGTTGTACTACATTTTCAGCTTACCAGAAGCTGAGTCAATATGGCGTTGAGGTTCTATTTGAAAATCAAATTCTGATCCATTAGAATTTGAATTATACGCTTCTTCTTTACAAGTCATTTACCTGAGTCAAAACCTAATTAATTACTAGCTTACTGATCTTGCACCCTTAAACAAATGTTAGTATACCCTATTGTTCTTTAAATACTTTATTATCATTAAAATACAAGGAGTATGAATAGATTTTGTTCCAACAACAAATACTTATTTTCTACCCAAGTGTTTTCCATCCTCTCAAATTCCTAGTATATGAATCACTCAAACCCAAGGTAATAAGTTGTATTTACTGAATCTTCTAGATAACACTAAAATAATTCCCTTGATTTCTAAACACTTATTTCTCTCTTTTTCTTTAAATCTCTAAAGTTGTCACCCTATAAACATAGAAGAGATACATATTTATAATTGGCAAAACCCAACAAATCCATAATTAAGCCCAAAACAAAACCTATTAGTTTAGACTGTTTCTAAATTAATATAAAATATATATGAAATATTATAACATGAATAAAAATATTAGCAAACCAAACCGATCAAACACGATATCTGTGAACTGCCAGAACCGGACATTCTTGATGCTCTTCGGCTTCATAATTTTTGGCAATCTCGAAACATGTTTTCTTTCTCTTCATCAACAAAATTTTTAATACATGCTTCAACAATCTCCTCCTTGACTTTAAACCGTGTTAATGTCAATTTTATTATCAACAACTTTGTTACTCTCTACCATGTTGAAACTCTAATCAATAATCTTGATCAAATTCAAGACGCCCTTGAATCTTAATCTCACAACTTGCATCTACTTGTTTCCATTTTTGCCTAGGTAATCTAACAAGCCCACAAGAATTATTCTTAAACCATCGTCGGCTTCACGTGCCTTCAAACGCTTCCATGAAGGTTCCCATTTTAGTATTTTGAAACCCTTCAACCACATTCAAAGAATAACATCCAAGGCTAGCATAACTATCCCTTTTAGATTCTAAAACTCCCTTCCTTACCTTATAACAAGTCACATAATAAACATAGATCTCTGTAGCCATTTCTTCACTACTACTAGTATCCATAATACGAAACTCCATATCAAACTGAGTTTTCTCCATTATACTTTCTAAAAGGTTTATCCCTTGGTTTTTACAATTCTTTCTCTGAAGAAATTCTCTACCAACCAAGTAAGTTTCTTTGACATCATTCCTTCCCAAAAAATTTAACAACAACTCAGTGGTCACATGTATTTTATCCCTTATTTTCTGCAAAAAACATTATACACTTCTGAAACAGCCTCCAATAATTTATAATGCCTTGACTTCAAATCTCATAGCCCTTTATTGTCATGAAAGCCTCGATTAGATAATGATGAATGAACAAAAACACTTGAATCCTCTAAAATATATAGAACACAAAGTTTAGACCCTTTAGCAATAATCACTTCATCATTCAAAATCTTCAACACCCTGCATTCAACTCTTATGTAATACCCTAGATCATCAAACATGCTTATGGATAACAAATTTCGCTTGAGTTCTCGAACGTACCTCACGTTATGATGAAGAAACTCACGATCATTATAGTTATGACTGTACTAATACAATGAACCTTGCAAGCCGTATTATCATAAAGGCTAATTACTCCGCCTTGTTCCAACTTCAAAGAATCAAAGTATTTTATTCTTTGACACATTTGATAAAAGCAACCTGATTCTATGACCCTTCTATCTTTAGTCTCCAAACTTGATACCACTAGTGCATCATCATTCTCATAACCATCCCCATCTAAGGCCGCAGCAACTTCAATAGAATCATCATATACCTTTTTCTTTGGACAATCCTTCTTAAGGTGATCAATGTTCTAATAGTTAAACCATTATAACATTGACTTTTCAAACTTCTTTAATTTGGATATGCCTCTATGCTCACCTCCTCCTCTTGACACACTTAAGCCTTCACCATGATCATTAATCTGAAAATCGTCCACCTTTGAAAATTCTTTGGATTTCAGTGTCGTTTGGACTTCATCCAAAGTAATAGTACCTTCCTCACCATGAAGAAGGGGATCCTTAAAGTTCTCAAAGGATTTGGGTAATGAGATCAACAAGAGTAGAGTTTGGTCCTCATCATCAATTTTCATTTTAATATTCTCAAGATCATCAATAATCTTGTGAAATTTTGTCAACTGCTCCACCATGGATTTGTTCTCCATCATTTGAAATGAGTAGAGTTGTTTCAAACACAAACTATGAGCCAAATACTTGATCATATAAAATGATTTAAGGTTTTTCCACATTGCAACCACATTTTCTCCTTGGAAACTTCCCTTAGAACTTTATCCACGAGGCACAAGATAATGGCACTTTCACTACAACGAAAAAGGCATTTAACAACAGTTTAAAAAGATATATAATCACGCAGGTCCTTGCATTGTTATGTAGAGTATTATTGTAATCATGTTACTTAAAATCACAGTCCTGGGATCGCTGTAGTATCCTAGAAAGCGTGTATGATATCACAACTGTTAGTTGATAGACCTAAAGGTTCCAGATTCTATTCTCAGCAGCGACATTTTTTAACATAAATTACAATTCATCACTGTTACATTAGACAGTAGTTATGGAAAGTACCCATAGTTTATTATATACTATGTAGATATCTTATTTTTTCATACACCTCATTAAAGAAATACAACCATTCAAATTGATGAAGAAGTATATCATATGAAAATTAAACTATTCTTAAAAACTAATTGAAACAAACCACTATTTTCCGAATTGCATGTCTCTCATCATTCATTTCCTGCTCTTTAACACATAAAATATGGTTCAATGGTATGATTTATTCATTTCATCAATTCATTTGATTCTAGTTTAATTTGAATAACATCAATTTATTGGCTAGTTCTACCTCTTCATCGTCACTTATCATCTTGATTATTATGACGACAATGAGGTAGACCTAGCCAATAATTAGATTTTATTCAAATAAAACTATAAGAGAAGGTATCGATGTAATGAAGGAATCAGGTCAATGAATCATATTCTTAATGCTAAAGAGCGTGACATGAATGTTGAGACACGTGTAATTCAGAAAACATTAATTGATTTAAGTTGATTTTTAAATAAAACTTAATTGTATATTATAAGGTTCTATGTCAATTTAAATGAATGTATTTTTAGAAAAAGGTTAATGAAATAAACAATCTACATAGCATATAATAAACTAAACTTCATCTAATGTCAACCTGCATAAGAATTTAAAGAAGAAAACATTGCTAAGTCACAAGAAGTTTGTTTCTTGTGACTTAGTAATGTTTTTTTCTTCTTGTTTTGAGTGAAGGATAGAAAAACACTTAGAAAGGGGGGGGTTGAATAAGTGTGACTGATCAGTCACCATTTCTACCTAATTTCTGTCATGTATTCGGTCTAAATTTGTCGATTCGTGAACACATTGATCAATGTTTTATTGCTTTTGTTTAAGTATTTCATGTTTCATTGTTTTTATGTTTACTTTCCATTATGTTTTAATTTAATTTATTTAGATTCTTTTGATTCCGTTTGGTTAGTTGTCTACAAATTTCAGGTTTGAACAAGTCATCTTAAGTGTCAAAGCAACTATGAAGGAAGGAGAAGCAAGAGAAAGATGAAAATTCAAGGTTCTGGGGTCTAACACGGCCGCCCGTGCTTCCAAGCACGAACCGTGTCAGAGGAATGACACTCTCCATACAAAAACCAGGGGGACAACACGGCCGCCCGTGCTTCCACGCACGGCCCGTGTCAGAGGAATGTCACTCTCCATACAAAAACCAGGGGGACAACACGGCCGCCCGTGCTTCCACGCACGGCCC
This sequence comes from Vicia villosa, assembly GCF_029867415.1. NCBI lineage: Eukaryota > Viridiplantae > Streptophyta > Magnoliopsida > Fabales > Fabaceae > Vicia > Vicia villosa. The sequence continues at coordinate 17,153,562 of NC_081185.1, forward strand.
GTGTCAGGACTGCTGGGAGCAAAAATAAAAAATAAAAGAGCAACACGGCCAGTGCTTCCAAGCACGGCCAGTGTTGCTGAGAGCGTGAAAACTTCTAGTTTTAGGGATTTTTCATTAAATCTCCACCTTGAGGTACTTTAGACATTCCATTTGGCTGAGATTTGTACCTAGACTATTTAGTTGAGTTTGAGGGAAGGATTGAGGGACTTTTGCATCATACGATAGAAAACCACATAGGAGAGAAGATAGCTTCATCAAGGGTTTCGGAGACGGAGAGATTCCACGGTGGACACCATTGAAGATCAAAGTTCCCAATTATCTTTGTAATGTCTAAATTCTTTACTTTGTCTTTCTTGAATATTATGAGAGACTAAACCCCCCAATGCTAGGGGCGTGGTCCTGATTTGGTTTTGTAATAACGATGAATTTTTGATTTCGTCAATACATTGGTTTATGATTTTTCAGTTAAATTATGCAATGTTCTTAATATTTTATTTATCGGTCAAATAAGGATTAATCTACGGCTAACAATACAGGACTGTAGTTGTTAGGGTTTGTGCATAGTTTGATTATAGTAGATATCACCTAGAACTAGGGATACCCTATAATTTCCATATAATCTTGATTATATAAAAGCTTGGTTTCAATTTAGGTTCCTAAGGACTTAGGATTTAGGTTGGAAGACCAAAGGTTTTCTCACTAAGGACTTAGGAGGAAACACCCTAAGGATGTGGTAACTGAATGTTATGAACTTGTTGAAGAGATCTTAATTCTGAGTGTTACATGCCAAATCAACCACTCACCCTAGCATCTCATATATTTGATAACAAAAATCAATTTATTTTCTCATTATTTTTTCTTTGCAAGGATTTAATCCATTAAAACCAAAACCACCAAGGCTTTTTGTTCAATTGAATTATACTTTAAGAATCTGTATTTCCTACGCAGTCCTTGAGATCGACATTCGGGGAATTTTCCCTATTATTACTACAAAGGAAAAAATAGTACACTTGCTATTTTTCCGATCAAGTTTTTGGCGCCGTTGCCGGGGACTGCCAAAATACAGATTTTTAACTTAAGTTAAATTGAAATTTTGTTGCTCTGCAACTAAAATTTTATTTTCTGCACTTTTTATTTTTTTTCTAATTCTAATATTTGTCTAATCTGTGTATGCGAGGTAAGGCCTCAACTGAATTTCTTTTTGACGCAGAAATTGAAAGAACTTTGCGCGCAAGGCGTAGACAAGCTCGGTCGGCTAAGCTAGAATCTGAAGAAGAAATTGTTACAGTTCATTCAGATTCAAGTTCTGAAAGTGAAGAAGAAGTCATGGGTGAAAATCCTCCTCCTCCTGAGAGGCTCCTTGGTGACTACGGTGTTGCAAACACACCGGGGGGAAGACAAACAATTGTCAACCAACCGGTAAATGCTGCCAACTTTCAACTACACCCAAGCACCATTAATCAGCTTGAAAGGAAACCTTTCACCGGAAAGGTTAACGAAGACGCAAACAAGCATCTGCAGAGATTTTTGACCATGAGCACCACTCTAAAAATTGACGGTCACACGGAAGAAGCAAAGAGGCTTAGGATGTTTCCTTTCACTCTAGCGGAAGAGGCAGAAGAGTGGTTCTATTCTCTACCAGCGGATAGCATCACATCATGGGAAGAGATGGAAAAGGCTTTCCTGAATGAATATTTTCCAGCGTCAGTCTTTCTACGAAAAAGGTATGAAATTCTGAACTTCAAGCAAAAGGAGGGTGAGTCGTTGGGCGATGCCTATAAAAGGTTCAAGAGGACTCTGGTGGCATGTCCAACACACAATATGGACAAAACTGAACAGATGCAAATGTTTGTCAACGGGCTCAGAATCAAGACAAAGCAGTTGATTGATACAGCAGCTGGAGGCTCAACAAATTTCACAACAGCCTCTGGTATCATCAAGATCATTGAAGCAATAGCTGCAAATGAGTATTTGGAGTTGTATGACAGGTATACGAGCAAACCTGAAGGAGTCATTGATCTGAGGCTAGACACCAACAAAATTCGGGTTGAAAATGCTATAGCTGCAGAGGTAGAAAAGAGATTAAAGGCTATGAATATAGGTACTCAACAGGTTGCTCAAGTCTAACAAGCTCAACCTGTAATCTGTGAAATTTGTAATGGCCCTGACCAAACTGTGTGTTGTGTTGCTACTCCCAAGCAAATTGAAGAAATCAAATTCTTGAGGCAAAATAACCCGTATTCTAACACCTATAATCCAGGGTGGAAGAATCATCCCAACTTCGCGTGGAAAGATCAACAACAAAATCCTCAGAAGGCGGAGTGGGAAGTAGCTATTGAGAGATTGGCTGGACAATGCTCTCAGTTTCAAGAAGAGACAAGAAATAACCACAGGAACACCACAACTTCAATAAAAAATCTGGAAAGTCAAGTGGGGCAAATAGCACAACATCTCACTCTACAGGCACAAGGTACCTTTCCGAGCTCAACTGTGAAAAATCTGAAAGACCAAGAGAAGATTAATGCTGGTACTACAAGAAGTAAGAAAGTGGCAGAATCGGAAAAAGAAAAAGAGGAAATAGATGACCCTATGGTAATAGAGGTAGATTTGGAAATAAGAGATAATCCGAAGGAGCCAAAAGTTGTGATACCACCGGTTAAACCAGTTGAAGAAAAAAATAAGAAAAATGTTGAACCTGTGATCAAACTACCCTTCCCTTCCAGAGTGACAAAGAAGAATTCAAAAGAAAAAGACTTTGAGAAGTTCACTGCCTTGTTCAAAAAGTTAGAGGTAAATTTACCCTTCTTCGAAGCACTTGAGCACATTCCCTTGTATAGGAAATTTATGAAGGAAGTGATGGCGAAAAAGAGATCAGTGGAAGGAGAACAAAAAAATGCAACTGAGAAGTGTGGAATATTCTCGTCAGCAAGAAAGATCCCGATAAAGAGGAAAGACCCTGGAGCGGTGGCGATACCATGCACTCTCAAGAATATAACATTTGAAAAGGTACACCTCGATTCTGGTTCTAGTGTAAGTTTAATGCCTTTGTTCATTTTCAAAAAGCTTGAATTGGAAAATATTAGTGAAAGTAAGACACAGTTAAGGTTCGCTGATCACACCGTTAAGAAATCATATGGGGTAGCTGAAGATGTACTAGTGGAAGTTGATAAGTTTGTATTCCCTGTTGACTTCCACATCATGGATATTCCGGAAGACGAGGAAACTCCTATCCTTCTTGGAAGGCCATTTTTGTCGACAGGCCGCTGCAACTTCGACATTGAAAAAGGGACACTAACTCTGAGATCTTTTGATGAAGAAGTAACCTTGAAGATGTTAGGAGTTAAGAAACATAGGGCGGTTGTAAATGATCAAACTTCTGGTGGTACGACAGAAAGTGAGGAAAAAGACAAAAGGCCTAAACAGCTCCAAGAAAAAGTTTTAAGCATGGCTTCTCGGGTGGAACCAACTTATGTAGCTATCAAAAATCCTAAGAAGGATAAGGAAGTCAAGAAGAATGTGGGAAGTGAATTGAAGATAATAGTTGTTCATGCTTTTCATCCTCATGAGTTCGTGGTTGCGGAAGTGGAAAGCAACAAGGTTTGGAAAAGGAAATACCCCCCATAATAAAGGGTAATGGACCGTCGAGCCATACGACGTTAAACGAAGCGCTTCGTGGGAGGCAACCCACGGTTTTAATAATTAATTTCTCTGTTTGTTTGTTTTATTTTCAGGAAATAAAAGAGGGCATCTCTAGTGAAAGCTCGGAAGTGAACATTGGAGTGCAATGCCCTATGTAAGTAACCTCTCCAAGGCTTGTTCTAAAACATTGAGGATTATGTTTAGTTCAAGTGTGGGAGGGATTCTTTTCATTTGCTTTTAGTTGTTTTCCATTTTTGTTGTTGTTTGTGTGTTGTGTTGACATTGTGTTATAGATCGATTTATGGATGCCGAAGGAATGATGAATGGTAGTTAGTGGATGAAAGGTGCAACCTGAACCTATTCCCCCGAGGCACCCTGGAAGTTAATGCAGCCGAAAAAAAGTAACTGTTGGACGCAACTTCGTGATACTGGACAAAGAGAATTGTATGGTGTACCTGCGCCGGAAAGAAGCCACATGACACGAGGAGTGCTTTGGAACTTGTAAGCTTATCCAGCATGGTGAGGTTATAAAAAGCCAAACACAACAGATGATCATCATGAGAGTTCATTCAGGTATGACTTTATCATTCTGATTTTGCGTATGTTCTACTGACACAGCATAATATGAGGACACACACTGAGGCATTTGTTTGTTTTACCACCTGAGCCTTTCTAGCCATCCTAAATGATATATTCATCCTTTGTTACCCTTGTTGAGCCATATCTTTTTGTTTGTTATAACCATGTCTGTTAACCCGTAGCCAAACACTTCCAACCCTTGCTCGGCATGAATGTTGTGGTTTTCAGAGTTGTGCTAAAATCTAAGTTTGGGGTAGTAATCATCAAAGAAGAGGGCAAGTGTAAAAAAAAATGATGAATGAAAATAAAAATTTTTGAGACATATGAATGTATGTCCCCAAAAAAAAGGAAGATAAAAACTTGCCCGAATGAAAGACTCAGTTACATTAAGCACTCACATAAGAATTGAGTGAAGCAAAAGAGTCTAAGTCGAATAAATTCCCAATGTAACAAGTTGAGCACAATTACGAGAAACACAACATGAATGCCAAACCCAAAAAACTAATTGTTTATCCATTTCCTTGTTTATCCTCCCGTACCTAAGCCCCATTACAACCTAAAATGACCTCAAAAAGTGTGTGAACTTTGTTTGTGTAGTGAAGGTAGAATTTATTCAAAATTAGGAGTTGATATTGCATACCTTTATTTCGTGAGTGCAAAACACTTTAACCCTGAGAGATTTGGTGAGAAATGTGAAAAAGCTTGCACGTAAAAAGGTACTCTGATGTGGGAGTGTGGTAGAAAGTTCGGTTTGGCGAGCAGAGGTTCTATCGGAAAGGTAGACGCAAGTTGCGAATAACATCAGTAGTGTTGTGGAAAGAAAAATCCAGGGTGACCTCTGTTTGGTCTCTTGCATCACTTGAGGACAAGCAATGAGATAAATTTGGGGTTGTGATCGGTCACCATTTCTACCTAATTTCTGTCATGTATTCGGTCTAAATTTGTCGATTCGGTAACACTTTGATCAATGTTTTATTGCTTTTGTTTAAGTATTTCATGTTTCATTATTTTTATGTTTACTTTGCATTATGTTTTAATTTAATTTATTTAGATTCTTTTGATGCCGTTTGGTTAGTTGCGTACAAATTTCAGGTTTGAACAAGTCATCTTAAGTGTCAAAGCAACTATGAAGGAAGGAGAAGCAAGAGAAACATGAAAATTCAAGGTTCTGGGGTCTAACACGACCGCCCGTGCTTCCAAGCATGGCCCGAGTCAGAGGAATGACACTCTCCATACAAAAACCAGGGGGGTAACACGGTCGCCCGTGCTTCCACGCACGGCCCGTGTCAGAGGAATGACACTCTCCATACAAAAACCAGGGGGACAACACGGCCGCCCGTGCTTCCACGCACGGCCCGTGCTTCCATGCACGGCCGCCCCTTGCTTCCATGCACGGCCGCCCGTGCTTCCATGCACGGCCGCCCGTGCTTCCACGCACGGCCCGTGTCAGGACTGCTGGGAGCAAAAATAAGAAATAAAAGAGCAACACGGCCAGTGCTTCCAAGCACGGCCAGTGTTGCTGAGAGCGTGAAAACTTCCAGTTTTAGGGATTTTTCATTAAATCTCCACCTTGAGGGCACTTTAGACATTCCATTTGGCTGAGATTTGTACCTAGACTATTTAGTTGAGTTTGAGAGAAGGATTGAGGGACTTTTGCATCATACGAAAGAAAACCACAGAGGAGAGAAGATAGCTTCATCAAGGGTTTCGGAGACGGAGAGATTCAACGGTGGACATCATTGAAGATCAAAGTTCCCAATTATCTTTGTAATGTCTAAATTCTTTACTTTGTCTTTCTTGAATATTATGAGAGGCTAAACCCCCCAATGTTAGGGGGGTGGTCCTGATTTGGTTTTGTAATAACGATGAATTTGTGATTTCGTCAATACATTGGTTTATGATTTTCAGTTAAATTATGCAATGTTCTTAATATTTTCTTTATCGGTCAAATAAGGATTAATCTACGGCTAACAATACAGGACTGTAGTTGTTAGGGTTTGTGCATAGTTTGATTATAGTAGATATCACCTAGCACTAGGGATACCATATAATTACCATATAATCTTGATTATATAAAAGCTTGGTTTCAATTTAGGTTCCTAAGGACTTAGGATTTAGGTTGGAAGACCAAAGGTTTTCTCACTAAGGACTTAGGAGGAAACACCCTAAGGATGTGGTAACTGAATATTCTGAACTTGTTGAAGAGATCTTAATTCTGAGTGTTACATGCCAAATCAACCACTCACCCTAGCATCTCATATATTTGATAACAAAAATCAATTTATTTTCTCATTATTTTTTCTTTGCAAGGATTTAATCCATTAAAATCAAAACCACCAAGGCTTTTTGTTCAATTGAATTATACTTTAAGAATCTGTATTTCCTACGCAGTCCTTGAGATCGACATTCGGGGAATTTTCCCTATTATTACTACAAAGGAAAAAATAGTACACTTGCTATTTTTCCGATCAGTGACTTTAAAAACTCTTAAGATAAAAAAAATAGCACAGTTATTTTTATCCTGGTTCGTTGTTAACGAAACTACTCCAGTCCAACCCCTTAGAGTGATTTACCTCAACTGAGGATTTAATCCACTAACCAGTCTTGATTACAATGGTTTTCCACTTAGATACCTTCTAAGTCTTCTAGATTATATTGATCACAACTTGATCACTCTAGGAATACATCACTTAGATAACCTCTAAGTCTTCTAGAGTATTCTTATCTCACTGATCACTCTAGGAACCTTTTACAATCAATGTAAAATAAATGTTTACAAGAGTATTGAAATGCTTCTTAGAAAGCTATAATCACAACTGTGATATTTCTCTTAAGTTCTAAGCTTAACTCTCACTAAGATATTACAAATGAAGTGAGGTTGAAGATGAAGTTCGTAGGTTTTTGATTCAGCAGCGTTTCAGTATAATTGCAAGAATTGTTGTTGTGCTTCTGATCAGAACTTCACTATATATAGGCGTTTGAGAAGATGACCGTTGGGATGCATTTAATGCGTTGCGTGTACCTTACAGCTCTGCATTTAATGTTTCACACTTTTGTCAACTACCTCGAGCCTTGCTTTTCCTGCTTTTACTGACTTTGCCTTTAGTAGCTTCTAACGTTCCTTTTGTTAGTCAGCGTAGCCTGTCATCTTGTACTTGATTCTGATTCTTATGTTTGGAGAAACAACGTTTGAATATCAGAGTCATTCAGCTTGGTGCAGAGCATCTTCTTTTCTTCTGACTTTGAAGAGCATTAGCATGATACCATAAGAACATCAGTGCTTCTGCTTCTGAACTCAAGTTCTTCTGATGCTTCATAGACCATGTTCTGATTCTGCTTGACCATCTTCTGATGTCTTGCGAGAGCATGTTCTGATGTTGCATTCTGGAACCTTCTGAGTCAGTGCTTCTAGTGCTGAATTGTGCATACTCTTTATATAATTCATGAAATGGAAAATGTATAGGATTAGAGTACCACATTGTCTTATACAAAATTCATATATAATGTTATCATCAAAACTAAGAATATTGATCAGAACAAATCTTGTTCTTACAATCTCCCCCTTTTTAATGATGACAAAAACATATATAATTGATATGAATTTGCAATCAGAATATCAAATGACCAAAGACAATTACACAGATATAACCTAAGCATATAATCAGAGTGTGTGAATATGTCTCCCCCTAAGATTAACAATCTCCCCCTAAAATAATACTAGAAGAATTTATAAATAAAAGACTTCCCTGAGTATTTTTCCATTTCAGTCGAGACTTTCACTTTGCCTAGAACTTCAGAATATTCAGAGCTTCTGCTTCTTGCTTCCATAGGACAGCTTCAGAGCTTTGAATTTCTTCTTGAATCATAGCATGCTTGATTGTATCAGAACATTCTTGAATGTATAAGAGCATCATCAGAGCATCTTAACATCCAGAAATGTTTCAGAGCATACTAGACGAAAATGATGAGAGCATGAATGGATCAGAATATTCTTACAAGAAAGAATATATATCAGAGCAAAAGAGAGAAGAAAATGTATCAGCGCATGTTCTTCAAAGAGAATATCAGAACACTCATTCTTCTTGCTTCTGATCTTGAAGCTTCACAGCACTAGGATTGCTTCCATTTTCCAAGAACATGCTTCTTTATAAAATTGCTTTTCCCATGTGTTTGCTTCTCATGTTGAGCTTTTTCAGAATATCTTCAATCCTGCAAAAAATCTCAAAGACATAGAACTTGCAAATAATGTTAGAAATGTTGAGACTTAATCCTAACAACTGATATAGTAAACCAAATCAATTATCATGTTTCTCCCCCCTTTTGTCAAAACATCAAAAAGCATTTAAAAGATTCAGATGATAAAAGACACATAAAGTGAAGAAGATAATGATTTCATTCATGAAGAATTAATCAGAAGTACAAAAGGGATAGAAAGCAAATGCAAGAAACAGATACAAGAAACAAGAAAACATCTAAGACCAGACAAACTACGACTAGCCTAGCTTAGAAACTATCTTGGCTAGAAGGTTTTGAATCTCAGCAGTGCTTTCGGTCTGCGTCTTCATAAACGATCGAAACTAATTGTGAGTATCTTCATGCTTATCCAGATGAGAAGCTAGATCAGCTTGATTCTTTTGAAGAGCCTTCATAGTGTTCTCCAGAATAGAAGGTTCAGCAAAAGAAGCGTCAAAGCTATTGTCCAGAAGAGGAGTAGGATTCTCAACAGCAGCATCAATCATGAGAACATCATCTTGATTTTCCTGAACAGGAAGTTTCTCAACGGGATGATTCTCAGCAACTTGATTCTCAACATCAGCAAAAATAGGAGCAGGGAGAGCAGCTTCTGAATTCTCAAGGGCCAGAAGAATATCAGCCAGATTCCTTGGAGGTGTAGGAGCAGCAGGTTCTGAAGGATATTCAACATGCGGATATACCATATTTGGCGTTTTCTCAGAGGGATTCTCCCTTAGCCAGTTGAATAGTGACTGAAAGTCTCCAGTCAGAACAGAGTAATGGGGCTTCCACACAACCATAGCAAGTGGAGGCACTTCTTCAAGCTCATCAACGAATTTCTTCTCCTCAAGAGATTTGCAGTTTTTGATGGGATAGAATTAGAAATCTTCATAGTCCCTCAGAAATCCCAAAGGGCCAGGAGCTTCTGCTTCAACAGCTTTCCGGAGCTTCAGAAGATCGGAGTAAAACTCTCTTCTGAAAGCCCTGAAAAGGCTCCTTGTTGCCACATAATCCGTCCGGGAATTATGTGCAACCTTCAATGCTTCCAAGCCTGTCTCTACCTTTAGTTTAAGAAATTCAAAGTTGACACCAACAGAAAGTTCAGGTTTCGGGGTTTTGAATTTTATGGAAGAAGAATCTGGGTTCAGAATGAAATAGGGTTCAGTTTCTCTATCAAGAGAAAGCAAAGATTATGCTTCATCCTCAGATTCTAGGTTAACTAAGGCAGGGTCAGAACGAGGTTTGGGTGTATAGTTTCATGCACGGAATAATTCTTTTAAGGAATCAGAATTTGGAGATTCTGATGCAGTGGGATTATTTTGAACAGGGGGTGTAATAGGTTCATAGTTAGAATGAGGAGGAGGTTGAGAAATGGAGATATTTGTGTGAGGGGGAAAGAGGGTTTGAAGGGGCTGTATTTCGAGGATTGGTTCAGAAATAGGGTGGTCAGAGGCAATATTGGTTTTGGTTGAAGAAGGAGGGGTGAGAACTTTGGTGGGTGAAGGTGATTCGGTTGAGGCTTTTTTTGGTTGTATTTCTGGTTGAGATGGTTTCAGAACTTCTGTTGGTACAGATTTTGAACTATCAAAAGTAACAGAACCAGGTTCAGAAATAGACACACCTTTAGATTTCTTGGAAGGTCTTTCATAAACAGCTTTAATTGCCTTCCTCTTCTCCTGAATCACAACCTTCTTTCCTTCAGAAATTTCCTTCTTCTTTGCTTCTGCTTTATTTCCCTCTTCGTCCTTCTTCTGTTCGCCTTCAATAGCCTTCTTTTCAACTTTCTTTTTCTTCTTATCTTTCTTCTTTTTCTTCTTCTTTATATCCTTCTAATCATTTTTCTCATCATTCTTTCTTATTTTCTTTCTCAGACTTCTTATGCTTCTTTCTTTTCACAACATCTTCTTTTTCTTTATTCTCCTTTTCAACTAAAACTTCGTTATTAACTTCGGCAACAATCTCATCTTCAGGAACTTTCTCTTGATTTCACTTCTCCTTAATAATAGAAGGAAGATCAAACTTTCGCTTTGTTCTTCTTTCTTTGTTGAAGACAACTTCTGGAAAGACTTCTTCTACTCCATCCTTGGTAGTAGAAAGCTTCTGCCTGCTTGTCCCAGCCTTAGTAACCACAGAACCATCTTGTTTGAGAATATTAAGGTAATGGACCTTAATATCTGGTTGTTCATTTAGAAAGAATAACTCAAATTCAGCAAGAATAGGACCTCTTCTGTTTCTAACTCCTGGAATAGCCTGAGGAGAATTTTCAAAACCTTGAATTAAATTCATCTTCTTCAAAGTGTTAGCATTCAAGATGCTCCCAGTGATTGTGAACGGATCCTTGATAACTCCAGCAGTTTCCAGTTTTTCAACCATCTTGGTTTGAACCAGAAGATTGGTAATGATTCTCCCAAAAGGAATAACATTTCCTTTCTTCTTCTTCGTTTTGGTCTCATCTCTTGATTTCATTACAGCATTCCACATGTGATTGAAAATGATGTAAGGGGCGTCAACCTTCTTCTTAGTACCAATGCAATACATGATGTATTGTTGGTCTCTGTTGATGAAATTTGACGAACTGGTTGCTTTCTATGATAGAAACAACCTAGAAGAATCTTGGTCCATACTTTGTAGATATCCTTCATATCCTTGACATCCTTTGTTTTCTTTACATCTATGTAGAGTTCAGCATAGACAGCGTCCGAGTTTGTTCTACCAGTTGCTTCAAACTAACCTTCAGCTTTTCTCAAATCAAACAACATTCTCAATGTGTCTTCAGTGATAGAAAAGAATATTCCATGAACAAATGAAACTATTGCTTTAGGAATGACAAAAGCATAAGCCCAGAATTCCTTCACCAATTCTGGATAAACTGGTCCACAGAATTCAAGAAACAAAGATGACCATCCTTGATAAACCATCTTATCTTTGATATGAATCTCATGTTCTTCCAAATTTTCAACGTCCACCATCAACTCACAAATCACTTCTAACTGATCCCGAGGAATCGAGCAAGTGATCAAAGGAATAAGTTGTTGTTCCTCTTGTTGTTGTTGTTGTTGTTGTTGAGAACAAGAACCAGCATTTAGAGATGAGGAAGCAGCCATTGACACTGAACTGAAATTTCTGAGTTTCTTCTTAGGTTTAGGGTTTGAGAAGAGAGCAAAGAGATTGCAGAAATGCATACACAGGAGAGAGAATGAATGTGTGAAAAGAGAGAATGAGATGATGAAGGTGGTATAAATAGATACGGATTTGAAAAACAAATGCAATTAAATTCTGAGAATGAACAGTTACAAGATGCAGAAAATCAAATGCATTTAATGAGGAGTGACGTTAGGTGGGATAACGTGATTTTTGAAATGATTTGCACAGTTACCTAGGGCGGAATCTCCTCAATTTCACGCGTACTTGTCCAAATAGAGTGAACACATGTTCAACATCTGGAATAGCTGGTGACAGCTGTTTTGCTTTAAAAGAGATTCTGAATCAACTTAGACATATGAAATGTTAGCAACAACAGAGTCAGAATATCTAACTGATCAACATTTTCATAACTTCTTATAAGAAAATAAATATCATTTCAAATCTAATCCATACGTCAGAACTTCTCATCCTTTCATTCTGGGCATAAATCCATACTGATATTCTTCATAATGAACTTAAACCTATCTTCAGCAAGGGAATTTGTAAAGATATCAGCCCATTGATGGTCTGTATCCACGAAGTTTAAAGATAGAACACCCTTCTGAACATAGTCCCTAATAAAATGATGTTTAATCTCAATATGTTTAGCTTTGGAATGTAAGATTGGATTCTTAGATAAACAGATAGCAGAAGTATTATCACAGAAGATAGGAATGTTACTCTCATATATCTGATAATCTTCTAGCTGACTCTTCATCCAGAGCATCTGTGTACTACATCCAGCAACAACAACATATTCTGCTTCTGTTGTAGAGAGGGCAATTATAGCTTGCTTCTTGCTGTACCAGGAGATCAGGTGACTTCCAAGAAATTGACAACTTCCAAAAGTACTTTTCCTTTCAAGTCTAGCTCCAGCGTAATCAGCATCACAATATCCTACTAAGTTGTATTCTTCAGATCTTTTGTAGACTAAACCAACATTAGTAGTACCTTTCAGATACCTCAGAATTCTCTTAACAGCAGTTAAGTGAGATTCTCTAGGATTTGATTGGAATCTTACACACAGACAAACACTGAATAAAATATCAGGTCTAGAAGCAGTAAGATATAAAAGAGATCCAATCATACCTCTATAGAGCTTCTGTTCTACCTTCTTACTTACCTCATCCTTACCTAATATACACGTTGGATGCATAGGAGTCTTTGCTTCTTTACTTTCTGAAAGATTAAACTTCTTCAGAAGTTCTTTCACATACTTGGTCTGATGAACGTAGATTCCTTCAGAAGTTTGATTGATCTGGATCCCAAGGAAATACTTGAGTTCTCCAATCATGCTCATTTCAAACTCAGCCTGCGTAGACTCAGCAAACTCCTTTCCAAGTGTAGCATTAGATGTTCCAAAGATAATATCATCAACATATATTTGGAAAATTAAAATATCCTTTTTAAAGGTTTTACAAAAGAGAGTAGTATCCACTTTTCCTCTAGTGAAACCATTATCTAGAAGGAAAGAACTTAATCTTTCATACCAAGCTCTAGGAGCTTGCTTCAATCCGTATAATGACTTCTTTAGTTTGAAAACATGTTCTGGAGACTTAGAGTCCTCAAAACTGGGAGGTTGGTGGACCTAGACTTACTCATCTATATAACCATTTAAGAAGGCAATCTTAACATCCATCTGATATAGAGTGATGTTATGTTGAGTGGCAAAAGAAATCAATAAGCAAATAGATTATAACCTGGCCACTAGTGCAAAGGTTTCTGTATAGTCAATACCTTCTTGCTGACTATAGCCCTGAGCAACCAGTCTGGCTTTGTTTCTTACAACTTCTCCTATTTCGCTTAGCTTGTTTCTGAAGACCCACTTCGTACCAATGATGTTAAATCCTTTTGGTCTAGGAACCAGATCCCAAACATAATTCCTTTTAAACAGATTTAGTTCTTCTTGCATGGCAATTATCTAGTCTGCATTCTCTAGAGCTTGATCAACAGAAGTTGGCTCAATAAGAGATACAAGACCAAATTGACATTTTGCATTGTTCTTCAGGAATGATCTTGTTCTGATAGGATCTTCTTTCTTTCCAAGAATAACATCTTCTGAGTAGGCAAAGTTGAGTCTAGAGGATCTTCTGACAGTTGGCTCTTCAGAAATTCTGAGATTCTCTAGTGAAGCAGCAACTTGATCTTCTGAAACTTTGCTACTGGGTTCTTCAGCTTCTGAAATTGAGATGTCTAAATCTGCAAAATTCTTAAACTGCTTTGGCTTTTCAAGACCAAGCTTATCATCAAATCTGATATTGATTGATTCTTCAACAATCAATGTTTCAGTATTGTATACTTTGTAGCCTTTTGAGCGTTCATAATATCCAAGAAGGAAACACTTATGTGCCTTGGAATCAAACTTATGCAGATGATCTTTAGTATTCGGAATATAACAAACACATCCAAATGGATGGAAATATGAAATGTTGGGCTTTCTGTTCTTCCACAATTCATAAGGAGTCTTATTGAGAATAGGTCTGATAGAGATTCTATTCTGAATATAACATGCAGTGTTTATTGCTTCTACCCAGAAATGCTTAGCCATATTGGTCTCATTGATCATGGTTCTGGCCATTTCTTGTAGAGTCCTATTCTTTCGCTCTACAACTCCATTTTGATGTGGAGTTCTAGGGCAAGAGAAATCATGGGCAATACCATTTTCTTTGAAATAAATCTCAAAGAATCTGTTCTGAAATTCGCCACCATGATCACTTCTGACCTTTATGATTTTACACTCTTTCTCAAATTGGATCTCAGTGCAGAATTCAAAGAACACTATATGAGACTCATCCTTGTGTTTCAAGAACTTTACCTAAGTCCATCAACTATAATCATCTACGATGACTAATCCATATTTCTTCCCTCTGACAGATGTTATTTTGACTGGGCCAAACAGATCAATGTGCAGAAGTTCTAACGGCCTCGAGGAAGAGACAACATTCTTAGACTTGAATGCAGGTTTGGAAAACTTCCCTTTCTGACATGCTTCGCAAAGAGCATCTGATTTATATTTCAGATTAGGGAGTCCTCTGACCATATTTAGTTTGTTAATCTAAGAAATCTTTCTCAAACTAGCATGGCCTAATCTTCTGCGCCAGACCCATTGCTCTTCGCTAACAGACATAAGACAAGTTACCTTCTGAATCTTAAGATCCTGAAGATCAATCTTGTAAATATTGTTCTTTCTTTTGCCTGTAAATAGGATTGAGCCATCCTTCTGACTAATAGCCTTACAAGATTTTTGATCAAAGATTATGTCATAAACATTGTCACTTAATTGACTTATGGACAATAAGTTATGAGCTAATCCATCTACTAGAAGAACATTAGTTATGGAAGGAGAGTTACCAGTACTTATGGTTCCTTAGCCAATTATCTTGACCTTCTGATTCCCTCCAAACTTAACTTCTCCAGCAGATTTAAGCACCAGGTCTTGGAACATAGACCTTTTTCCCGTCATGTGCCGCGAGCACCCAGAGTCCAGGTACCATGACATATTTTCCTTTTGCTTCTTTGCAGCCAAGGATATCTGCAACAGGAATAATCTTTTCCTTAGGTACCCACATTTTCTTGGGTCCTTTCTTGTTAGTTCTCCTCAAGTTTTGATTGAACTTGGGTTTAGCAGTATAATTAACAGGATGAACATTATGATATTCTCTATTTTGAGTTACATGATATTTTCTAGGTTATGTCACATGCTTCTTAGTGTGTGTTATGTGAAAGCTCTTTGCATGTGATGTGAGCCTAATATCATGGGAGTGGCCATACTTGAATTGATCATACAATGGCTTGTATGTGATTTTCATATCATCCACAGATTCAAGTTTATATGGGGTTTCACCCTCATAGCCTATGCCAACTCGTTTGTTTCCACTAACAGCATATATCATAGAGGCAAGTTGACTTCTTCCAATACCTCTAGATAAGAACTTTCTAAAGCTCAGGTCATATTCTTTAAGAATATTGTTCAGACTAGGAGTAGATTTTTCTGAGCTAGAAGGAGATCCAGCATCTTTGGATAATTTTAAAACTTTTTCCTTCAGTTCAGAATTCTCTACTTTAAGCTTCTTAGTTTCAGATTCAAATAGCTTTTTCAGCTTTTTGTATTTGATATTAAGTTGAGCCTTGAGTTCCAGAAGTTCTGTTAAACTGGAAACTAACTCTTCTCTAGATAGTTCAGAAAATACTTGTTCAGAGTCTGAGATTGATGTAGATTCTGATCCATCATCAATTGTGGCCATCAGCGCAATGTTTGTCTGCTCGTCTTCAGAGTCTAATTTTGATTCTGATGATTCCAAATCATCCCAAGTTGCCATAAGACCTTTCTTCTTATGAAACTTCTTCTTGGGCTTTTCCCTCTGAAGCTTTGGACACTCACTCTTGTAATGTCCTGGCTCCTTGCATTCAAAGCACGTGACCTTCTTTTTGTCAAATCTTCTGATTCCAGAAGATTCTCCTCTTTCAAGCCTTTTAGAACTTTTGAAGTTCTTGAACTTCCTTTGTTTGCTCTTCCAGAGTTGGTTTACCCTTCTGGAGATCATGGACAGTTCATCTTCTTCTTCTTCTGATTCTGACTCTTCAGAATCTTCTTCTTCAGCCTGAAATGCATTAGTACATTTTTTATTATAAGATTTTAACGCAATAGACTTACCTTTCTTTTGAGGTTCATTAGCATCTAGCTCTATTTCATGACTCCTCAGAGCACTAATCAACTCTTCAAGAGAGAATTCATTCAGATTCTTGGCAATCTTGAATGCACTCACCATCGGACCCCATCTTCTGGGCAAGCTTCTGATGATCTTCTTGACGTGATCAGCCTTTGTGTATCCCTTATCAAGAACTCTTAATCCCGCAGTTAGAGTTTGAAATCTTGAGAACATTGTTTCAATGTTTTCATCATCCTCCATCTTGAAGGCTTCATATTTCTGGATTAATGCAAGAGCTTTAGTCTCCTTGACTTGGGCGTTTCCTTCATGAGTCATTTTCAAAGATTCATAGATATCATAGGCAGTTTCTCTGTTTGATATCTTCTCATATTCAGCATGAGAGATAGCATTCAGCAGAGCAGTCCTAGACTTGTGATGATTTTTGAATTGCTTCTTTTGATCATCACTCATTTCTTTCCTTGATAGCTTTGCTCCACTAGCATTAAGAGGATGTTTGTAACCATCCACAAGCAGATCCCATAAGTCACCATCTAAACCAAGAAAGTAACTTTCAAGTTTATCTTTCCAATATTCAAAGTTTTCACCATCGAATACTGGTGGTCTAGTGTAGCCATTGTTACCAATTCCATTGTTTTGTTCAGCAGAACCAAATGTAGATGTTAGAGCATCAACCATCTTGACTTAGTGTTTTTCTCCCTGAATCTTTTACTAACACGGTTAAGTGCTTGCACCTAGAACCGGCGCTCTGATGCCAATTGAAGGATAGAAAAACACTTAGAAAGGGGGGTTTGAATAAGTGTGACTTTAAAAACTCTTAAGATAAAAACAAATAGCACAGTTATTTTTATCCTAGTTCGTTGTTAACGAAACTACTCCAGTCCACCCCCTTAGAGTGATTTACCTCAACTGAGGATTTATTCCACTAATCAATCTTGATTACAATGGTTTTCCACTTAGATACCTTCTAAGTCTTCTAGAGTATACTGATCACAACTTGATCACTCTAGGAATGCACCACTTAGATAACCTCTAAGTCTTCTATAGTATTCTGATCTCACTGATCACTCTAGGAACCTTTTACAATCAATGTAAAATAAATGTTTACAAGAGTATTGAAATGCTTCTTAGAAAGCTATAATCACAACTGTGATATTTCTCTTAAGTTCTAAGCTTAACTCTCACTAAGATATTACAAATGAAGTGAGGTTGAAGATGAAGTTCGTAGGTTTTTGATTCAGTAGTGTTTCAGTATAATTGCAAGAATTGTTGTTGTGCTTCTGATCAGAACTTCACTATATATAGGCGTTTGAGAAGATGACCATTGGGATGCATTTAATGCATTACGTGTACCGTACAGCTCTACATTTAATGTTTCACACTTTTGTCAACTACCTCGAGCCTTGCTTTTCCTGCATTTACTGACTTTGCCTTTAGTAGCTTCTAACGTTCCTTTTGTCAGTCAGCGTTGCCTGTCATCTTGTACTTGATTCTGATTCTTATGTTTGGAGAAACAACGTTTGAATATCAGAGTCATTCAGCTTGGTGCAGAGCATCTTCTTGTCTTCTGACTTTGAAGAGCATTAGTGTGATACCATAAGAACATCAGTGCTTCTACATCTGAACTCAATTTCTTTTGATGCTTCATAGACCATGTTCTAATTCTGCTTGACCATCTTCTGATGTCTTGTGAGAGCATGTTCTAATGTTGCATTCTTGAACCTTCTGAGTCAGTGCTTCTAGCGCTGAATTGTGCATACTCTTTATATATTTCCTGAAATGGAAAATGCATAGGATTAGAGTACCACATTGTCTTATACAAAATTCATATATAATGTTATCATCAAAACTAAGAATATTGATCAGAACAAATCTTGTTCTAACATTGAGAACATTTGTCAACAACAATAACATACAACAACACAATAAATACATGCAATAAAATAAAGAACATACATTTTAACAACAAAACACTAGCATTATACAATATCACAAGATATATTAAATTGTTTCAAGAATGCACTTTTTATATAAAATAATCGTGGAACTGTAACAAATTATGAAATTCATCTAGTTTGTGATGCTATGAAAAATAAATACAAGGTGGATGAAGTTTTCACAATAAGGTGGTGAAGACGGATCTGAAAAAGTGGTTTATCAACAATAACAACAACAAGCAACAATAAAACATGCAAAACCAAAGTAAATAATATGAAAATCATGTAAAAAAACATTTATCTACATCTATCAACAAAAACAAACATACAACAATAAAAAACCATAACTATCTAGCAAGAAAAAAAATCTTATGAAAATCATGTGATACATAACAATAACATACAAAAAACAAGAGAATGAGGAAGAAGAAGAATACCTTTATGTGTGTGTGTGTGTCTGTTACAACAGTTGAACAAAATAACCATAGTGATATCCCTTTTATTTTTGATTTAAAAATAAACAAAAAAGAAAAGGTGCACCTTAACGTTAAAAGAATAAAATATTCAAGGGAACTGAGGTTCGAACCCATGAAATCTTGATTGTATCACCACAGTGAGCTCAACAACTGTTATTGTATCCAAACAATTTTTAATTTTAAAATAAAAAAAAAAGTTAGTGCCAGAGTTTGGATATGTCACCACGTTGTTTCGAAGAACCATGGTGACTTTGGCATTGTTGTTTGCGCGTTTTGTAGTAGTTTGGTGTTATCCATAATCCCGGTCTTCTCTACTTTACTAAGACGTGCAGGCATCAATTCCTCACCCTTCAAATCTTCAACACACTTATCTTGAGTTAAAATTTCTTGCATCTTCACTTTCCACAATCCAAAATCGTTGTCTTCGGAAACTTTTGCAATCTCCCATTTAGCCATGGTGCTCACTTGTAAAAAATACTCTTTTTCCCCATGGTGGGCGGAACTTGTTATGAAAATGACAAGGTTAAATTCAAATCAACACTTTGATATGTGAGGGTAAAGAGCACTAATAACTAAAATAAATGGCCTTCAACAATAATAATCAATATGTAGAAAATATAACAAAATAAGGTGAGATGTTTGTTTATCCAATTCGATCAAAAGAATTGAAGTTGGGGAAGAGAGAAACTCTCTAATTCACTATACTCAGAAATTTATCACAAGGGATTACAAATAAGTTAAAAGAAAATAGATTTCGCCTTGGGAGTTCTGTCATACCTCAAATTTTGACCCTAAGATCCCACCTCATTTTCATTGAATCTAAAAAATTGTGATAATCATTATCATCATTAATTTCATATAAAATCATTTGTGCATCATTTTTTAACCTAAAAAATGTACAAAAAGATTGTGTTTGCTTATTGCTTGTTTCCCAAGATAGGTTATTCGTCAATGAGCTCAAGCAATTAGGGTTTTAAAGCTAATAAGGTGACTCAAGCTTTCTCATATGCTCAAGTGATTCTCTTCCTAAATTTTAAAGCACAAGAATGTTTCAAATCAAGATCAACAACTTTCAAATTCATCTGGTACACCAATTAGGATTTTTGACCTAATTGTGTGAGGAAGTTAACTTTTGGTCAAAGCATGGACCTATGGCTCAAAACATAATTCAAGGATCTCAAATGCTTCATTATATCCCCCTCATATGATTCATTTGGCTATAAGGTCTTAATTCAATGGGTATTTTAAAGAATATAGTTCAATTGGAAAAGTCAATTGTCCAAGATCAACTTTGACTTTTGAGAAATTTGGTCAATTATGAACTTCTAAGGATCAAAATCATGAATATATGATTATTGAGTCCATTTGATCAATTTTAATTAAGAAAATCAATAAAAAATTCAAAAAATCAAGATCTAGGTTTTAACTATTTTTCTTAGTTATGGAGAAATTACATGGCTAAGTGCTCAACTTTGGAAGCTTGTAACTTCTTTATCGAGTCACCATTTTTCATGATCCAAAGTTCAAATTAAATAGTAAGTTACATGCTACAACTTTGTACTTGAAGATGAATTCCTAACAGATGCAAGGATTTTGAGTTATGAAACCATGAAGCTGGTGACATTTTTCCAACAGTTAGAAAATTTTTCAAGGCATAATTGTTTCCAAAAAGTACCTAAATTTGAGGCCATTTTCAATAATGATCCCTTGTGATTTTGAGAAAAAACTAAACACCAAACTTAGAGAGGATGCTCAGGGCTTTCCAAAGTGTATAAGAACTCATCCGTAGCATCTGTGAGGTAAGAGAATCAAAGAGATGAAGATGGGGTTCCATACTTGAATTATAGGTCACTTCTTTGAAAACCTTATGACCAATTCTCGAAACCATGCCTTGAAATCTCTCTTTTTCAGGCCCTTTAATCTCTAAATCTACCCATAATTAAAATAGTACGCAAACTTTCGAACTTTTTTCCAAATGATTTAAGCTTTGTCCAAGATAACTTGCCATTTAAGGGAGAAAGACACTGTTACCAATTTGGAAAAGCATGCTTTAAGAAAAGTCATTGCATTGAGCCTCTAACTTCTTCCCTCTACTCACACTCAACATAGCAACTAGAAAGAAACATGTGTAAAGCATCCAAGCCCTAGAAAAGCTTTTGTACTATGCATTGGAACCATGTTTTTCAAATTGCTTCATAACTAAGTTTCCAAGCCATAAGCTTCAAACAGATTAGTTCTAAACCCTAATGCTCTGCTATAAATAGAGGTCATTTTTGAACTTCAAATACACCAATTCACAACCTCAATACCCCTCAAATCTCTCTCAACTCAGAATTGCAAAATTGTAATTTCTCTTTAAGGTCAAAAAACCAATTCTTCGAGTTTCACTATCCTTGAAAATTCATTCAATCCAATCATTCATACACCTCATTTACATCATATAGAAGCTATCTAAACCATGAATTAGCTTATGTAACACCTCCTTCATCATTCACCAACTCTCACTTTTGGCATTTGCAACTTGAGGTGATCAAAGAAATCCATAAGGTTTCAAAGCAGAGTAGCTATTCTATTAGCTTCAGGAAGGTCCTAAGAAGCTCTACAAATCATCAAACCAATTTTGAAAGTGCTTAAACTCATGTTTCGATATCCACTTTAGAGGTAAGTTTCTCCAAATTCAAACTATTTGTTTACCATTTTCAGTAAAGCTCGATTCTATCTTATTAAGCATCATTTGAGGATCAAAAACCCTCTGTTGGTTGTCATTTATCATTGATATACACTATTTAATTTTTTTTGACATTATAGGTTTCATAATGTTTTCTAATAAATTCATGAGATATAGGTTAAATAAATTTATGATATCTATATGGTTGGCTTCATGGTTAAAATCTAAGCCACTTTCATGTTTACTACTTTAAAAATGGTTGAAATTTGAGAAAGTTTGAAAAATGCCATTGTTGCTTGTTTCACGAAGAAGATGAAGTTTTTGGGTTTAAAATTTAAATTCAGGGCCATGTTTTAAAATATATTGATTGGTTTGCATTTCTAACACTGGATGTATGTCCACCCCAATGGTAGAAGCGTGTGTTTTAAGTCTCTCTATCCATAAGGGCGTGGGTTCGACACCCCCCCCCCCCCTTGCAATTTATTTTCATTTTTAAGATTTACGTGCTTGTTGCATATTTTGTTGATTGTTGGCATTTGGTTATTGTAACACCCTTCTAATCCCCCGTGGAATAAAAAATAATTTCAGAGTAAAACATGCAAAAAGAATGCTATAACTCCTTAATAAAATTTTAAAACCATTTGTCATGCTTTTCCGGGGAACATAATTCAACATTATTCACCAAAAACATGTTTAACGCAACAGAATAGAATTTCAACAAAATTGAATAATGTTAACATTGGTTACCAATACCAAAGAGTCATCGACTCGTAATTCAACCAAATTTATTCAAACAACAAATAATAAGAGTTTATTAAATAACTCTAAAATAAAGAATGTTCCCCAGTGTTACAAGACCAGAGCATGACACCCGACACGACTGAAACTAAACGAAATAGCTTTACAAGCTATCCTCACCAAGAAAAAAAGTTGCTACTCCTTAATCTGAAAATGATCAACAGTAAAGGTGAGACATATTTACAATTAACATACATTATGAGTTCATAACCAACAAAACATAATAAATAATTGTTCACCCTATTGCAACATATTCTAGATTTTAGAATGTTCATCCAACAATTCACAATTACAATCAAACACAAGTCATGTCACCACATTATAACACTGGAATTCTTCCACTCATGTTATAATGAACATAAATACTAGTGCAATGAGACACTATGCATGTGGTACCAAATTATTGTATTAACCCATCTCACCGATCCAAACACTTCCACCGGGATACGACCACCGCCAAATCACTAATTCCGCACAATGGGAATTAGCTTCTCCTGATCCAGACACCACCTAGATACAACAATAAATATGATTATGAATGCATGCATCACAACTAGCATACTATTCATCAACACCAATCAAGATGAACAATATCATCACAACATACTCACCGAAAGCCACACTGAGTATAATGTAGTCATGTTTCAACACAAATAAACAATCACATCATACATAATTTCACACCAAATACAACATTAATATTACGATTATGTTGCCACAACATCACCACATTGTCACATTCATCAAATTATGCACATAATATACAAACACACCATAAACAGATTAAATCGAGAATTTCAAAATAAAATCAGTTCACTACCTGTTAAAACATTTTACTAGATAAAGTACTCAATTATCTTTCCAACACTCAAAACGGCGGCTAAAACAGACTTACGGATCAAAAGTTATGACATTTTTAAGTTTCAGAAAATTCAATCCAACTCAGTGAGAACCGGTTCCCCACTTTGGGAACCCTAGTTCCCTATCTAAAATCTCAATTTTTTCGTTCCCGGGAGTCTGGGAAACCGGTTCGCCCATTTGGGAACCCGGTTCCCGCTGAACCAGAACCCAAAAATCCTCTTTTTGACAACATTTCATCTTCCAACTCAAACCCAAAACATACCAAAACGTTTGCAACATCAAAACAATGTCAAATTCAATATTCTAACACATTTCTATCACACTTTGGGGTCATCTAACATCAAGTATAACCTATAATCACTAATTTCATCAAAATCATTCAATTTACCCTATAGGTTCCAAAACCCCAAAACCTCTAATACATCCAATTGAGACAAACAACACACTTAATCCATTATATAATTCATAAATCGATAATATAGGCTAAAAGGAATTAGTCACCTCTTACCTTAGCCAAAATCTCGAGTGTTTCCTCTTCCTCTACTTTACACGTATTTTTTATTCTTCTCCTTTCCTCCTCTTTGATTTTCTATTTCCTTTTCTTTCTTTGATTTTCTATTTCCTTTTCTTTCTTTCCAATTTTTCTTTATTATCTGAAAAATAGAAATTAGCTTAGTAAGGCCCACTTGCTTACACATCCCCTTTACTAACTATCACACTAGGCCCAATTATTTTATTTTTCATAATTTTCCATTAAATCACCAAAAACTCCAAATAATCCAATTAATAAGTTAAATTTCAATTAAATTAAATAATGGAAATTATGGGGTGTTACAGTTATGGCCATCGGCGCGTGGCCTAGTGGTTAGCCTTTTCACTTGCAACCATATGGGCCTAGGTTCAAGACCCTTTGGCCACAAAACCAAATTTTAATCACTTGTTTTATTTCACATTTTTTACAACTTTAATTATTTAACCTAGAAAAATTAGCCATTTTTACTTGAATTTTTATACACTCCTTATTTGTCTTATATATTTTGTGAGTAAAGTTTAAAAATCCCAAAAATATTATTATTTGATCATCTTTTAAAT
This sequence comes from Vicia villosa, assembly GCF_029867415.1. Lineage (NCBI taxonomy): Eukaryota > Viridiplantae > Streptophyta > Magnoliopsida > Fabales > Fabaceae > Vicia > Vicia villosa. The sequence goes on from NC_081185.1 coordinate 17,177,695, forward strand.
AAATCAAAAATAGTACTTTTATGCCTTTTAAAAGGCCTTTAAATCAAATATTTTTCAAATGACTTGATTAAACTTGTGTGATTCTTTTAGGGCTAATTTTAGCTTCCTTTAAAGTTCATAACACGATCCCCTTAGTTTTCTACCTAGGGTTTATTTTATTTCTAAAAGGATTAGGTTTCGTGTACATACTAAACCCTAGTTTAAGATCCTTTGATATTTCCCTTGATTTCAATACAATACCATGTTGATATTAACTTGTTGCCATGATTACGCTTTGTTTATTCACTTGTATATATGTTTGTTGATTTACATCCTTGTATCATATACCTTGGTTGTGTTTTATCTTAGTATATGTATACATTGTTGACTAACCCTACATACATGAGGTATTCATTTTATCATACGTCATACTCATACATACATGATATAATTGACCTTAAGGTAAGTCATTCCTTTTATTCATAACGTTTTATACTTAAAGTTGTTTGTATTCATTGAAATCTTAACTCACCTTGATTGGTATCCATGATACACATATCATGTCTCACACACCACTTGAGATGCTTACCCTCACATGATTGCTTGAGATGTATGATTCCTCAGTGTTGTTAAAAATCCAAAGGAATGAGATAGTATTGACTAAAATTGTCAAGGTACTCACTCTTTTTTTTCCTGTTTTAAATCTGGTTTTGTATTGTTAAAGCCCAACCTCTTTTAAATCAACCCTGGCTTTGTATTGTTAAAGCTCAACCACCAATCTCTTAAATTACCTTTGCCCTGTATTGTTAGAGCTTGTCATTTTTTTAAGGGTTATTACCATTTTTGCCCCCTGCCATATAGGCGACTTTTGGTTTACCCAGTGTAAATTTTTTTTTTGTAAAACTAACCTTGCCAAATGAAGATTTTGTTGTTTTAGACCTCACCAGCAATGTTGCGTGCTGATTGTGTATTTCTTTTATTTTTTTAATTTTTTAAAATTCAAATATGCTGACTTGTAATTATATGTTTTATTTTTTATTATGTTTAATTCCACGTAATATTTATTTTATTTTTTATTTATTTTATTTTTTATTTATTTTTTCTTTTTTATTTATTTTAATTTTTAACGTAATATATTATTTTATTTATTTTAATATTATTAAAATTCAAAACACATAAAATTTTAAATTTTTTGCTTCACATGGGACTTGAACCCACTCCCTTACACTCAAATGCCAAAGCGTTGACCACTACACTATGACAATTGCCTTGTTAATATTACACATTATACTTATATGTAGTAAACATGTCAATACATTGAATTAATTTTCCTTGTAGTTTAAATACATTTGGATAATTAATATTTTAATTATTTTAATATTAAGAATTATTAAATTAATTTTAATTAATTTCCGGTTTTAAGTGCTTTTTTTATTATAATATATACTATTAAAATATGTTTTGATGTACAATTATTTTTAAAATGATATATAAGAATACATTAAGATAAATTTAGAAATAATCTGAAACAATAAACTATAATATATATTTTGAAATAATATGAAAAATTTATTCCATTTTATTTATCCAAATTATACTATATATTATAAATTAATTCCAGTTTATTATTATATGCTATATATTATAAAAAGCAATTAAAACAAAACATTAAAATCGGAAATTAATTAAAATAAATCTAATAGTTGTTAATATTAAAATAATTAAAATATTAATTTTTCAAATGTATCTAAAACATTAATTTCTAAATATTTTTAAAGAGAACATGTGAAATACTATGTATTGACAATGTTTACTACATATAAATATCATGTGAAATATTAACAAACCAATTTTTATAGTGTATCGGTAAAGGCTCAAGCTTTTGAGTGGAGGGGAGTGCTTAATAATAGTTTCAGTTTCTTTTGGAGCAATATGAAGATTTATATTTCCAAAAACAATGAGGTACATGTTGATCCACAAGGGATCCAAGCTACAAAGTCACAAAACAGACATACAAAACTTATAGAGTACTACAATAGTTCCTGAGTTTGTTATCTAATGTCATTCTTTCCTTGATGATCTCTACAATGTCCAACATGTTAAGCTCCGGGCCATTCTCTTGTTGAAACACTCTTATGTTCCTAGCCATCCATATATAGTATACCGTTTCAGCAGCACATAACCGCATCAACTTCGCTCTTTGGCTCTTGCCTTTGCCAGCCATAAGGATCCACTTCAACTCTGCCTCCCAGTTCTGCGGTGTATGATCTACTCTCTGCCATTCAAGCATTTGTTTCCAGATTCCCCCAGTAACCTTGCACTGGAACAGCAGGTGATTGCAGGTTTCATTCGCATCACAAAAGGAACATTTTCCATCAGTTACAATGCCATATCTCTCCACTCTATCTTTTGTGTTAAGTTTATTATGGAAAGCTAACCATTATACAAAAATTGCTCTTGGTCTTGCCCAATTGCCCCTCAACAGATTTTTCCATGAGACATTGGGTCTGGATCCATTCACTTCCTTGTACATAGCCCCTGTTACATATCTCCCAGTCACACAAGCCGATTCCCATGACTCAGTGTGCATTATGTCTTCCTTGTGTTTAAAGATAGCCTTTATAGTCCACGAGGTTGTAACCTTTGGCATAAACTCAGTGAAGCTGACCCTGTTCAGGTAAAAATGATGCACCCATTGGATCCATAACCTGTCCTTCTTGGTGTAAATGTTCCAAATCATTTTCCCTAAGGTAGCTCTGTTCCAATTGCCTAGTCCTATAACATTCAGACCTCCTTTTGCCACGGTTGTACAAATTTGATCCTATGAGATAGGGCATGTCTTCTTAGCATTTTCCTTGCCTGTCCACAAGAATCTACGGCACATCCCCTCAATGTGATGGATTATCTTTTGGGGGAGAGGAAATATTTGCAGCCAGTAGTTTGCAATAGCAAACATAACACTCTTTACTAGCTGTAATCTCCCTGCATAGGACAATAACCTCGTGTACCAATTGTTGAGCCTGCCCAGAATTTTATCAACAAGTGGTTGGCAATTAGTAACTGTCAGCTTCTTACTATCCAGGGGTACACCTAAGTATTTAAAAGGTAATGTCCCCACCTGGAAACCAGTTTCAGCCCTCAGAATGTCCTGCTCATGTAGGTTAACTCCACCAAAATAAATCTTGCTTTTAGGTCGGCTCATGTGTAGACCAGTTGCCATGGAGAATTCTCTAACCTTTTCCATAATAAGCTTTATTGACTTGAGATATGCCCTGGAAAACAACAGTATATCATCAGCAAAGCACAAATTAACAATTTTCATCTTGGAGCACTTAGGATGAAACTTAAAACCAGGTATGTCCTTCAAGGACTGAAGTACCTTGGGTGGAAATCATTCAGGGGAATAGAGAGCTCAACAAAGGGTTATGTTGAAAGAGTATTGTGGTGTACTTTTCGTTTATATCGTATCCACAGGGATTATTGCGATATCACCGCCGTTCTATAGCCTATTTTGTCTTGAGTTAATGTTACTTTAGTTTTGAGTTTGCAAAAGTTCATTCAATCAATTTTAGTAGCAAAGAGTAAATTAATGAAAGTTCTAAGTTAAAGAAAATGTATCAAGATTTGATTTCATCAACCTAAATTTGTATGCCTCCTTATAAATATATGTATATGAACTCGGTAACGATCAATATAATTACGTATCGACGCCTATATCGTCCGTGTCCGCAACGATATAGTTAGATTTACCGTATTGTTTAACCGACGATTTCTCCACCGTTTAAACAATACGAATAACGTTTTTTAAAACCGATACTAAGTAAACATCAAACGCTAAATCCATGTCTGCAATCTATAGTTTGATAGATGATAAAGTTAAGTCTATATACAAACATTGATGTCTCAAACACTTATACCAAAGAAAAGCTTTAATAAACAAACTAAACCATCTATATTGATCATCACTTGTTCATACATAGTATATTCACAAGAAAAACATAACAAAAGCTAGGAAGATTACATCTTATCTTGATACAAAAGAGATTTAGCCATCCATGAAAATGGTAGCTTGCTCAAGAAGGAAAGGATAAAGATCAACAAGCATCTACGGCGATTAATCGGCGATCAAGGCTTCGAATCTCCAATTCTTCACTTGCTACAGTAGTTAGGGTTCCAAGAGCTCTTAAGAATGTCAAGAAGAAGATCAAATATCACAATTACTCCTTATATAGTAAAACAGTTTTCTGTCCAGGGCGCGTCGCGCCCTCCAGCGCGCTTCGCGCCAATACACTTAAGAAAAATAAACCGCCAATGCGCGCGACGCGCGCAACTCTCTGGTTTGGAAGCTCCAAAATATCTTGCCCAGGGCGCGACGCGCCCATATCTCCGCGCGACGCGCGCTATCTTCTGCTCAGCACTCTCCAATGAAGGCCAAAACAAGCTCCAAACTTCCAAAAAATGGCTAAAACCTACAAGATCACAACTAAAACACATATTATCATTAAAAGAAACCTTAAAATTATAAACTATAAATAATTATCTAAAACTTCAGGGAATTGTACGAATATCTGATAAAAACGGTCGAAAGGTGCCATTAATTAAACTAAATATTAACACAATTTGGCACCTAACAGGTTACCAATTACCTTTGTAGCGCCATAACTCATTGACGGAGAAGAGAAAATTATCATTGAGGAGAGTGATGTGGTCGACGAACTTTCTTACTGGGAGAATGCGGCGATATTGTTTGCACTGGGGGAAACGTTGTTGATGCACGCAGTTAAAAATTTCATGGAGAAGACATGGAATTTTGTAGCACTGCCAGAGTTATACTTCAATGAAGCGAGATACTTCATTGTACGTTTCAGGACTTGGGAGCATTTGAACAAGGTTATGGAGCAGGGGGCATACTTTATCTTTGGTAAGCCTGTCTTCCTTAAGTACTGGTCTGTGGATTTTGAAATCAAAGCTGATTTGCTTCGTGTGCTGCCTTTATGGATTACTTTGCCAAAACTTCCTCTGTATCTCTGGGGGGAGAGGAGTATCTCCAAGATATCCAGCGCCATAGGGAATCCCATCACAATAGATGAATGCACTGCGAGGAAATTGAGGGTATCTTATGCAAGGGTCCTGTTCGAGGTTGATATCACTAAACCGGTAAAGCAATCAGTCACCATCAGGGACCATTGTGGAAAAGAGTGGGAGCAAAAGATCGAGTATGAATGGCGCCCAAAATATTGCCAAACATGCCTGAAGATTGGACACGATTGTGCCACAAGAAAGGTGAATGAGCATCCAAAACCTAAACAGAAGGTGTGGCAAGAGAAGGCTAAAGAACCTGGAACTAAAGGTGAGGAAAATGGTGTTAAGGAAGCTACTCAAACTGGTCCCGTCACTCAAGTAGAAGTTTGGACTCAGGTTGGGTCAAGCAAGAATGACAAGGCTAAGAAGAAGATTGTCTTCTCTCCCCCTGAAGACTTGGTTGTTCAGAACATATTCACACCTCTTGGGATTGGATTTAGCCTAAGAGGTGAACCAAGTAACACGAAATGATTTCAACGTGGAATGTTAGGGGCGTGAATAAGGAAATAAGGCATAGAGAGGTAAGCTCCTACCTCCATAGTATGCAAGTTCCTATTATAGCTTTATTACAGACTAGAGTTAAACAAGATAAAGCAGACAGAATTAGAACTAAATTTGGCAATAAGTGGTCCTTCACTGACAACTATTCCCATCATTACAATGGGAGGATATGGATTATATGGAAGACTTAAGAGATTAGAATAAAGGTGTTACAGATTGAGGAGCAGTTCATTCATATGGAGGTGATTTCTGTGGACAACAAAACTCAATACTGTGCTACTATTGTTTATGCGATGAACCAAATTGAGAGAAGGAAGATCCTGTGGGAGCAGATTGACAAAATTGGTGAACACATGGATAAGCCTTGGATTGTTATGGGGGATTATAACAATGTGCTTACCGGCCAGGATAGGATTGGAGGTAACCCTGTGACATTAAATGAGTACAAGGATTTGGCAGAGATGATGCAGAAGATCGGGCTTCATGAAGCTGTTTCTAGAGGATGCCATTATACATGGTCAAATAAGCATCTCACTGGAACTATCTATTCCAGAATAGATAGACTAATTGGCAATGCACTATGGTTTCAAGCTTACCAGGATGTTATTGTTGAGGTCCTCCCCCCAAGCATATCTGACGACACCCGTATTAGGGCTAGGAGCCTATCTATATAGAGTAAAAGGAAGTACCATTTCAAGTTTCTGAATTGTTTAACTAAGAAGGAGAACTTTCAAAGCATTGTGAGGAATAGTTGGAGTATTAGTACTCAGGGTAGTCCAATGCAAAAACTGTGGGCCAAACTGAAAAGACTCCTATTTGACCTTAGGCCCCTTCAGAGAGAATGTAGTGATATCAGGACCCAAATCCTAAAGGCCAGAGATGATCTTGAGAAAGCTCAACAGGGTCTGCAGGATAATTTGTTTGACACTGCATCTGCGGAGTTTGTGAATCAGTGCACAAATAAACTTCTGGAGCTGAACCATACTGAAGAGAATATTTTGAAGCAGAAAGCTAAGGTGGACTGGCTGAGACTTGGTGATGGCAATAATGCTTTTTTCCATACCTCGATCAGAGAGAGGCATAAGTACAATAGCATGAGCACCTTGACTTCATCCACATGGGAGGTTCTAACCAACAGAGAAGATATAGTCAAGGAAGTTCTTGAGTTCTACAATCAACTTTTGGGCAAAGCATCAAGAGAATTAGCAGGGGTCGACAAGTCATGCATTATGAGAGGAAAAATCCTGTCAAGAGAGGATGCTATAAGTTTAATTGCTCCTGTGACTGAACTGGAAATCTGGGAAGCATTGAAGGGCATAGGAAACACAAAGGCTCCTGGCATTGATGGTTTCAATGCCTATTTCTTCAAGGAAACATGGCAGATTGTTAAACAGGATCTTATAGATGCAGTGCAGGATTTCTTCAAGACTGGCAATATGCACAAGGCTCTAAATTGCTCCCTCATCACTCTTATCCCTAAGTCTAGTGAAGCTACCTATATTAAAAATTGGAGGCCTATCTCTTGCCGCAGCACTTTCTACAAGATCATCTCTAAAATTATAACAAGGAGATTGGCTAGAGTCATTGGTTCAATAGTAAATGAGAATCAGTCTGCATTTATCCCTGGCAGGTTTATTCAGGACAACATTCTTCTGGCTCAGGAACTCATTAAAGGTTATGGAAGGAAGCAGTTGTCACCAAGATGCATGATACAGATGGACATCCAGAAAGCCTATGATACTGTGGAGTGGCCAGCTCTGTATCACATCATGTGTTCACTTGGATTTCCTCAATTGTTTGTGGACTGGACTATGGCCTGTGTGACTACAGTGGCCTATAGGTTCTCTATAAATGGTTCAATAGTTTCAGTTTTTTTATTAGAATAAAATTAAATATTTAAGAGAATAAACTATAATTTAAGTTTATATTAGTTTCGATATATATATATATATATATATATATAATTTAATTATATAAATTAATATATTTCAATTAGTTTCAGTTTATTTTATATATATTGTTTCTGTTTAATTATTTTATATATGATTAATTTCAGTTTATTATATAATTAAAGTAAAATTTATAATTAAGTGATAATAAGATGTGCATTGTGTGTAAACGTTACAAGTAAATTCATATGGCCTGGTGGTAAGGAGTTGAAGGGCATGAGTTCAAGTCTTACTTGTGACAAAGTTTTTTAGACTTTTTTAAAATTTTGAATTTTAACAATAAATTAATGGAATAAATAAAAAATTAAAATTAATAAAAAATAAAAAAATATTACGTGGAATTAAAAATAATAAAAAATAAAAAAATATAATTACACGTCAGCATATTTGAATTTTAAAAAATTAAAAAAATTAATGAAATACACAATCAGCATGCCACATAAGCAAATGGCATGTGCCATTTGCTGGCGATGTCTAAAACGATAGAATCTTCATTTGGCAAGGTTAGTTTTAGAAAAAAATAAATTTACAGGGGGTAAACCAAAAGTCGCCTATATGGCAGGGGGCAAAAATGATAATAACCCTTTTTTAAAAAACTTATTGTGTATTGTTAAAGCTTGGTATTTTTAAAACCTGTTGTGTAATGTGAAAGCTCAACACTAAAAAATTGCCACTTTGGCTCTTTATTTTTTCTTTTAAGGGGAACTAGAAAAGTTCTTACTTTCCTATTGCACTTCAGGGGTGTGTAGGAACAAGATGCGATGTATTGTCTAGCACACTTTTAAAATTTATTTTCTCACCATCCCACTCAATTTTACAAAACAAAAACAATAATAATAAAACAATAATATATACTTTCAAAGAGGTTCCTATTGAGTACTACATATGTGAGGGATGTTAATACCTTCCCCTGCTTGCATAACCAACCCTCGAACCTAAGATCTACGTTAATTTTATTAGTTTTGATTTTAAAAACTTCTTTGGTTTTTACTTCATTATTTTCCCATTTTCTTTGGAAACAATAAAGTGCGCAGGTGACGTTCACTAAAATACGAGCTGGGTCAATCCAACAGCATTGTTCTCGAATTTTCACCGTTATAAGTTCCTAAGAAAAAACCTTGACGGCGCCCAAGAACAAATCCTTTTTACTACCCAAGTGTTTCTCTACCTCTCCAACTCTCAATATATGAATCACTCAAACTTAAGGTAACAAGAAGTATTGACTGAACTTTCTAGATAACTCTAAAAGAATTTCCTTTATTTATAAACCCTTATTTCTCCCTTTTACTCTAAAATTCTAAAGTTGTCACCTTGTAAATATAGAAGACATACATATTTATAATTTCCAAAATCCAACAGATGCCTAATAAAGCCAAAAACAAAACCCATTAATTTTTTTAAAAAAAATATTATAAATATCTTATAATAACTTTTATATTCATTTATACTATTTATATATTAATATAAAATATATATAAAATATTCTAACATCAATGAACAGTTTCGCAAACCAACCCGATCAAACTCAGTATCCACGAATCGCCCAAGCCGGACATTCGTAATGTCCTACAGCTTTTAAATTTTTGGCAATCTCGAAACATGTTTTCTTTCTCTGCACCAATAAAGATTTTAAGGCATACTTTAACAACTATTATTGAAAAATCATCTTTATTATATGACGACCTAAAAGATAAAAATTCCAAGCTAGCTCCTTTAATTTTCTCTTTGTACACCTCATAAAAATACTTTCACGCTATTGTGAGGCATATCGAGAATTATGTTTCATTATACCATAAAGATAACACTATATTTAAGAATATGGCACTTTAAAATTTATATATGAAGCACATACGTCATTCGACGTGTATAATACAAGCCAAAAATCTCGTGCGCTTTTCGAAAACATTAAAACATTTATTTGAATGCATAAATCACATTTTGAATCAGTAACATCATGTGATAGATCCTCTAGATTAGATTTACATATAGTGAAAATCTAAGCACAAATTAATAGGAAATCATCAGGGATCGAAATATCCACCCATGATTGGACCTTTATTTAGGTTTTGTGATTCTTTAAAGTTTAAACAGATATTAACAAAATTATTTAAAATTTATAACAAAAATAAGAACAATTTAATGATAAGGAAAACTTCTAAAGATCTTGTTGATCAGAATGACTTATGGAAGAAATTGGCTTTGCAAAATAAGTAGGATTAGTCTCCCCTGGCATTATCACAACGATCTCTGGCTCTGAAATCACCTCATCTGTATCCATAACATTGGATGATTTTTCTTCACCATTTGATGTTGAAGATAAAGACTCTTTCCAGAAAGAACATGCTATGATGAGTAATGACAATGCGATGACTCCGAAAATGATAGCTAAGCCACCAAACAAGTAAGAAGTTACTTCTGCATCTGATAGCGATACTTTCATGGTGGAGTTTCTTGGTAAGGTACTATAAGAACCCATTTATACTTTTAATTTTTTTTGTCTTCAATTTTGTATTCTTTTGTATAATTTGATATGGGTAAATGTTATATTTGATAGAATTTATAGTACATGAGTACAACTATGTAAGTACTGTATAATTCAAGAAGGAATGAGTATATGTGAATTAAATAACTAAAATGCCCACATGTATATTATGCATCATTATTATATTTTTCTTGTTTTTGATGATTTGTTTAGTTATAAAGCGTGAAACAGATGAGAAAGTGTAGTAAGTTAAAAGTTGGTGAAAATATAATAAATTTAATGTATTAATTGATACAAGAAAAGAGTTGTGAAAAATAACTTTATAATATCAATAACACCAATAAAATATAAAATATAACTATATAAGATAACGTGTATTTCAAGAAAAATACAAAAAATAACGTGTTGTTGTTAATATTTCTCATATGAAAAATGCATAATAGTTGTGGTATTTATATAAAAATACTAAAATGTTCAAACTTGAAAACTTCAATTAATTTTTTTTATTTAATTTATTAAAATATTAAACATATTATTTCTTAAATTGTTTAGTTGATTAAATAAAACATATTTAAATTAATATTGTTAATTAACTATTATTTAATTCAATTCATTCATTAAAATCACAAATAAACTAACGCATATGGATCTTTATACATGTCATTTTACTAACATTTCAAATCTAAGTTATTTACATGTTGTGCGTTGGTAGCGGAAAAGAGGTAAAAATTCAAAAAAAAGTTGAGATCCTTTTTTAACTCTTTGTAGTTTAGCAGAGAAGAAGAAGAAGAAGAAAAAGAATGAAAGCCACGTATATTTGATCTTTCTTATTTCTCTATTGTTCCAAATAATGAAAGTGTAACCTCCAATTTAATATTTCATCTTATGCATCAATCTTCTCGATATATTTTAAAATAAACTATTTGTTAAAGTTTTATGAAATTTCATATTTTTAATAATTGTAGATTTGTTTGGTCCTTTTTCCTCACATGTTTCTATCACAAGTGATTCGAGCCGGTATGAAGACCATCGGCTGGCCACCTAAAGGGAGTCATACTTCATTTCAATGGCTCGTAGAACATATAAATTGGCCTATAAAAGAGTACAGGTGATCCCTGGCCTACATACATGATCGGTCACCATTTCTAGTAAGTTTCCGCACCTTTTTCCGACCGAAATTCGTAATCCTGGTAATACTAAGTGGCATTGGCATATGTTTTTAAAGTAAGTTTCTTATTTTTCGGTTGTATGGTTTTGTTGCATTTTAATGTGTTTTGAGTATTATAAAAGTGTCGTTTTATGTGCTGGTTGTTAGTTTGTTGTTGGCCAGGTTAATGCACTGGAAAGATAGAAAACTTATGGCGCGCACGAGCCGAAAAAAGCAAAGACTGAAGCCAACACGGGCTCCCGTGTGCATACACACGGTCCGTGTCAAAAAGTGGCTGGAAAAGCATTTTGGAAGGCAAGGCAGAGGTTTCACACGGGCACCCGTGTTCAGGCACACGGCCCGTGTGGAAAAGTGCGTGGAAAGTGACTTTTTGAAGGCAAGGCAAAGGAACAACACGGGCGCCAGTGTGCAGCAACACGGCCCGTGTTGCCCCTTAGCACCCTCTCCTTTTTGCGAACAGAACAGTCACACGGGTGACCGTGCGCAGTCACACGGACCGTGTTGTCTGTGCGGGGGCAGAATTTTGAATTTTTTTTCTCCACTTATGTGGGCCCCATCTGCATTATAACACATCTTCTCCTTCATTCCACTCATTCTCCCACTTCTCATTCTCTTCCTCCATTAAACCCTAACCTCCACCTTCACTAAACTCACTCTACCACCATCAACCATCCACTTAAACACTATAGTGCCTTCACAAAAGCTGCTCTACTCTCCTTCCTCTTCACTTCTATCGGTTTAGTTTTTTATTTTGTGCATTTTTATTTTTTTCGAATTTTGCCTTGTTGTGTTTGTGGTTTCTTGTTCAATTTTCTTGCAGAGCCCTTATCATGCCTCCCCGAAAGACAACCCAGCGCCGCAATGTCAGGGATGATTTCGCCGAATCCTCCCAACCAAGGCAGCGGGTCCGTCGCGCCCCTAGTCGCGCAACCGGTCGTAGTGGGAGCCAAGAAGAGAATGCCCATGGCATTACATTTGCCCTTCCTGAACACAAAGCAAGGTATGATGTTTTAGTTCAGCGTAAATTGCTCCCGACTAGATATATCTGTGATGACACACTTGTCAAGTTAGGCCTTAAAGATGAAGTCTACCGTATGTTTCACAACATAGGGATGTTGCCCTTTATGCTATTTGAGGCACCGACTTATGAAGGCCTAACTCTTGAATTCCTGAGCACTGTAGAATTTAAATTGAGACACAAATGGAATGGTTCCGAATTTGAGTATTTTGGTGATCTGGAATTTTATATGTTTGGAAATAAGCATTCTTTATCTGTGGAAGAGGTTGGGGCGGCCCTCAAATTACCTTCCTCTGGACCGGGAGCCCCACCCGAAACATTTTCTGCTTGTGAATTTTGGGAATCCATCACAGGTGCAGCTGGGTACAATCCTAGTAGGGCTAAGGCCTCGGGGATTCATAACCCTTGTTTCAGGTATGCTCAGAAAGGTTTGGCCTTTACCTTATTTGGGAGAGGAGATAGTACGGGGGTATGTGCGAAGAGAGAGCTGTTTCTTTTGCATAATATGATTGAGGTAAGTCGAGTGAGTGTAGCGGCCTTTGCTGCTAACCACCTAAAACAAGTTGGGTATGCCTCTACTGGAGAGATCTCAGTCGGTGGGATGATCTCCCAACTGGCTGAGCACTTGAACTATAGCCAGCTCTTGATTGAGGAACCCTCGATACCGGGTAAGAAGATTGACTTGCAAACTCTTGTCAATCAAAGGATGATTGTGGTAAAGCCCGGGCACTTATCCCTAACTGTTCATGGGCAACATGTTATGGCATTGCCTGCACCTGATAGTATTTCTATTGCAAATCGTGCTAACTGGTTGTATGTAGCTACAGGTGAATATATGGGTGAAAGCCCTCCACATGATCATAACTTTGCAGGTGACGACTTGGAGGATGACATTCCAACCCAAGATAACCCTGTCCCGCCTCCTCAGCATTTCTTCCAACACACTGTTGGGTCATCCTCCATGACTCCGGATCAATAGGGGTGGGTACAAGCAGAGATTGGCGCTCTCCGCACAGAGCAAACACGACAAGGTGTTGAGTTGTTCCGTCAAGGAGCCGTGGTGGATGATGTCCAAGAGATGATGCGACGCCTTATGTTGCAATTTCCTCAGGATCCTCCTCCTCCACCACCGTTTCAGTGAGCTAGGTAATCTTCGTCACACTGGAATTAAAACATTGAGGACAATGTTTCGTTCAGGTGTGGGGGAGGTTCTTTTGTTATTTTATTGCTTTGCTTTCCGTTTTGAAGTCATAGTGTAGTTTGTTTAATTTGATTATGCTTTAATTCTCTTACTTTTATTTTTAAGTGTGTTTCGTTCAAGTTTGTGTGGTGCAGTGCCATAATGGTGTCACCAGATAATGGATACAAGTCGGAAGGGAGCGAACTAATAGTTAGTGGTTGAACAACACATTCCACACTTGATCTCCGCAGGCACCACGGAAGCTGACACAATCAAAGAAAAGAAGGTAGGACGCAAGAAGTCGACACTGAACCAAGAGAGGAGTATGGTAGACTTTAGATGAAAGGAAACTGCAGGACACCAAGAGCACCTTGAAGCATGCAAGCTTAACCGACCCGGTGAGATTTCAGAGCCAAATTCATAATTCCACATGAGAGTCCAGTCAGGTATGGCACTATTCACTTTGATTTTGCGTACGTTCTCATAACACAAGCACACTACGAAAGCGCACACTGAGGCAAGTTTTTTTTTTGTAACCCCGAGCCTTTCTAGCCATCCCGTATGCATGATATCCATCGTCACCCCTTTTGAGCCGTAATGCGTGTTTTGTTCATTGTTGTTATTCTTTTCACCACCCGCATTCTCATTGTTCATGTTATCGCTCGGCATTCATGTTAAATCACTTGAAGGACACTAAAGGATCTAAGTGTGGGGTTGTAAACTATTGAAAAAGGGCAAGAAAAATGAGATCTCAAAAGAAAGAAAAAGAGAAAAGATGAATATGGATCTTGTGAAAAAAAAAAGAGGTTTAAAAATCAAAGCAAGAAAATGTTTGCTTTTGCCCACTTTTGTGAAAGACCAAATAAGGTCCAAACCCCATTTTTACGATTCAAATCAGTATGAGTAGAGAAGTAAATCAAATATAAATGCCGAGCACCAAAACCATTTGTTATCCCATTCCTTGTTTACCCACCAAACCCAAGCCACGTTACAGCCCTAAGACGTGTTGTTGTTAATATTTCTCATATGAAAAATGCATAATAGTTGTGGTATTTATATAAAAATACTAAAATGTTCAAACTTGAGAACTTCAATTAATTTTTTTATTTAATTTATTAAAATATTAAACATATTGTTTCTTAAATTGTTTTGTTGATTAAATAAAACATATTTAAATTAATATTGTTAATTAACTATTATTTAATTCAATTCATTCATTAAAATCACAAATAAACTAACGCATATGGATCTTTATACATGTCATTTTACTAACATTTCAAATCTAAGTTATTTACATGTTGTGCGTTGGTAGCGGAAAAGAGGTAAAAATTCAAAAAAAAAGTTGAGATCCTTTTTTAACTCTTTGTAGTTTAGCAGAGAAGAAGAAGAAGAAAAAGAATGAAAGCCACGTATATTTGATCTTTCTTATTTCTCTATTGTTCCAAATAATGAAAGTGTAACCTCCAATTTAATATTTCATCTTATGCATCAATCTTCTCGATATATTTTAAAATAAACTATTTGTTAAAGTTTTATGAAATTTCATATTTTTAATAATTGTAGATTTGTTTGGTCCTTTTTCCTCACATGTTTCTATCACAAGTGATTCGAGCCGGTATGAAGACCATCGGCTGGCCACCTAAAGGGAGTCATACTTCATTTCAATGGCTCGTAGAACATATAAATTGGCCTATAAAAGAGTACAGGTGATCCCTGGCCTACATACATGATCGGTCACCATTTCTAGTAAGTTTCCGCACCTTTTTCCGACCGAAATTCGTAATCCTGGTAATACTAAGTGGCATTGGCATATGTTTTTAAAGTAAGTTTCTTGTTTTTCGGTTGTATGGTTTTGTTGCATTTTAATGTGTTTTGAGTATTATAAAAGTGTCGTTTTATGTGCTGGTTGTTAGTTTGTTGTTGGCCAGGTTAATGCACTGGAAAGATAGAAAACTTATGGCGCGCACGAGCCGAAAAAAGCAAAGACTGAAGCCAACACGGGCTCCCGTGTGCATACACACGGTCCGTGTCAAAAAGTGGCTGGAAAAGCATTTTGGAAGGCAAGGCAGAGGTTTCACACGGGCACCCGTGTTCAGGCACACGGCCCGTGTGGAAAAGTGCGTGGAAAGTGACTTTTTGAAGGCAAGGCCGAGGAACAACACGGGCGCCCGTGTGCAGCAACACGGCCCGTGTTGTTGAGGCGTGCTGATTTTATTTTCTTGCTTCTCCTCACTTGAAGGGGACCAGTAAGGGTATTTTTGGTATTCCAGTTGCAACCTGAATGGAAGTGAATGATAAGTACAACCTAGGGCAAGGAGGGAGGACACTTTTTTGAGAGATCGTAATAGAGAATTGCAGAGAGAAGAGAGACGGAAGCGAGATTTTGGAAGGCGAAGAGATTCAACGGTGGACACCATTGAAGATCCTAGTTCTCCCAATTGATTGTAATGTCTAAACTTTTTCATTTGTGCTTTTTGAATACTATGATAGGCTAAACCCCCCAATGCTAGGGGGGTGTCACTGATTCGATCTGTAATAACTCTGGATTTGGTATTTCGTTAATTTAAAGTTTGTATTGTTCAATTCAATTGTATAATGTTTATAATGCTTTCTTTATCGGACCAATAAGGATTGTTCTGTGGTTAACAATTCGTAGGACTACAATTGTTAGGGTTTGTATACAATTGAACCTTATAATCATCACCTAGGACTAGGGATATAATCTGGTTATTCGGAAATTCTTGATAAATTAATGATTTGGTTTTGTCTGATTTCTCTAAGGACTTAAGTAATCGGAGTTTAAATCAAATAAGATTGTCACTGAGGACTTAGGACAATCATACTTGAGAATGAATAATCGAACCATATGCACGGGTTAACGAGATCTTCATCCAGAGGAATTAGAGAGAGAATCACACACCCTACCTTAGCATTATTTTCTCATATTAAAAAGTTCAGTTTTAATTTCCTTTATTTCTTAGTAGTTTAATCTCTTTTGTCACTTATTTGAAACAACACTCATATGAAATTTTGTTTAATTGACTGAGTCCAATCACTTGTATTTCCTACGCAATCCTCGTGATCGATACTTGGGGTAAAACCCATTATTACTACATCGGTAAAAATAGTACACTTGCTATTTTTCCGATCAATACATCCAACGACTACCTAGATTTCACGCTTTAAAGATAGCGTTTGGATATAACCGCTCCATTATATAAAGGGCACACACTCTAATTTCAACTACATAATTTCAAACTCAAATTTTACTCACTATTCTCCTACCCATATTGATTTGGGTATTGGAGTGTGATCGGAAAATAGCAAGTGTACTAATTTTTACCGATGTAGTAATAAAAGTGGAGATTCCCAAAGTATCGATCTCGAGGACTGTTGTGGTAATATAAGTTATGACAAGAATTCAATTGAACAAAAAGCATATGGGGTTGATTTGGTTGGTTGATTAAAGATTACACTAATTTGCAATAAGCAATATTTAAAACTGGACTTTATAAAAAGTAAGAGAAGACATGCTAGGGTAGATGTATGAACCGCCTTGTAAGTCATGTAACCGCTATTTCATGAAAGATTCGTTAATATGATTAAGTATCGATTCTCAATAGTTATTTTCCCTAATTCCTTAGCGGAAAATCATTTGATACTCAAATTATGTTTTAATTCCTTAACAACTCAATTTTGTATCAATAACAGAATGCACATAAACAAGAATGGACGATCACTATAGTTAAACCCTCATTCCTAAGCGATTTACTGATAGTGTTATTATTCAAAAAGCGTTAAAGTGGTTTGTCCGACCTAACCTTAACCATATATCAAAAATCTATTTTCCAATAGAAAGAAGCATTAGACACTTTGAATATAAACTTAAATCATAAAACTTCAAAGTCATAAAACAACGGTAATTCGATTCATTACATAAAAGCGATTCAGGGACATCCCCCTAACATAAATATGTTTAGCTACTCATAGTAATTAAGAAAACTACAAAGGTAATTGTAAACATTACAAGAGATGAGGATTGCTTCAATCTTCAATTGCTTCCACTCTTGAAGATCTCCCTTTTCCAAACCCTTGATTGCTCTTCTCTCCTTCGTAGAAATCTCCAATATGATCCAAGATGCCTCAATCCTTATCAGAATTAGGTTTTAGTAGTATCAGCTCACCATCCAAACATGAGAAAGGTCCAAAATATCCTTAATGAGCTCAAGCCTTTTAAAATATGAAAATTAGAATTTCGCCTCGCGCCTGCCAACACGGGCCGTGTCCCGTGACACTGGCACCCGTGTTGGCCTTCTGCCAACCTTATGGATTATTTTTTTCTCCCAGGTTTGCTGACACGGGCAGTGTCCTGTGACACAGGCACCCGTGTCAGCCCACTGATATGCTCCCTTGGCTTCTTTTCATCCTTTTCTCCTGACACGGGCAGTGTTCTGTGACACGGGCACCCGTGTCAGGCCACTGCTTTCCCCATTCTCTTTTGTTTCCTCCTGCTTCCTGACACGGGCCGTGTCCTATGACACTGGTACCTGTGTCAGGCCACTGTATGCGCTATATCTTCATTTTTACTTCGACTCGCATTTGTTTGGCTCTGCATTCTTCTTATGGACTTTACCGCATAAACCTGAAATATGATTACTACCAAAACAAGCATCAAAAGCAACTATTCTACTAGAAATTACGAATAACATATAATTGAAAGATATGAAAGAACTAAATTAAAACAAAGAACAAACAAACAATCATGTTACCGAAATGACCGATTTTTATCAGATAATTGACGGAGTATAAGTAAAATTAGTGACCGATCAGAGTGCTAACCTTGAAGGTTAGCCCTTCCTCATCCTTAATTGAATCTCAAGTCCACTAAGGTTTACCACAATCATAAATTCTCTCCACTATTCTAGTTCCCACCGATACTTTGAGGTTTTTATAATTTCCAATTCAATTTCAATTTATTTTCAATTTTGTCAATGAATTTTATTTCTTAATTTGATTGTTATAATTTTCTTAATTTGATTGATGCTTATATAATATAAATGATTTATTTCGATTGGTGCATGTTCCTTACCGCAATCGCGTTAGGGTAGTGTTTTCGTTAATTTCTGTTTGACTAAGAGCGTTTTCTTAATTCGCATGTGATTTATCCGTTTTCTTAATTCGGAAATTAGGAGCATATATCATATAGTATCAATTATGCTTGTTGATTGTTGTTGTAATCTAAAAGGTAATAGAATCTGCTTAGGGTTTTGAAATTATAAGAATCGATGATAAATCAGAAACTAAAAAAGTAGATTAACTTGTTCATCATCTTTGCTTTCAATTCGTTTATCTATAAGTTAATTCTGAACCTTAAACCCCCTATTTCGGTTGGTCGGTTTAAATTATTAAGAGTCTTTGCGATTCGACTCGAGTATCGCTTCCGTTATACTACATTGTTGTAACTCATTTTGACTTGTGTCTGGCTGCGGATCAGCTGCTAACACAATAATATGCATTGGGTTTATAGGGATTACTGACCCTAACTCTGTGAACCTGGACTATATTAATTGTTCAACTTAGTAATTGATTTTGGAATAAGCGATTATAAGTTGTGATTTAAGGTTTAACACACCCGATTTGCCTATTTTAACTTTGAACTGACCTAAGAGACTAGGGAGTTATAGTGTAAAATAGTGAGTTATGCACCAAGGAATTGAGTATAACAACCTTGTTAAATCTTTAGATTTTCTAAAAAATTAATCTAGCCAAATATACACATTCATCAACAGTGACATACAATGGATTTGTAACGACATCTGATCACCATTAATCTGATAATTATCTAACTATTGTTATTTTCCTACCCAAACCACAACTTGTGAAACCCCTTAGTTTTACATTTTTATAACACTTTACAATTGATTTGTTAAATTAGAACAATTCCTATGGAGACAAAATTTGTATTACTTGCGACAATTTTTAGTACACATGCTAGAAAGCTATCTACCATAACACTTACACCTACAAGGTGTCAAATACACTTTTTAGCAAGAAAAATTCAAATTTTAAAAAAGTAAAAGACAAATATTAGATATATTTATTAAAAAGGACACTTGAATACCATTAATTTGTTCATTAAGTGACATTACTTTTAATGAAAAAAATATTTTGATTATATGACACCCTAAAAGATAATAATCACAAGAAGCCAACGTTGATTTTCTCTTTGTACACCTCATAAACATACTTTCACGTTATTGCATGAAATATCAAATACTATTTTTCATTATTTAAAAAAGATGAAGCTATATTTGAGAATATGACACCTCTACATTGATATATATGAAGCAAATACGTCATTCAGCGTGTATAATAAGCTGTGACTCTCTTCAATTCTTCGAAAAATTAAAATATCAATGCGAATGCATAAATAACATAATTTGAATTAGTTATATCATGTGATAGATTCACATGTCAAAATTAGATATACATCTTAATAAAATCTAAACACAAATCGATAGAAAATCATTAGGGGCCGATATATCTACCCGTTTTTTTAGGCTTTATTTAGGTTGTGTAATTATTTTAAGTTTAAACATATGATAAATATTCTTATTTATACATTTTGATAAGAAGAACAAGATGATATATTTGAGTTGAGATTGTTGATCAAGATGAGTTATGGACAAAATTAGCTTAGCAAAATAAGTAGGATGAGTCTCTCCTGTCATTATCACAATAATCTTATGCTTAAAACTTTCCTGATCCATATCAATAACATGCATATTGGATTATTTCTCTTCATAGTTAGATGATTCATAAAATAAAGGTTGTTTCCAAAATCGATAGGCTATGATTAGTAATGATAATGTGATGACTTCGAATATGAAAGCTAAGCCCCCTAACAGGTAAGGAATTGGGGAACTCAAGTTTTTTAAACTTGTTGCTTCTGCTTTTGATGATGATACATTAATGGTGAAGTTGCTTAGTAAGATTCTATAATAATCCATTTCTAATTTTAAAAAATTGTGTCTTCTATTTTGTATTTATTTTGGTAGAGAATTTGTTTTGGCTAAATGTTACATTTGATAAAATTTATAGTACATGAGTACAATTGTACAAGTACTGTATAATACTTAATTCAGTAATAAAGAAGCATATGTGATGTTAATTACTTAAATGTACACATATAAACTATTTATGAATGAAATGATTTCCTTTTATGGTTTGTTTGTGAAATTCTGGCATTTGCATTATAGATGTCAAGACTATTGTCTCAACACAAAACACAATGTCAGGATAGATATTAAACATCATCTGCTAACATAAAACACTTTTACCAATATAGAAATTATGTAGAATTAAATTGCAGAAGGTAAAATAACACAATCAATTGTTAACCTAGTTCGGTACAATGTCACCTACCCTGGGGGGCTACCAAGCCATGTAGGAAATTCACTGTGACAATATTAGTTCAAAGCCTAAACAATCCTAGTTTACAACTTATCGCCTAATCACTACCTTGGGCAACTTCTATCTATAAACCTTCAAGATATGATATCCCCATATCACTTCCTACAATCACCTCAGTGATAAAACCAATCACAAACTTATGATAAGAACCAAAATAAAATATTACACTTCCAATAAACAATACTTAGTTTTGCTTAAAAGCTTTAAACTAAGAACAATACTCAACTCTTTGCTTAAAAGCTCATGAGTGAGAATAATCAGTCTACCTCAATGTATCAAAAAATACATGAGTGACATACACAAAAAACACAAAGAACTTAAAGTACTCTTACAAGCCTAAACCCTTATTTTTGCACCCACTGTTTCTTGTTGTGAATGCTTGCTATTTTAGGTTTAGCAAGTCCCTATTTATAAACTATTGCAGTATGGGCTTGGACTCTTTAATCAAATCCAATATTATGCTTTTAAATCAAGTGCAAGATATTTACACAAAAATAGGAACAAATCTTCAAAGTCTCTAAGATCCTTTTTAATGAAACGAAATCAAATATGCAATATTCCTAATAAAATCTCCTTGATCTGTGCAAATTAATGAGATATTTCCAAAATAAATCTCAAAAAACAAATCAAATCTTTCAAGAGATATAAAAACAACGTCTGTTGTACAATAGGCCAAGATGTCCAGATATCTGGCTTAACATCTGTGTAAAACACATGACAACAGACCTTGTCATGACAGTTGATCAAGATGTCACAACATCTTGCTTAACATCAGTTAAGAACCATGCTTTAGTAAAATTTTTGCCAATCATAAAACCATGGATCTAACAGTTTGGTTATGATGATAGAAAAATATGAAAGAAAATATAACAAGAGGGTAGTAGGTGAAAATAATGTAAATTCGATATATTAATTAGGCTAAATATCAGTTTTTGTCCCTTACCTCTATCTTTGGGTCCATTTTAGTCCTTTTTCATTTAAGATGACCACATTGATCCTCTACCTTTTAAAAGTGTGCCACACTTGTCCTTTATATTAGAAACGTTAGTCAAAGTCAAATCTGATTGCCCAATGTCCTTTATATTGGAAAAACTGTTACCTTTTAAACTTCTATATTTTTTAATGTTTTGCAAAAATCCAGTAACGTTAAGTGCTTTTTTATAAAAAAAAAACCGGTATGTTTCTCCACATACCTATTTTTTTGAATATTTGATATACCAGATTTTTTATATACACTAGTGATTTTTTTTATTTGTCCTCGACATTTTTCTTGTCCTACCGGAATTTTTTTGAACTTATTAATATAATGTTAACAAGCGTAACATGAGTATTATAAAAATATATGGGGTGTGAGGTCAAACTCTAGAGGTGACAAGATAAATTCTCTTATTAGTATGATTAGATACAATTTTTTTCATTCTCATGTTAAGATTAGCTGCACTTCTTTTTCATCTTGCATACATATCAATTTTAATTCACCCTCTACTCATGTATACATCTTATATATTTTCTAAATGAGGATTTAAGTGTACCAACTTAACCTCATATCATTTTTTGAATTCATAAATAACATTCACCACAAATAAGCTTAATAAGTCCATATGTTGTATTGAGTACTTTTTAATAGTACAATACATGGCAGTTGGCAGCCCCTCGTGATGTAGGACTATAAAAGTTTTTAAGGGTTGTTGTTGTGTGAGAGCAAGCTCACGCATGAATGTTGAGAAACTTTGTATATGGTATTTTTGTAATGAACTGAATGGTTTCTCTCAAACCTAGAGTTGAGATATTTATAAGGGACTCTTCGGCGTGGCTCTTAGATCCTAAGAAAATAAAATTGTATCCTTCCCACTTTTAGGAGCATAGAAAGAGGATATTTACTTTTCTCTGTTTCTTTGTAGAATGTGACTTCTTCCTTTTAACTTCCTTTCCTATATCAATATGAATTGGGACACGTCACCTTTAAATTCCAGGGGAGGGGATAACAAGAGATGAAGTTAAATGTAAGTAACTTTCTCAACAAGTTACACTATGAAGACAATGTAAGTAACTTGCTCTGCATGTTACCGGGTTTATATAGTTAGTTAAAACCTCTAAGTTGATTAAACAATTATTTTTCTATTATGCTTTTTAATTAACTAGTTCACAAACTCACCTTTTATATAAGCTTGTTTTGCTTTATTTTCAAGGTTTATGAGAATCAATGCTTTCATACACTCATACTTTCTGTCAATGCACAGAGCATGAAACTCTATTAAAAGTCATAAAATCATAAAGTTGGTGGTCAAACTAGAGTCATTAGTTTGTATGACTAATTCAAATAAA
The DNA here is from genome assembly GCF_029867415.1 of Vicia villosa. Classification (NCBI taxonomy): domain Eukaryota; kingdom Viridiplantae; phylum Streptophyta; class Magnoliopsida; order Fabales; family Fabaceae; genus Vicia; species Vicia villosa. The sequence goes on from NC_081185.1 coordinate 17,200,852, forward strand.
ATCAGATGACTCAATTAATAATTAAGTCTAAACAATAAACTTCTATAGGTATTAAATTGGATTGAATTGAATGACACAATCTCTAAACATTTCTAAGAAAAACACGACATTTAAAAAAAGTCAAAAATATCATAGATTAACCCGATTTTTTCGTGTATATTATTATTATTATTATTATTATTATTATTATTATTATTATTATTATTATTATTATTATTATTATTATTATTATTATTATTATTATTATTATTATTATTATTATTATAGTTATTTTTTAGAATAGAGATAAAGATTTAAACCAATGAGATTTCTACTTTTTACTATTTTCTTAATATTATTTTTAAATTGTACTTTTATATGTTGTTAACTTTTTTTTCTAAATAATTATATAACTTCATTTTAAATTTTAAAAGGAATAAAAACTAAAGCTAACATTAAATTTTCCATTTTGCAAAAACTTTAACTCAACGATTTAATCCGATTTTGATATCTTCACATTGGTTCTCATCGATTTAATTACATGGTCTATTTAATAGTCAGGTCAGATCGATTGTTTCTTCAATTTTCAATGTAACCGAACGATTCCAGCTAGTTTTTTTTTTTAAAGAGAGAAATAAAAGACAAAATCTATTTTAAGAGAAAAAAAAATAAAATTCACACTCCAAATTATATAATATCATCATCTCAACCTAAATGAGCAGTTTCAAATAAAGACTAAAATTAAGTTCAAAACAAATTGTTTGTATCAACCTGAATTCATCCATTTCCTTTAGAATAGAAGACTAATACCAAAATAATATCTCCATTTCACTATCTTTAATTTACATGTCACATATCTAACAAGAATATAACTAAAGAACTAAAAAAAAAAAAAAAATTATATATGCATTTTAATGGAAGATAAACTAAAACCAAAACAACAAAAAATTGATGAGAGATCAAAACACTTCTAAAGAGCTTCTTGATCATGATGACTTATGGATAAAACTGGCTTAGCCAAATAAGTTGGATTACTCTCTCCAGGCATTACCACAACAATCTTTGGCTCCGGGCTCCCCTGATCCAGTTCCATAACATGCATATTCGACGATTTCTCTTCGTCATTAGATGAGTCAGAAGATGAATATCTACGAAAAGAACACGCGAGTAAAATTAATGCTATCGCGATTAATCCGCACATTAGAGCTAAGCCACCAAAGAGATAAGGGACCGGAGAATTCAAGTTTTTTAAACTTGCTAGCTCTGCTTGAGATGTTGATACATTCATGGTGGATTTGCTAGGACCCATTTGGAATTTCACAATTTTTGTTTCTTCTATTTTGTATAGTTTTTCTAAGACAAGTTGAGTTGGGTAAATGTTACATTGGATTGAATTTATAGTGCATTGTAAGTACAACTGTACAAATACTATATGGTAATTGATTCATGATGAAAAGGGGATGATTTGTGCATATATATATATATATATATATATATATATATATATATATATATATATATATATATATATATATATATATATATATATAAGAAATGCTAAGAACACTCTCTTTTCAACACTCTCTCAAACACTCACTCTCTTATTGGTTGAAATATGTGTGGGTCCTACCACTTTATGTGGGACCTATTTTCAAAGTGAGGGACCCACACATGTTTCAACCAATAAGAAAGTGGGTGTTTGAGAGAGTGTTGAAAAGAGAGTGTTGCTAGCACTCCTCATATATATATATATATATATATATATATATATATATATATATATATATATATATATATATATATATATATATATATATATATATATATATATATATATATATATATATATATATATATATATATATATATATATATATTATTCTTTTCTTTAAAGTTGTCCTAAGCTAACTTTAAACTATTAAATAATTGTTGATTCTTTCTTGTGTTTTAGAGCATTATTTCATGGCAAGTTTCTGTTGTAAGTTTTCTGAAACTCTATTTTTTAATTTTTATTATTCTTCTTTAAGTCTCCATTAATTAAATAATAATAAAAAAATTGCTTAAATATGATTATGTTTATTATAGAAAATAAAAAATAAAGAAAAGTGAGGATGTTTCAAAAATATTATAGCTATTGATTTGTGCAAATAGATTAATTTGGATGTCTTAATTTTTTAATAGATAAAAATTTAGGTGGAGGGAATGTTTGCATTCTCATTAATTTGACTAGAAGTAGTTATTTGAAGGAAGACACTTCCTATGCAAGTTTAAGAAAATCATAAATATTATTGAATATTTATAATATTATTTAAAAAAATACTTTATATACATTTTCTACACTCACGCAACACCTTATTAATTATGCACATAAATAATTTGATTAATTTTAAGTTATAAATTGAATTAATAATTTACAATTAAATTAATTTTATATAATCATGATTAATCAGATATTGTGTCATCACAACTATGAAAGTAGATTTTTTGTGTTGGCGTAAGAATATTTCTTTGTCGGTTTTTGTGTCATAGGATGGATAAGATTGAGTTGGTTGTTTTATATTCAAAACAGCAGGAAATTATTCATGTCATGACAATGAAGCAACTCACTTGAAAAAAGGGAGAAAAAAATGTGAACTATAGAAATATATGTATGTATTCAAATTGTAGGTCCCATAAAACGTGTATATGCAATTATAGCATCATGCATCCATTTTCTTTAGAGCAAAAAGATGTACATATATGTGTGCATGCAGAACTTATGAAACAATATTTTTTGTAGAGTGTGAATTGGGATAAGAATCAAAATTGAAAACAAATTTTTAATGCCTTTTCCATAATAATTTAATGAATTAAACTAACAAAAATATATTTAAAATTTATTAATTATCAAAATTATATTTGAAAATTTAAATAACTAATAAAAATATTTTTTATGTATTTAATTTTTTAATTCAATATAAATTGTGATATTTTCCCTTTAGATATTCAATAAAAAAAAATGTTGGTCATCAATTTTCTTTATGCATTCCTCTAAAATGTTTGGCTATTTATAAGTTTTTTTCACTAGTATTATTTTTAGTGTTTTGGGGCACGTGTATTCTCCCATTTTTCTTCCCTTTGAACACATACAATGATGATTACAAGAAACTGCTTATACGTTTGCCGTAATTAAGAAGAAAACACATTGTTTTATGATCTTTTACATGTCAAAAAGTTAAGAAAAATTTAATGATGTGATCATTAATAGTCTAAACTAAAAAACAATGGGCTAGCACATTATAGATTTAATGTTTTTTAATCAAGATGTGGAAAATAGAATGAAGACGTAATTGATGGTTGTTGGGTGGATTGGTATAATTGCATAAAGCAAAAAACTTTTGTGGGGTAATTTGGTTTAATAAATGACTCAAGTGGAAGTAGTTGATGGAGGGGTCTTCTTAGAAGACTTAAAAACGTATCAGGTAAAGAAAATTGTTGGAGGGGCCAATAGCACTCGAATATTTGTTGTTACATTTCCATTATTGTCTATTTCTGCTTTGTAAATGCTTTATTAGCTTTTTTTATAAATAAATTAAATAGTATTTAAATAAAGTTTGTCAAATTGGCGACCGATCTATTTTGTTCAGAAATTAGAAATAGATGTCGTTGATGAATTGGATGTCTTGAATAGATGGTGTTGATCTCCATCATAGTGGTGCAGGATGGACATGCATGGTTAACCTTCTGAAGTCCAAGTCAATTCAAAATTTAAGATGAGTATCGTGAAAATTGGAGATCAAAGGAATGTATCTTACTTTCCATGTGAACTGATATTTATATCTTAGGTCAAATGGAGTGGATTTAGGCCAATTGGGTCATAGCTATTTGGGCATTTGGTCGACGCAGAACAGTTGCCCTGAAGGCTTTTCCTGACACTGAATAAGTCGGGGAAGCCTTTAGTGATTTGGCCGGCCTCTAGCACGTTGTCCAATGTGAGCTAGAATTGAAACATCTGGAGTCAAATGAAAAAATAGTGGAGAACAGGCGCATTAAATGTGATTTCATCATTTTAAACGTTTTATAGCTTTCTTTTAACATGTGTGCTGATGCGATAAGTTGGGCCATGAAAAGGCTTATAGTGCACTTGAATGCACTCGAGTTTGCATGTATTCCCAAGGAGAAATTGGACTGTTGATCTCTTAACCCCATTCTTTAGCTTATGTAGATGCTTCAGATGCCTTCGTATATAAGTAGGATGAGTTGAGTGTTTTAGAAACTTTTCACATTCCTTGTAATTCGAGTTCACTCATATTCATTGTCTTAGTAAACACGTTAGCTTCTTCTCTCTAGGAGCATTAGTCAGAGCGATTGAAATCCTTTAATCAAAATATCAGCCTTCTTCATTCATCCTGCTATTTCCATCTTACTCACCTAGATATCGTCCTCAACACAACTTTTTTCTTCAGCATTTCCTGCTTTTTAGTCAAGATGAGTGATAATACAATCAACCTAGCGAGTGATTCTATATGTGAAACTTCATATGTTATGGGAATGAGGGAATAACATGATTCCCATCCCCTGTCTCATAAAGAATATTAGGGGATTCCGTTGAGGAAGGGGCTTCTTCACCCAACTCGTTAGAAGCCCTTTTATCCGACATTGGTGGGGAGGTGATTCGCACTAAGGTTCCTATGCCCCATCCCATCTTGGCTGAGGAGGAAATACAAGCTATCTAGAAGATGAAGGAACACTCTGACAAGGTGGTGGGCATAATAGAAGCTGTTAGAATTGTGGGTGGCGACCCTTTGGAATGGTCGGCTTTTTAGTGAGCTCGAAGAAGTGGATATGCAGTTCTTTAACGACTGTGCGGTCCCTCACTATGAGTGTCTGTTCACAAGGATAAGACTGAGGCTACCTTTCTCTAACTTTGAAGTGGTCATCTTGAAACATTTGAAATTTTCTCCTTTTTAGCCTCATCCGAGGTCCTGAGCTTACATCAGGGTATTTCAAGTGTATTTCGAGCATAAATATTGGAATTATTCCTTTAAATTGTAATTTAATGTGTTCCACGTGAAGCGCTTGTCTCAAGACAACTTTAAAGACTAATGGCTTATTAGTTTTTATCTGGACAATTCTTCGTTGGACCCTTTTACCCAATATTTAGGTATTTTTGGGGCGTTTTTTACTTGAGAATCCCCTTATGCCAGCGACCCATCTCACCTTGTGTTACTCTCCTACTGAGTCTTCTCGCTGATGTAGGAGCTCATTTTTGAAGTACTGGTCTTCATCCCACTTAAACCGGGATGTCCATTCTTACCACACTAGGTTGGGTCCTCTATCCTCTAATGAGGTGACAATAAAGGAGGATCTTAATTCTTGGTTTTACGGGATTGACGACGAGGAAGGGTTCGGCCCTGGGGAGGTGCTTCCTCCTTAGGTGAGGATAAGATGGGATGACACTTGTGCCAATATAAATGCGGTCATCCGGGGATAAAGGATATAGATTTTTTCTAGGACAGAGTCTTGGAGTTTTTTTACATGCTTGATTTCATTTTGCAGATAATAAGGACAAGCTGAAGATGTTGTAACACGATGTAAGTGCTCAAGGTATTTAGGTCATAGTGCAACCTTTGAAGACTACTTCTATTCCGACCATCTCTTCAACCACGGCCACCGAGACCTCAATTGTTGCCCCCACAAACATTTTTTAAAGTAATGGAAAAAGGGTTATTTTCATAATAAGAGAGACCTTACTCGAATGACACAAGTATGCCAGTACAATCTCTTAAATGAAATAACAGTTTTTCAACCATCAGGGAAGCACAACAGCCTAGATTTGAAATCAACAGAGCGTGCCTCTTACATCACCTAAATGGGAAAATGATTTGATAATGTTTTGATAATGTTTGTATTTTTGAATATGGTGTAATAGAATAAATGTCTCTTCCATAGATAAAAATCATGTGTCACCTCCGGAGAGAAGGTTTGAATTTTTGAGTGTCTTATACAAGGCCCAAGATTGAGGCTTTAAAGAGAATTTAGACTGGCTCTATTTGGAGATGTCTCCATCGAGGATTATTTCGACCGAAAGGTTTTTACGTGTTCTGTATTAAGCCCAAAATTGAGGCTAACTCAGAGGGGATACTTTGTTGAATGGAGACTATTTATGTCTTGTATGAAGCCCAAGACTGAAGCTTACTCTTATAGTGAGGGTAAGGTACTTCTTGTATTAAGTCCAAGATTAGGGCTGAGTTGACTGAGGAGTGAGTTTTGAAAATTGTGTTTATTGAAAGATTGTGTTTGGTGTCTTATACAAAGCCCAAGATTGAGGCTGACACAGCTGGGACAAAACTTTGAAAAATTATTTATTTGCTGTCTTGTGTAAAGCCCAAGATTGAGGCTGACTTTGAGAGGGAATATTCTACTGAGTTTAAATTATTTATGTCTTGTACAAAGCCCGAGATTGAGGCTAACTCACTGAGGAAAAAGTTCTAAAAGGGTGAACTTTTAGAGTTGGGAGACTGTGAATGACTCTATTTCAGTCTCGTACAAAGTCCGAGATTGAGGCTGAATCCATTGGGGATGACTGAGAATTGAGAGTTAAGACTTTCCATGTCTCTTTCTCTGAAGAGAAAAGATTCAATAAAGGAATTGAATGAACACTTGAGTGATTGTGATTGGATGAATTGAATTCTCACAGGTGTTGGTTAAAGGGAGCTATGTCCTGTCCTATGCTTTTAGGAAGCCTGGAGGTCCTTGTATAAAAGCTTAAAAGGAAGATGGGGGGAAGCTTTTAAGAAACCCGTGGGTCCTTGTATTGTAAGCCCAAGAGGATCCTAATCGAGGGTCATCGAGGGTCCTTGTTATAGCAAAAGAGAAAGCTATGTTGGTTATCCTGATTTGGCTCTAAGAAAGAGGGTAAGAGGTTTCACCGGGAAATAATCCTCTTCAGGTGCATGTCCCTATTGTTTAATCTAAGGGTTTCCAGATGTTTCACTAGGAATAATTCATCTTATGGGGTGAGAAACTATGTTGTGTAATTAGGAGAGGCTTCACCAGGAAGTAATCCTCAATCTTGATCATATTCCTAATATATATATATATATATATATATATATATATATATATATATATATATATATATTTGTTCATCTTAGGTTTTTTCTCTGACAGAGATCTAAACAGTATATATAAACAACTTATATTTGACAGATATGATGAAATATAACATTTATAACAAGTATAAATGACAAAATATAATAGATATAACAGGTATAACAAATATGATGAAATATGACAATTATAACAAGTATATAGTGAATAAATGATGAACAATTATTGATCGTGAACGAATGCAGAGAAATATTTTTGATGTTTAGTGTTTTATGAATTATGAAATGAAAAGAAAGGTGTTGGGTCTTACACTCTAACTAGGGCCTAGGAATTTGATTTAAAAATAGACGAGAAGTTTGATTGAAGACGGTTGAAATTGTTTTATTTAAAAGAAAGGAAAGAGGGATGAGACTTGCACTCTATTAGAGACACAGGAATAACTGTTTATGAAAAATAGTTGAAGGATATTTTGAAAGATGTTTGGGACTTACAACTCTAGGAGAATCCCGAGAATAATTGTTTATGAAAAAGCAGTTGAAGGAAATATTTATTTATGAAAACAAAGGGGGTTGGGACTTACAACTCAAGGAGAGGTCCAAGAATTTTATTTGAAAGAAAGTAGGTGTTTCGATTTTGAAAATTGTTTTGAAGATTTTTGAAGGGTTTTGTTGACTGAAAACCTTTAGCGTCTGTTTAATCGAGAGTTTTGTAAAAAAAATAATTTAATTGATAAAACCAAACTAAATTAAGATAGACAAGATTATTCACACTTAATTAAGACTTTGAATATTAGGTTTTATTCACAAGATGATTTGAAATTGATTAGGTTTTTGAAAATAAAAGGAAAACTTATTTTTTTAAGTATTAAAAATACTAAAAAGTATCACTTTTAAACCTAGTAAAAATATATCAACTAAATAATATTTTTGTGATTTTTTTGTATGATCATAAAATATATGTGATAAATGAAGAGTGTGTGAAAAATCATTTGAAAATAATTAATTTTGATAGGTTGATTAATTATGTGAAGTTTGAAGAGAAAATGAAAGAAATTGGTGATAAAAAATTAGGTTTGGTCTTGTAAGGGCTTGAACCCATGCCCTTGTACTCAAAACTCTTACCAACTGAACTACGCGCTTGGATTGTTAAACACACGCATACAACTAATAATATATCAAAATAAATATTTTCCCAGAATTTTTAAAAGCTTCACGTCAACATCTTCATCTTTAACCTCAAGCTTTTGAATTTTCAAATTTCTAACTTCCTCATTTCTCAACCAAATGGGATGATCCAAACATGAATTTCAATTGTTTTTCACAAGGAACACGATTGGGATATTTAATTTTATTTATTCTAAGTGTTTTGTAAGATTATGCGCATGAACATGAAGAACCCTAAAAATGAAATTTTGATATGAAATCGTGTATGTGTATGATTTCATTCAATTGATTAAGGGTAAACATTCATTATGAGTGCAGAAGCATGATGGTAACTCATTTGAAAATTTAAATTGAATGGATCATGGAGTTCAAAGTTTAAGGCTTACCTTCAAAGTGAGAAATCGGATTATGTGTTTGAGGTGTTACAGATGCTATGTGATGACCGGATAGCTCCTATGATGATATTAGAAGGTGTTAGAATGCTTAAATTGGTTTGAAACATTCTGGATAGCTCTGCCTGACCCCAACTGCATAAGCTTCAAGTTGAAGATGGAGATGGTGATTCTGATGTTACAGAACCCTAACAAGAGCTTGGATCACTTTCACATGATGTGTATGAAGTGTAGGAATGCTCACTTTCATGGGATTTCCCCTGGTTTGAAGAACTCACTTCTTCATGACATGAGAAACTTGAAAATATGAGAAAAGAGGGAAAGTTTGAGAAAGCAAGAATTGGAGTTGCTTTGGTTTGATTTTGAAAGAAGATGAGCTCTTTATATATAGGCAAATGAAGTGAAGTAGTCTTGAGAGAAAATGAACTTGATGTTGAATAACTTAGTGAATAAGTTATGGAATATTCCATTTATGCAATGATGAATTTTTGGCCATGGTTGGAATCCAATCCTCTATCTCCCCATTTCTTTAACTATGAGTTTTATTTGAAGATAAACTTGATCATTCATCATTTTCTAATGATTTCAAAAAAGTAATTATTACTTTTTCACATGGCAAGTGAAAAATATGGTACTTTGATATTCTCTTGAAATGATTCAAAATTATACCAATTTCTATTGGTTGATGAAAATGTATTAACATGCATAATTGATGAAGAACTTATGAAAAATTGGTCATGAGCAAAACTAGTTATGCAAAAAACTAGTCTTATGGAGCCTTCTTTGGAAAATTATAACTCCTTGCTCAAGTAAGATCAAACCATGTTTTAAGACTCTTTGGAAAGCTTAGATGATGTAATTCAACTCCCTTTTTTATGACTTGAAAGAAATACTTTTGGATCAATGTGAAAAATGGCTTGAAGTTGGTGAAAAAGTTGATAAAAAAGACATAGAAAATTTTTCTAAGTGTTGGAAGAAACTTCATGAACTCATATCTCTCAAATTATTGATTTTTTGGGAAAAAGTTATATGTGACAAAGTTGTAGATCTTGATTATATCTTCAAAATGAGCTTTGGTTGAGAAATGTTTGCCAAGGGATGAGAAAGTTATGACTTTTCAAAGTTTGAGTGTGATTTCCTTACTTAAGAAGTCAAAGCCCTAATGGTTGACTTTTTGAATCTTGATCGATTTTCTTGGTTTCTCTTGATCAAATGGCTTCAATAATCATATGTTAATGATTTTGATCCTTAGAAGTCCACAGTTGACCAAATTTCTCAAAAGTCAAAGGTGATTCTAAATAGTTGACTTTTTCAAATGAATTGAAATCTTCTAAGTATTTGATGAATCAAGACCATTCAATCAAATGAAAGATGTGAGTGGATTATAATGAGGCATTGGATATTTTTGAACCATGATTTGAGCCATGGAATCATGTTTTGACTAAAAGTCAACATCCTAGGTGAATTAAGTTAAAAAACCCTAATTGTGGACCAAATGAAATTGGGAGTTGTTGAACTTGAATTGAAGCACATCTTGGTTTAGATATTTATGAGGGGATCATATGAAGACACTTGAGATATTTGAATTATGTTTTGAAGCTTTAATTTCTTCCAAAGTGAAAATCTTAATTTCAGTCCCTGATGAATCCAGAACCCTAATCTGGCGCACTTGAGGCTTGATGCCTTGAGATTGGAGATCATATGTAGATGAATGAAGCATCTTAACCTCTATGATTGTGTTGAGGATATTTTCTATCATTGATTGATCCTTTACTTGAATTTCCTAGCATGAAACTCTAATCTGAGTACTTGGTGAACAAGTGACTACTCTGGGTATCTGTTTTGAGTTTGATGAAGTATGTGAGATGCAATATGATGTGACATCTTAAGGGGGGTCAAAATTTGGGTATGAAAAAGAGGATTGAAAAAATATTTTTCAGGAGGTCGAGGCTCATATCAAGGCCCTGAAGACTCTTGAAGATGAGGTTGCCAGTCTAAAGGCGACACATTAATATTCCTTCTAGCAGACTATGCAAGTTGAGTTTGGAGTCCGTGACCGCGTTACAAATCAAGCGAATAGGTTCTACCCCACAACCGAGATTCATGTTGGAAAGTTGAACCCCTTCCAAAATGCCCCCGAGGTGGGGTTCAATATGGTGGTCTTGGTACCTCAGCCTCAAGCACTTCAACTTTATCATTTCTTTTTATTTGTACTATCTTTGTTCGTGTGATATTTTCTAAACCATCATTTCATTTATACAAGTATTTCTTACCTTAGTGATTTAAGCATTATTAATCTTTGAGTTATGTACTTGTCTCCAATTCATGGTTATTTCTCTGTTGCAACTTTAGTTGTTAATAAGTTGTTATAATGATAGGTTGCAGTTAGCATCTCTGCAATGAATGCGCTTGTTTATCGATGATTTGTGAGTATGCGCCTTTGGCATTTGTAAATGGTTATTTTCTTAGGGTGTGGGAACCCTGATTTCTTACCTTTTAGAAGTGAAAAATGTGTCTTGTTATGACGAGGTAGTTGACATTCTCATCGCACTTTCTTGACAAAGGTCGTCAGCTACCATTTTTTATTTCTATACTTGTTCGTTGTATTTAGTGTTTGTTGTAGTAGTATATTAACTCACACACTGTATTGAGTGTGTTACTTCTGTTTCCCCTATTTGGGTTCATCATCGACGGGACCAGCGAGATTTAGTCGTCTCTTTCTACTGTGTTTCACATCATAAAGGATTGTTCCCCGATCAAGAGTAGGATCCATGTTCTTGACCTAGAGATTTGGGTCGGATCGAGATGGACGTCTTTAGGCTTCATCGTCTAACTCCCTTGGATTAGCTAGATCCGAAAGGGAGGGGTGTGCCAACTACATCAGAATTATTTTAATTCATGTCAACTAAAGGCCCAATTAGCACCAAGGAGGTAGGATTATGAAAGCCCAATCGGTTAACACATTATGATAACCGATTAGAAAAGCTTGAAACAAATATTTTCAGATCAAATCAAAGCTTAATGTGTGCCTCAAGAAAATAAAATCCTAGCATTCATGAATATTTCACATAATCCTAAAAATTGGAAAATATAACCGATTAAAGTGCTTAGCCAATTGGTTAGGAGACTCAAAATAGAAGAATTTTGATTTGATTTTCAATCAGCACAATCTGTAATAAATGTTTGTCTGGAATACACACTCCAATCTTTAGATGGCACGATATAAATAGGTAAACATCTCTTCACCTTTCTTTCATCTCATACATTCCTATATCTCTTCTGTTGGGAGTTTTTCCTCTTATCATAAGTGTCACTATGGCCTCCTTGAGCCAAAAATCTAGAAACACACCCAGAATAAATACCTTCCATGTAAGGCTAATAACCCGGAAGCAAGAAGAAAAGATGAGAATCATATACAAGGGGGTTATTCAACCTTATACCCTTGATCTAAGTCTCCTTAAAAGCCACAAGCCCTATCACTAAATCCTTCCAGGCCTCCCTCGAAGATCTCTTCACAAAGATACCGGACAGAATCTTCTCACACTTAGTGAAATGATTCTACCTCAACCAAACACTTCTAGGATCTTCTCTAAGAACATGTCTAAGAGGTATGGAGATCACCATTCACAAAGACTACTTTAAGAAAACCTTTGAGCTTCCCTTTGATGGAATAACCTAGACTTTCGAAAAATCCATTAGCTTTAAAAACTTTAAGCATTCCACCGCCATTAACCACCTCGTAATCAATCCCATGGAAAAGAATAAAGTACCATTCAAAGCTAGCTCCTGAAACCAAAAGTTAGGAACCTCCACTACCTACTCACTAGAATCCACTTCCCAAGGATCATAAACCATAGCTATGTAATTAGGGAAAAGTAGTACCCTTATATCTTCTAACCCAAGAAATCCCAACAAAATTGGGTAGAAAACATTTTTCAACCACGTGATCAAGTGTAGGGAAAATCCATCTTCATAATTAACCTATGGACCACTTATCACATAACTTCTAGTCGCCTACAATGTTGAAACAATTGGTGAAGCAGAAGACTCAGCTAACCATAGGATAACCAACAATGCCAAAGATTCCACATCAAGCATTGAGAGATAAAAGAAGATCCATCTAGAGCATATACGATAAACCCTCGTCTTGCAGAGCAGAGACAACGACTTAGGAGATAATTATTCTCGACTGCTCATAAGGTCCAAGACGAAAGGCTCAATGAAAAAGCGTGCAAAGAGCAAATTATCCCCTATTATCCCTGAAGCGGGTAATTGTGCCTTTAGGAGCATTACTATCCATCAGACGACTGACTATGATCCATGCCCCTCTTCGTGCTTTTTGTTTTAAACTGTTTCCACTATTTAAGAAAAAAATGTGTCATTCTCACTCTCACATCACTTTTTGTTCTCTTATTATTCTGGGCATTGAAGCGCTAATCTTGTAGGTGATCATCTTCACTATTGCACCAGAAGTTAAAACCCACTGTATAAACACCCCTTCATCATTCATCGAACAATTCAGATTCCAGAACAATGTTATTTATTAAAATAATTCTACAAATATTTTTATAGTAAAGTATAATTGAATACATGTATAAAAGAGTTTTACGATTACTATGTATATAATTAAATCATTCTAATGAAATATGCTTCCATGGGATGATATGAAATCTATCATAGACCTAACAAAGTCAATTGAATCAAAAAGCTAAAGAATTAGTTTTCAAGTTGCTAGTTTGAGAGTAAAAGTTGGAATATGTTCTGTTTCTAATCGAGTTATATGAGGCCACTATCTACTTATATACAGAAGTGGCTTTAGAAGCTAACCAAAGATTACTCTTTTAGAACAGTGATTTAAATATTTGAGATCAAATCATAAAACTCGAAGATTATGATTGAGGTGTCTCATCTGTTAACTAAAGGACAAAAAAAATGTTGAGATTAAAGTTTAGAATCACAATTAGTGTGCTAATAATAAAATGATTAGGTTCTGTTATGAAAATGACTATGTTAGAATTATAAGATCGGATCCTGAAGCATATTGCACAATTGAAGTTATAATTTTCATTTTTTCTTGAAATCTATCTATGTCATTTAGGATTGTTTAAAAAAATTCAAAAAAATTCAAAAACTGAACTGAAGTTAAAATAATTGAACCGTTATATTTGGTTAGTGAACAAAACCATTATGCACAAACAATTTTAGAACCGAATTGTAAGTGAAACTGAACCAAACTAAAACAAGAAAAAAATGCTTAAATCTAATTAATTTTTTTTTTTGAAAAATAGTTTAACGGTTTGATCCTTTAATAATCGGTCCAATTTAAGAAAATTTGTCTTCTAACAATTCGGTATGGTTCATAATTTCAAAACGGTATACCAAACCAATAATTTTGGTTCAGTTTATTTAATTCAATGAAAATTTTCCTATAATTTGATAAAGTTTAGTTCAATTTTTGTCACGAACTGTAACATAAACAACACTAATGTCGTCGGATTTACAAGCGTGTAGCTAATTGCTTGAGATAATTAAATTCAATTTAAATGGTTAACTTCAAGATATATATTTTTGTTGGGGAGTCCGGAAGAGTCGGGAGCACCAACGGAACCAATGCTCCAGGACCACAAGAGAGGAAGACACCACATCTCAGCCCAAAATCTTAAGGTGTTAGGTAAATGTGTTCTCTCTCAGAAATCCAACATTCCATCCATTTATAGGCAATATGAGACTTTAACCACTAACACTTGCTACCAACATTCTCCACCACAAGTGTGTGTCCCCACATCCTATAACAGGATTCAACTCCCGCTCCCCCACCAAGACGAACCACGGGTCTGATACCACTGTTGGAGAGTCCGGAAGAGTCGGGAGCACCAACGAGACCAATGCTCCAGGACCACAAGAGAGGAAGACACCACATCTCAACCCAAAACCACAGTTGTTGAGAAAATAACAAACATAGAGAAAAAAGATGAACAAAATAACAACACAAGAGATTAACGTGGAAACTCCAAAACCGGAGAAAAAACCATGACCGTTGTCAATAGACAACCAGAGAATAATACTATGTGAAAATTGTTACAACACATAATATACCCTCAAATAACCCAGGCCCTCAGTACACCCCCACTCTCTAAAATAAATATTTAACTACATCCCACAACACTCTAATAAAAGAGCATAAGAGAAAAAAGAAAGTCAAATAAAAACTTAAAGTGCTTTTGACTGGTGCATTTTACCAACTAATTGCAGTGCCAAACATAGTGAAAACATATCCAGAAATAGACTTTCTAGAATTCATACAACCTGCATAATCAGAGTCGATATATCCATCGATTACTGCTTTACTATCTTCACCCAAGGCTCCACCATAAATTAGTACTCTGTTTAGAGACCCATTTATGTACCTTAAAATCCACTTCAATGCTTGCCAGTGAGCCTTTCCAGGATTTACCATGTGCCTGCTTACAAGACTTACTGCATATGATATGTCAGGTCTAGTGCAAACCATAGCATACATCAAAGAATAAACTATATTAGCATATGATATGTTATTCATATAGGCTCTTTCGACATCAGTATTGGGACACTGATCAATACTCAACTTGAATTGAGGTTTTGTTGGAGTCACAACTGGCTTCGAATTCGACATACCAAACTTTTCGAGAATCTTTAGTAGATATGCCTCTTGAGATAAGCATAACTTTGACTTCTTTCTATCTCTTCGAATGTCAATTCAAAGAATCCTGGAAGCAGCTCCCAGATCCTTCATATCGAACTCCTTATTGAGTTCAGCCTTCACCCTCATCACATCTTCGACATTGTTGCTTGCTATTGAAGGAGTGAAAAACACTTAGAAAGGGGGGGGGGGTGAATAAGGGTTGTTTCTTTTTGGCAGTTAAAAAAAAGACCACAATTATTTTTATCTTGGTTCGTTTGAACTCAAACTACCTCCAGTCCACCCTCACAGGTGATTTACCTCCACTGAGGATTTAATCCACTAATAAAAAATTATTACAATGGTTCTCCACTTAGATCAACCTCTAAGTCTTCTTGAGTCTACTGTTCATAACTTGATCACTCAAGGAATTTTGGTTTACAAAGATATAATCAAATACAAGAGATTAAAGTTGCTTCTAATAAAGCTGTAATCACCAAGTGATTTTTTTCTTAAGCTTAAGTTCTAAATCTCACTAAGTATACAAAAGTATGTGAGCTTGAAGATGAAGATTGCTTCTTTGTTCTTGAGCTTTTAGCGTGAGAAAGGTTCAGAGTCAGATGATGAGTATGTGAAAAATGAACGTAGGCTTTCTAACAATTTTCCTTGATGACATCTTCCTTTTATAGGCATGAGAATATGGCCATTAAACAATTCTGCATTTAATTCTTTGCATGCACAGTACAATGTTGCATTTAATGTTCACACTTTTGTCAACTACCTCGAGCCTTGCATTAACTGCTATTTCTGACTTTTCCTTTTGTATCCATACTTCCAACTTTCTTTTTGTCAGATACGCAGACTAGCCTTTCTAGATTTCCATCATTTGCTTTTGTTCTGGAATCAGACTTTACAAGTCTCTTTGAATATCAGAGTTTCCAGCGTTTGGTGCAGATCAGAACTTCAGCGCTTCAGACTTTGAAAGTTCCTTTGAGCGTGATACCTTTCAGAGCTTCAGAGCTTGCTTCTCATAGTCATGTTCTGACAACTTCAAGACCATCTTCTGATGTCTTCAAGATCATATTCTGATGTGGCCATCCAGAACATATAGTTCAGAGCATCTGAAGGATTAAATGTTGCATACTCTTTTATACTTTTCCTGAAATGGAAAACGTAATTTATTAGAGTACCATATTGTCTTACACAAAATTCATATCTAATGTTATCATCAAAACTAGAAAATATGATCAGAACATTTCATGTTCTAACAATCTCCCTCTTTTTGATGATGACAAAAACAAATAGAATTGATATGAATTTGTATCCAGAATAAGAGATGAAAACGATGATAGCACAATGCAAATAATCAGAGCATGTTAAATCTATCTCTCCCCGAGATTAACAATCTCCCCCCTGAAATTAATACCAGATGAATATGCAGTTGAGCTTTTTCTTAAGATGATTCAGAGCTTCCTTTCAGAGCTTCCTTTTGGACAGCATCAAAGCTTTGAATTTTCTTTAGAGAACCAGCGTATCAGAGCATCAACTTTTGTTTGCTTCATATCTTTAGAATCTTTAGAATTTCATTCGTTATCTTTAAGATCTTCAGAACATCAAATTGCTTTTCTCCCTTAAGCAGATAGAATATGTTTCTCCCTTTTTGAGATTTTCAGAGCATTATATTCCTGCAAAAACTTTCAGATACAGAGCTTTGAATTTCTTGTTAGAAAATGTTGAGACTTAAGCCCAACAACTGATATAATAAAATCAATTCAATTAATACGTTTTCTCCCCCTTTTTTGTCAAACATCAAAAAGAATAACAAAGATTCATATGAACAAAGCAGATGAAGGGAAAGAACAAATACCATTGATAAACAGAAGGTTAACAAAACAGATGCAAGAAACAAAAGAAAACTCCTAAAGACACAAGACATAGACTAAGAAAGCTTAGAATCTAAGAGGGCTAGGATGTTCTTGATCTCAACGGTATCTTCTGCTTGCTTCTTAGAAGTCTCTTAAGACTTCTGCATCCAAGTCTTGATCTCTTGGTTTTTATCATCTTGCTTAGCTAGACGATCAAAGACAACTTCTTGATTCTTCTGAAGTTCCTTCAGAGTGTTCCACACTTCAGAAGATGAGGAACTATCAACAGAAGAAGGGGCTTGAACCATTGGTTGAGCAACTAGATTAGAGTCAAACCAAGAAAATAGAGTTTCCATATCCCCTGTCAGAAGAACAAAATCCTTAGGAGCAAAAGGATATTGTTTTGGCTTCCAAACCACAATAGGCAGAGGATTTTCAATTTCCATCTCATCAAAATCAAGCTCCATCTCATCAACCTCAGATGCAGCAGCAACAGAAGATTCTTCCTGCAGAGACTTCCACCTTCTGATCTCCTGAAGAGCCTTCCAATGACCAAAGTCTAGAGCTAGACCAGCAGGACCAGGAGCTTTAGAGACGTAGATATTCTAAAGAGCCGGAACATCATCCTGCAATTCTTTGGTAAAAACATCCCAGAGTTTTCCAACAGCCACATGATCTAGCTTATTGTCATGGGCAACCTTCAGAATTTCCAACCTTTTATGTACCCTGTAGTTAAGTAACTGAAAGCGAGTATCAACAGAGGGTAGATATGAGGTGGGTCTGATGATGGTTATGGTCTCTTGGGGTTTTGAGAGAAGGTATGGCTCAGAAGGTCTATCAAAAAGAAGATGTGAAGAGGTTGAGAGGGGTGAAGATGTTTCTTCATGATCAGAGTCAACAATATTGATTTTTGGATCAGAAGAAGGAGTTGGGTTGCGAGGGGGTGAAAGAGAGAATCAGAGGAAGGAGAGGATGGGTCAGAAAAGTCACAGAAGACAGGAATGTCAACTGCTGGTTGAGATTCAGATGGTGGAGAGAATGGTTGGGGTTGAGGTACAAAAGGTGTTGGTTGAGGTTGGGGTGCAGAAGTTAGAGGTTTAGAGGATGGAGGTTGAGAGGTGGAGAAAATGTTTTCAGAGGGTATGGTGCGGAATATAACATTGAGAGGTGGAGGGTTCAGAATGATTGGTTAAGAGGGTTGAACAGGTTGTTTTCCTTTTGAGGTGGTGGATGTAGAAGGAAATTCAGAGGATGGTTGATTTTTTGGTTATGGTTCTGTTTCAGGTTCAGAGACTAAGATAGAGTCATCTATCTGATCTATATCATCTATAATTTTCCTAATATCTTCAGATGATCTAGGTTGTTTGAGAGAGTCAGGGTTAACTGTTGATACTTTTTCAGAAATATTAACAGAAGAAGGTACAAAACCAGATATAGAAATACCTGAGCTTTTCTTCTTCTTCTTCTTCTTGATAAGTGCCAAAATGTACTTATTTTGTGTATGAAAATAGTGGCACTTATCGATACTTTTGTTAATACCGTTTGAATAATTCCCCGTTTTGTGTATAAATACGTATACTTTGTGAATAGTTGTATTTTCATATAATTTTATACCATTTGATAGTTTTTCCTGTGTTTTGTAGGTAGTTATGCATATTGGAGCCTTGAGGAATAAAGTGTCAAAGGCACGACTTCGATTTCGCAGTTTTGGTGCAAGCCTGCTTAGCCACCGTCAAGCGGACTTCCATAGGCTCAAAATAAGGATGACCAAAATCATAATTTTGGTTTCCATTCATTCATTATTGGATAGAGAACTGAATAAGATTTCCAACGCTTCGAACCGGGCGCAATTCGGAGTTACGGTTCTCTACTTATGGCGAAAACAAAATTTCACTTTTGTTGTCAGCCGCTAAGCGGGAGTACGCTCGCTGAGCGACCATGACAAATAGAAGCTCGTTAAATAGGGGTAAAAAATCACATTTTTAGGTTATGGTTTTGGGTTATTTTTTTCCCAACTCCATTAACCTTCATTTTTTGGATAGATTAGCTTAGAAAACAACTTCGGAGGTTGCATTTGGATGATTGGGGGTGGATTGAGCGTCGAACGGAGCTGACAACTGGGAGATTTTCGGTTCATTTCTCTTTTTATTTGTGTATTTCTCTTTGGTTGGGCTTTGTATATGATTTTACTTTGAACTCATGTATATTTGCTGATCATGACGTTATATAAAACTTGCTTTACAAGTCTATGTTGATTGTTGTCTAAGATTTTTGCTCTGTGCTCGGGATTTGGGTTGCTTTAGAGATAAACTTCTTGAATCCTTATCTAGGATGATTATCTGTTAGTTTCTGAATTCTAGAGATAGATTTAGAGCTAACAATCACTGTAGGTATCCGTTCTTAATGCTTTCGTGTTAGAGCGGCGCGCGAGAGATCGCCGATGCGAGAACACGGATGTTCTTGTGACTTCGCGTTAGAGATAACCTTGGTTGTAAGATGATCTCGTTTGTGCTCCAGAGATGGACGCTTATGTGAGAGATACGTGATGACATAGACGAGTATCGTAGGTTGAGTATAACTGATCGACAAGTTTAAGTTTGTAAGAAGTAGATCATATGCAAAGCTTGATAAGTCTTATCTTTCCGAAGAATGAATTCTATTTTGTTCATATATTTTACTTTTCCGTTCTTATACTTTTGTCATTCAAACCCAAGTTCGAAATCGTATAAACTGTTGAATGGCATTCTCACCATCTTTGTAGACACGATAAATCCCGGATAAATATTTCCAAAATTTTTGTTGCTTGCAACTATGCCTGCTTCAATAAAATGGCGTCGTTGCCGGGGATGGTTGTGGATTGCATCGCAATAGTTTTCGTGGTTTTGAGCTTTGTATATAACGTATATATTGTATAGTTTCATGTGTATATATTTACTTGTACATGTTTACTTGTTTATGTTCACCATATAAGTTTACTTGTATATGTTTGCATACAAGTATACTTTATTGGTGAATGTTGGTGAAACACGTTGAGATCAGACCGGTTCGTTATTCAAAATCCTCACTTTTCAACTTGTGAATCCAACATTCATCAACTTTCTCTTTTTGTATAATAATAGTTGTATGTGTTTCATGTTTGTATATATGTGTTTGTTTATGTACATATTAGTATATGTGTGTTTTCTTTTATGTTCGTATAATTGTGTATATATTTGTACCCATAACGTTTGTTGAGTGTTTGGTTAGGACACTTGCTTGTGGTTTGCACGGTAAGATGTTATCATGATATCATGAGGAAGCTACTTTCCAAACACCAAAACAATAAAGGCGTCAAGCTAACGACGTAAAACAAGCGCTTGTTGGGAGGCACCCCAACGGTTGTAAATTTTTGGTTATTTTTATGTTTATGAGGTGTTTAGGTGAAGTGGAGAGGGCTGGAACACCTAATTCTGTTCTGGTTTTTCTATGTCCGCTAAGCGGAACAGAGCTCGCTAAGCGAGCATAGCAGAATTTTGTTTTCATGCTTTGTACCAATGGGGTTCCTATTCCACTTGGTTCACTTATTTTTACTACTTTCACCAAGGCTAATTAGTAATATATATTATTTTTGTTTTTCTAATTCTTTTATTGGTTGTTTGTACTCAAATTTTGTCGGTAATTCAAAGATTTTTGAGGTGATTTTCCAAAGCTTGAGTGTTTCAACTTGCGGATGTATGGTAGGATATTGTTTTTGAAGTCGTATCATTCAAGGTACTCATTTATCACTTTCTATAGCATAACATGTTTAAGAAACTTTTCATTTGTACAATTACCATACCATTCATTCTTTTGCATTACTTGCTTGTTGATTGAATCACTTTAGTTCCCAAACCATAAATGTGAGGAAGCTTTCCATTGTTTACATATATGCTGGAGGCCACAATCTTTATTTTAACTGGATTTTATTATGCTTAATCTTTTGTTTATGTTGATTTTATGAAAGCATGAAAAGGATCAAGGCATTTTGGTTCATTTTGAGCACAACCACCATAACCAAATAGTCAATTCACCTTGTGAGTGTGTGATCATTTGTTAACCCTTTTGAGCTTTTTATCAATGTACATGTTGTTTTTGCTAAATGCTTATCTTTGAGTGTTTAGTTCTCATTTTTGCATGGATGATTGATTCTTTGTTTTCTTGAACCCTCAACCATGATATTTGGTATGAATTTTTACCTTGCCTTAGAAAGTATGGAGTATTCACATGATGATGTGGTTGAATTCAAGTTGGGGAGAGAAATGGTTGCTACTTATTTGGTTGTTGCTATGAGGTTGAAAAGAAAGAAAAAGAAAAAAATGAAAAGAAAAGAAAAGAAAAAGAAAGAAAAAAGTGAAAAAGTTTTGAAAAACAAAAAAGAAAAGAGAAGCAAATAATTGTGCTAATAAGTAGTATGTATTGGTTTGAGAAACTTGTGGATAAGGAAGAAGTTTGATCGGAATTGTGTTGTTTGAATCATTGGTGGATTGATCACTCCATTAGGTTTAGGCAAGTTTTTGTTTCGATTAGCCTTAGGACTTATCCCTTGTTTGTTAACCAAGCCACATTACAACCTTGAAAAGCCCTTGTGATTCTTGCTTTTATATCTTCAATGTGATTTTTGGATGAATGCATAATTTAATCTTTTGTTTGCAAGATTGTTGGATGAGTGTTAAAAGTCCCTCACCTTAGTGTGTTCTTCATCCATTGATGAAATTTTGCTAGGTGGGATTTATGAGATATCATGTATTATTTTAGAATGTTTTGCATGATTTTTGTACTTAGGATTCGTTTTTACGTTTTTACTTTGTTTATACGTTTTTGTATTAAGCCATACATTTGTTTTTGGTTTTCAAAACTTGTTGATTCACAATTCTTTGGTTTATTACTTTTGATTCTTTGATTTATTTGACATTGTTTGAGGACAAACAAAGTTTCAAGTTGGGGAGAGTTTGATAAGTGCCAAAATGTACTTATTTTGTGTATGAAAATAGTGGCACTTATCGATACTTTTGTTAATACCGTTTGAATAATTCCCCATTTTGTGTATAAATACGTATACTTTGTGAATAGTTGTATTTTCATATACGTTTATACCATTTGATGGTTTTTCCTGTGTTTTGTAGGTAGTTATGCATATTGGAGCCTTGAGGAGTAAAGTGTCAAAGACACGGCTTCGATTTCGCAGTTTTGGTGCAAGCCTGCTTAGCCACCGTCAAGCGAACTTCCATAGGCTCAAAATAAGGATGAACAAAATCATCATTTTGGTTTCCATTCATTCATTATTGGATAGAGCATTGAATAAGCTTTCCAACGCTTCGAACCGGACGCAATTCGGAGTTACGGTTCTCAACATATGTATCTTAGGTATATATTTATATATTCATATGCAGGTTAGATTAATAATTAGATAACTCTTTAGTGAATAATAATGATGCAAAATATGGTGGACATTGTAGCAATGCTGGAAGTTGAAAACAGTGGATTTTTAGTCGCACCTGTAGAATTAAGCGGTATAATTAGTTGCCCAGAATTTGATGAAAATTTACGTGGTAGTTAAGTTTAATTAGTACATTAACATGGTGGTGTTCTTTTATCGAAGTTGTGATACTAATCGGTCGATTAAATTAATAGTTGAATTATTTTTTTTTAATAAGCCTATTTAATTGGAATAAACTTGAACTTAGATAACCGGTAAAGAATAGAATTGTATCCAAATTAACCGATTGAGCGGTGTTTTAGTGACTTGAGAGTATATTTCGAAAATCCATAAAGTTGTGAATATTAAGGATTTAACCGGAAGTTAGATAACCGGTAGTGACGCAGGATGTATCCGATTAATTAGAGAATATTAGGTGAATAATTTTGGTTAGTTGATGGTGGATTAGTGAGTTAAATAAACAACTAATTATAGAGAATTATGAAACTAATGTGAATTGACTTAATGTGTTGTTTGTTGTGATATACCGAAATATGACGATGTTGTGATGATTTTGTTAATATGTGAAGTTATATGTTTGTTGTGATATACCGAAACATGATGATGTTGTGATGAGTTTATTGATATGTGAAGTTATGTGTTTATACCGAAGCATGATGATATCGTGACGATTTTATTTCTGTGTGAAGATGAAAGATTATTTGTGATGTTGAATAACCTCTAATAATTGGTAATTATCAATGATGTAGGCGTATGCCTCGTAGTGACGTGTAATTGTGATGAGTATGTTGTGTATGTCTTGTTTGTCAAGTCACATTGCATATGCATACTCAGTGACGGCCTGGATTGGCAAATTAGTGACGAAGGCTCATGCCTTATGCCTCAGATTCGGGCAATTGGTGACGGGGGCTGAAGCTCCAATTAGTACCACATGCATTTACATGAGTCGTGTCCCATGTGTCATATGTGATTCATAGTTGTGACGTTTTGTGACTATATCGTGATTGTATTTCGTGACTTGTTAAATGGTGGAAGAATGTGAAGATTGTTGAATGCAATATAGGGCAAGCAACAAAAAAGATTTGGAAATATTGATCCGGGAATTATCGTCCTCAGAGATGGAGAGATGCCATTCAATAGTTTCTACGGTTTCGAACTTTGGATTTGAATGACAAAAAGTAAAAAAAGATATAGACAGGAAAAGAATAAACACATTCTTAGAAGAGAAATAACTTATCAGGAATGTAAATATATTCACTCTTCACAAACATACACTTACCAACCCGTTATACTCAACCAACGATACTCGTCTATGTTATCACGTATCTCTCACATAAGCGTCCATCTTTGGAACACAAACGAGATCATCTCACAACTAAGGTTATCTCTAACACGAAGTCGCAAGAACATCCGTATTCTCGCGTCAGCGATCTCTCGCGCGCCGCTCAAACACGAAAGCATTAAGTACAGATACCCACAGTGAATGCTAGCTATAAAATTATGTTTTTGGCCCCTTTTAACGAGTTGCTGTCTCAGCAGGTCCGCTTAGCGGCGGGATCCCGCTTAGCGGCTGACAACAAAAGTGAATTTTTGTTTTCGCCGTAACTTGAGAACCGTAACTCTGAATTGCGCCCGGTTCGAAGCGTTGGAAAGCTTATTCAATGCTCTATATAATAATGAATGAATGGAGACCAAATTGATGATTTTGGTCATCCTTAATTTGAGCCTATGAAAGTCCGCTTGACGGTGGCTAAGCGGGCTTGCACCAAAACTGCGAAATCGAAGCCGTGCCTTTGACACTTTATTCCTCAAGGCTCCAATAAGCATGAATACCTATAAAAACAAAGGAAAAACTATCAAATGGTATAAAAGTATATGAAAATACAATTATTCACAAAGTATACGTATTTATACACAAAACGGGGAATTATTCAAACAGTATAAACAAAAGTATCGATAAGTGCCACTATTTACATACAGAAAATAAGTACATTTTGGCACTTATCAAACTCTCCCCAACTTGAAACTTTGTTTGTCCTCAAACAATGTCAAATAAATCAAAGAATTGAAAGTAATAAACTAAAGAATAATGAATCAACAAGTTTTGAAAACCAAAAACAAATGTATGGCTTAATACAAAAACGTATAAACAAAGTAAATACTTACCACTATCCTACAACGACAACATGTAAATGAAACTAATCCTAAGTACAAAAATCATGCAAAACATTCTAACACAATACATGCTCACATCATGAATCACACCTAGCAAAAATTCATCAATGAATGAAGAACACACAAAGGTGAAGGACTTTTAACACTCATCCAACAATCTTGCAAACAAAAGATTAAATTATGCATTCATCTAAAAATCACATTGAAGATACAAAAGCAAGATCACAAGGACTTTTCAAGGTTGTAATGTGGCTTGGTTAACAAACAAGGGATATGTCCTAAGGCTAATCGAAACAAAAACTTGCCTAAACCTAAGGGAGTGATCAATCCACAAAAGTCCTAAGCAACAAAATCTCGATTAAACTTCTTCCTTAACCACAAGTTTCTTAAACCAATCACAATACTTATTAGCACAATTATTCGCTTCTCTTTTTCTTTTTCTTTTTCAAAACTTTTTCTCTTTTTTTTTTCTTTTCACTTTTTTTTTTCTTTTTTTTTCTCTCTTTTCAACCTAATAGCAACAACCAAATAAGTAGCAACCATTTTTCTCCCCAACTTGAATTCAACCACATCATCATATGAATACTCCCTACTTTCTAAGGCAATGTAAAAATTCAAACCAAAAATCATGGTTGAGGGTTCAAGAAAACAAAGAATCAATCATCCATGCAAAAATGAGAACTAAACACTCAAAGATAAGCATTTAGCAAAAACAACATGGACATTGACAAAAAGTCTCAAAAGGGTTAACAAATGATCACACACTCACAAGGTGAATTGACTATTTGGTTATGGTGGTTGTGCTCAAAATGAAACAAAATGCCTTGATCCTTTTCATGCTTTCATAAAATCAACATAAACAAAAGATTAAGCATAATAAAATCCAGTTAAAACAAAGATTGTGGCCTCCAGTATATGTAAACAATGGAAAGCTTCCTCACATTTATGGTTTGGGAACTAAAGTGATTCAATCAATAAGCAAGTAATGCAAAAGAATGAATGGTATGGTAATTGTACAAATGAAAAGTTTCCTAAACATGTTATGCTATAGAAAGCGATAAATGAGTACCTTGAATTATACACTTCAAAAACAATATCCTACCATACATCCGCAAATTGAAACACTCAAGCTTTGGAAAATCACCTCAAAAATCTTCGAATCACCGAACAAAATTTGAGTAAAAACAACCAATGAAAGAATTAGAAAAACAAAACTAATCTATATTACTAATTAGCCTTGGTGAAAGTGGGAAAAAGAGTGAACCAAGTGGAATGGAAGCCCCACTGGTACAAAGCAAGAAAACAAAATTCTGCTATGCTCGCTTAGCGAGCTCTGTTCCGCTTAGCGAACACAGAAAAAACCAGAAAAACCATAACATAATTAGGTGTTCCAGCCTTCTCCACTTCACCTAAACACCTCATAAACATAAAAATAACCAAAACTTTACAACCGTTGGGGTGCCTCCACACCAAGCGCTTGTTTTACGTCGTTAGCTCGACGCCTTTATTGTTTTGGTGTTTGGAAAGTAGCCTCCTCTCGTCATGCCATGGTGACATCTCACCGCACAAGCCTAAAGAAAGTGTCCTAACCAACCACTCAACAAACGTTATGGGTACAAATATATACAACAATTATACGAACATAAAAGAAAACGCAAGTATACAATTATGTACACAAACCAACACATATGCACAAGTATGGAACAAATACAATTATTATCATACAAAATTAGAAAATTGGTGAATGTAAACAAGTAAACATATACAAGTGAAAATATACAAGTGAAACTATACAATATATACGATATATACAAAGCTCAAAACCACGGAAACTATTGCGATGCAATTTAACCATCCCCGGCAACGGCGCCATTTTGTTGAATGCAATATAGGGCAAGCAACAAAAAAGATTTGGAAATATTGATCCGGGAATTATCGTCCTCAGAGATGGAGAGATGCCATTCAATAGTTTCTACGGTTTCGAACTTTGGATTTGAATGACAAAAAGTAAAAAAAGATATAGACAGGAAAAGAATAAACACATTCTTAGAAGAGAAATAACTTATCAGGAATGTAAATATATTCACTCTTCACAAACATACACTTACCAACCCGTTATACTCAACCAACGATACTCGTATATGGTATCACGTATCTCTCACATAAGCGTCCATCTTTGGAACACAAACGAGATCATCTCACAACTAAGGTTATCTCTAACGCGAAGTCGCAAGAACATCCGTATTCTCGCGTCGGCGATCTCTCGCGCGCCGCTCAAACACGAAAGCATTAAGTACAGATACCCACAGTGAATGCTAGCTATAAATCTATCTCTAGAGTTCAGAACCAACAGATTATCATCCTAGATAAGGATTCAAGAGGTTTATCTCTAAAGCAACCCAAATCCCCATCATAGAGCAAAAATCCAGAACAACATAAACACAGATTTGTAAAGCAAGTTAAACATAACATTATAATCGGTAAATATACATAAGGTTCAAGTAAATATACAAACAAAACCCAACTAAAGAGAAATACACAAAGAAGAAGAGAAATGAACCGAAAATCTCCCGGTTTGTCAGCTCCGTTCGATGCTCAATCCACCCCCAATCATCCTAATGCAACCTCCGAGGTTGTTTTCTAAGCTTATCTACCCTAAGAATGAAGGTTTGATGATTTGGGAACAATTACCCCAAAACATAACCTAAAAATTATGTTTTTGGCCCCTTTTAACGAGTTGCTGTCTCAGCAGGTCCGCTTAGCGGCGGGATCCCGCTTAGCGGCTGACAGCAAAAGTGAATTTTTGTTTTCGCCGTAACTTGAGAACCGTAACTCTGAATTGCGCCCGGTTCGAAGCGTTGGAAAGCTTATTCAATGCTCTATATAATAATGAATGAATGGAGACCAAATTGATGATTTTGGTCATCCTTAATTTGAGCCTATGAAAGTCCGCTTGACGGTGGCTAAGCGGGCTTGCACCAAAACTGCGAAATCGAAGCCGTGCCTTTGACACTTTATTCCTCAAGGCTCCAATAAGCATGAATACCTATAAAAACAAAGGAAAAACTATCAAATGGTATAAAAGTATATGAAAATACAATTATTCACAAAGTATACGTATTTATACACAAAACGGGGAATTATTCAAACAGTATAAACAAAAGTATCGATAAGTGCCACTATTTACATACACAAAATAAGTACATTTTGGCACTTATCAAAGATGTAAATTGATGATTTTATGATTAGTATAATGATATTAATATTTGTGAATGCGTTTAACTGAATATGTCTAGTGTGACTTATATGTGATGCTTTGTGTTTAGATGTATATGTGATGTTTTTAGTTTAGATGTTTATGTGATGTTTTATGACTAAACGTATGACTATATGCTATGACATTTTGGGATTGGAATTGTGATTTATACTTGTGATGTATCATGACTTGACTTACAAAGTAAATGAATGAGATATATACTTGATATGAATATGAAGTGTCGTGACTTGTGGTGTGATGAAAAGTACGTGAGATTTGTGAGTTGGTGAAATTATGAAGTGTATGGAGATATTAATACTTGTGATGTGATAATTATATATGCCTGGATCCTAATATACAATTTATCATGCGCTCACTTATATGATTTGATATCTCACCCTTTTGTCTTGTTCACCGTTGCCTTTATATTGGTAACATGCAGGTGTTCGAGTATGAAGATTTAGTTGTTGTTAATCGATTCGGTTGTCGCTCTGATACATAGCACTCAGGGGGATTATTTATGATGTTTATGATTGTTGTTGTTTATTGTTTTATCATAGCTGAATAAGATGTTATTGATTCAAAGATTGAGAACTATGATTCCTCCATGTTTTAATAAACGAAGTTATTCCGTTTTGAAAAGTATTATATGCTGAGTATTTGTTTAGTTGGTTAAATAAAGTGCTATGTATCCGCTAAATGCGATAAAGTGATTTGTTTTGAGATAAATATGTGACGTCTCATTCGTTTGTTGAGAAATTTTGAAACTCTGATTCTTGCATATAATTGTCGGGTAGAAATAGGGTGTTACATAAGTGGTATCAGAGCAGGTCGGTCCGTCCGACCAAGTTGTCGAGTCTGTTGAGTTTGTACGACAGTTTAATGCTGTCAGTGTTTTATCCTGTAGTACGCGACATATGTGTGAAACACTGTTGGTACTTATTTGTTTTGTTGTAGGGAGTAGTTTGACGATAAGTGGGAGAGAAGCCTTGCTTCTCGAAGAGGTTTCTGTTGTAAGAGAAAGTCAGTTATGTTGTCGATAAGCGACGATGCAAGTGTTGTTGAGAGTTTTGGATATTACCCGGATTCGAAGGTGACGTGAAGTTAAGAATGATTTTGGGAAGCTGCATTTAGTGAGCTGCAATGTTCAACACGGTTGAGGACTGTGAAATTGTCAGTGCGAGTAACCTTTGCGTGAGATGACGATGTTTGGAAAGTGATAGAGTAATGAAGTTGCAGTGGACTTTATGTTGGAGTCGCATAAGTGATTGTCGGATGTAGTCGATGCGTGAAGTGTGGTGAATCGCGAGTTCGAGTTGAAAACTCGAAGATGCGCGTAGATTGTGAAAGAAATTGTTGTCTCAGTGATATCAAGACTAAAATTTCGATGAGAATTTATGCTAGGGGTTGTTTGGAACATGCTTGAGTAGAAGAAAAGTGAGTTTCAAAGTGGGATCTCCGTAGGCGAATAGCAGGAAATCCAGAATCATTGTGAAACCTTAAGAATTCATAACTTGAGTTTCGGATATCCGATTTGAGTTCCGTTTGAAGCGTCGAAAGGATAGTGAGATGAATTGTGAAGTATGAGTATAGAAGTAATTTTGGCGTTGGAAAGACGTTGACGATTGTGTGATGCTAAGTGACTATGAAGTGGACTTTGTAATATGTTGGACGGCGGTGTCTCATCGACGAGATATAATGAGTAGGAAGTTGTGGGAATTGTAAGGACCCTGCCATACCCTTATTTTGACCCCCCCAGAGATGTCACATCTCCAGACATTTCATCAACTCAAGATAAGTACCCAGAGCAGTCTCTTGCTTACCAAATACTCAATCGAGGGTGTCCAAGGACAAGAAGCTCAGACAAAGGATCAATCAATAAGAAAATGATCTCCAATACAATCATCGGACTTAAAGTGATTCATCCATCCACCTATTATGATCAGACATCAGTCATCAGGACTCAGGCTTGCTTAGGTTACCAAACTAGGGTTTTGAGCCTATCAAGGACTAAAATCAGGGCCCACATTTGGGAAACCCTAAAAAGCTCCAGGGCATCACTCAAAGTGTTTAATCATCTTCAAATGATCCCTATGACAATATCCAATGGGAAATGTACTTCAATTCAGAGGCCACAGTCATCAATTTCATCTGGCTTACAATTAGGGTTTTTGACCTAATTCACCTGGACAGTTGACTTTTAATCAGGACATGGCTCCACAACTTAAACCATGATTCCAAGACCTCCAATACTTCAATACAATCCATTAATTTCATTCATTTAAGAAGGAGGGCTTGATTCACCACAAAAGTCCAAGATCTCACTTCATTTGGAAAAAGTCAACTGTACAAGATCACCTTTGACTTTTAAGATTTTGGATCAAACCATGACTTTTAAGGATCAATATCATCAACATATGATTATATAAGTCATTTGACAAAACAAAATCAAGAAAATCCATCAAGGATCAAAAAGTCAACAAAAGTCAAAATTAGGGTTTTTCAAGGGTATTTTGGGAACTCAAAATTTTGCTTACACACTAGAAAATCTCCCAACATGAAAGTTGTAGATCTTGCAAAATAAAACAACTCTTCAGATTGAAACTTTTTGCAAAAGATCAATCATTTGAGAGATATAAGTTTTGCAAGTTATAGGTCATTAACACTTAGTGAAATTTTAAGTTTTTTTAACCTATTTTTCTTCAAACTTTAAGCTCATTTTACACAATTTTCCCAAGTGAATTTGAGGAAACTCCAAACTAATGAATTGAAGTACATATCAAGGGCTTTCCAAATTGTGTTCAACCTTATTCAAATTTATTTTGAGCTAGGAGTTATGATTGATCAAAGTATGGCCCATGAAGTGAAAAATCAAGACATGACCAACTTTGGTTTTGGCCAATTCGTGCAAATGCCTTAACCAATTGGTACTTCTGAACTTCAGAAATATCACAAGGGATAAGAGAGGATCAAATGCATCATTGCATAGAGAATGAAGAATATTCAAAAATTCAATGCCATGTGATTAAGTAATCATTACAAAATGGAATATTGGTGAATCATCAAGGAATCTTCCCCTAAGCCAATCAAAAGCTATTATGCACCAGAAATGTTCCCCAAGATCACAATTGATCAAAGTATAGGGAGCTAGCTCGAAATTGCCATCATTACACTTTGATATTTTTTGAAATTTCTTTATGGCCAAGAAACCAAAACTACCTCACTAAGTAAGCTCACTCTCTCCAATTGTACTGAGCTCTTTGCCTATAAATATAAGCTCTCTCCTCCATATAATTCACACCAAAGCAACAGAAAATCTTGCTTTCTCCTTCTCTCCCTCATACTTAGGTTTTTCAAAGATTCTTTGGCAAGAAGACTCAGATTCTTCAAACCAGAGCTCTTCCTTTGAAAGTAAGTATTCAAACACATCAAAGGGGTTATTTAGAAGTGATCCAAACACCTGGAACACTTCTGTACATGGAGGATCATCATCATCACCTCTCACTTAGAGCCACGTCAGTTGAGGTTGAGCCAGAAGTTCTGAGGAGTTCTAACTCAAGCTAAGCATCTCAACACCTTCCTGGAGGATCATTGAAGCTATTTGGATCATTGCAGCAACTCTGTAACACACTTTGTTCAGAGCTCGATCTCCATTTCAGAGGTAAGTTTCACAAACTTCAAACTCTATAATTTATGCTTCATAAATAAAAACTTGTTATACCAACAAGTTTCTGCACCTGAGAGGATCATTAACCCTCAGTCAATTGCATCATATCATGCATATAGAGTATTTCATGTTAATTTTCAGTTTTAGGATTCTTAGTGTTCATGCGTGTGAATTTTGAGTTATACTGGAAATAAACGAAGTTAAAGGATACCATCATAATCCTCGTCCAAAAATAAGCAAGTTTGATGTTTACATTATCCAATTTGGTTGAGAAACCAGAGAGTTAGAAATTCAAATTCTTGGAAGCTTGAGGTTGAAGATGAAGATGGTGGTGGCGCCATTTTCAAACATTCAGAAGCGAGTTTAATATATTTTTAATGCAAGGCGTACAAATAATGAATACATCGTTATAGCCTAGTTGGTAATATGAGTTTGTGTGAAGCGCGTGCCCAAGGTCTGGGGTTCGAATCCCCCTCGCCCCAGACCTTTTGATTTTATTTTTTTCATTTCTATACACTTGTTTAACACATGTATTGAACTGGAGCCACTACTATGTCACCAAGCGCGCGTGGGTTGGTTGGTGTGTGTTTTGAGCAATGACTTCAAGGGCGAGAGTTCAAGCCTTGGTGGAGACAAAACCTATTTTTTTACCACTTTCCTCATTTAATTCCTTCACAACTTTAACCAATTAATTCACCTATCAAATTAAATCATTTTCTTTTGATTTTTCACACACTTTTCATTTAATATGTCTATTTTATGAATAACCAAAAAAAAATCACAAAAATATTATTTATTTTATACATTTTTATTAGGTTTAAAATAACATATTTTTAAGTATTTTAAAATACTTTAAATATAGTTTTCATTTGATTTTCAAAACCTAATCTCTTGTAAATATTTTTGTGATGAAACCCTAATCCATTAGGTCTTAATTAAAGCATAGACTTTGTCTTTACCTTGATTAAGTTGACTTTTTGTCAAAAATTCAAAACTGTTTTAATCTCTAAATTAAACAGACGATCAAGGTTTTCAAACAACAAAACCTTGCATCATCCAGCAAATCATCTTCAACTGTTTTTCATAAACAGTAAGTAAATCATGGGCCTCTAATAGAGTGTAAGACCCAACACCTTTTCTTTTCATAGTTTGTTTTAAAATCCTCTTTAAAAGGAAAACTCCTCATCTGTTTTCAAAACTTTCTTCCCGGTATTGAAGGGCATTATTCCCGGTGAAACTCTTCATATACCTATGTGACCTAGTGTCCATCTTCACTTCTTCTGTTTTCAAAATATAAACATTCAACTGTTTTCAATAAACATTCAACAGTTTTCAATCAAACTTTCAATCTGTTTTCAAAACAACTTCAACTTCAAATCAATTTCACATGGGCCTCTCCCTGAGTCTAAGACCCAACCCCTTTTGTATATACATATTTCAAAGGCCTCCTCTTCATCCAGGTTAGGCTTTACAACTTTCATTTAAATTACTGTTAAATATAACTTGTATATACAGTGTTTAGAACTCCGTCTGAGAAAAACCTTAAGACAAATAAACTGTATATATATATATATATTATAGGACTATGGCCTAGGATTAAGAATGTCTTCCCGGTGAAGGCTCTTTCCTAATTAGATTTCTGTAGTTCAACCTCAAGATGAATTATTCCCGGTGAAACATCTTGAAAAAAGCCTTAGAACAAAAATATGGCACATCCACCCAAGAGGAATTATTCCCGGTGAAACCTCTTACCCATTGGCTTAGAGCCAAACTAAGTTCAAAACCAACATAGCTTTCTCTTGTGCTATAACAAGGACCCTCGTTGACCCTCGATTAGCCTCCTCTTAAGCTTACAATACAAGGACCCACGGGCTTCTTAAAAGCATATTCACAGCTTTCTCTTGAACTTGTATACAAGGACCCATCAGGTTTCTTATAAACATAGGAACATGTCTTTAGTCACCTTTTAGCCTACCCTGGTGAGATTCTTCTATTTTTCAAACCAGACTTCAAATAAGCTAAGAATGTCTCAATCTCAGTATTGAGTTCACCTTTTGGAATGAGAGACATGGACAGTCTCTGTCACCCATATCTTCAGTCTCCAGTGAGTCTTCTCCTTAGTAGAGTCTAGATTCCACATCTGGAATTTCCTCAGTCAAGTCAGCTTTAATCTTGGGCTTTAAACAAGAAATATAAATCAATCCTTTCATCCCTTTCATATCAATGGAGTGCTACCCAGTCATTCATTTCATAAAATCCCCTGGAAAGGGTTAGCCTCCAAAATCAATCTTTCATTTCATAAAAACCCCTGGAAAGGGTCAGCCTCCAAATCAATTCCTTCATTTTATAAAATTCCCTGGAAAGGGTTAGCCTCCAAACAAATCCTTCAAATCATAAAATTCCCTGGAAAGGGTTAGCTTCCAAAATTAATCTTTCATAAGTCAAAATTCCCTGGAAAGGGTTAACTTCCAAAACAACCTTCATTCAAACCTTCAAAACTCCCAGTAGAGTCAACCCTGGGTCAGTCTCAATCACTCAAACAAATTCCCCAGTAAGGTCAACCTTCAAACCTGGGCTTTCATTCATCAATCCCTGCTTAATAAAAGCAATTTCCTCAGTAGGGTCAACATTCAATCTCAGCACAACAGAGTAACCCTCAGTAGAGTTAGCCTCAACCTTGGGCTTTGTACTAGGCATATATTTTCCTTTAAGTCAAAATATCCTAAACTGGTAGATCTTCCCCCATTCATAGTTAGCCTCAACCTTGGGCTTTATACAAGGCAGATAATAGAGTCTCCACAGTGATTCCTTCTCCATCAAGAGTAGCCACAACCTTGGGCTTAGTACAAGGCATATAAACATCATTCCCTGTGTCAAAAGATTCATAACCCTTGGGATCTTTTCCCAACTAAGTCAGCCACAGCCTTAGGATTTGTACAAGGCAGAAAACAATGTCTCCCTAGATAGAGTCAGCCACAATTCTGGGCTTTGTACAGAACACTAAAAAACCTTTCAATCAAATAAAACAAACACTCTCCAGCTAGAGTCAGCCACAATTCTGGGCTTCAAACAAAACACAAATTCCTTCAGTCAATGTCAATCCCCAGTGGAGTCATCTTCCAGGGTCAATCAAAACTCCTTTTAAGCCTCAAGCTTGGGCCTCATACAAGCTAGTCAAATTCAAATCTTTCATACAGTAGATAGACATGATTTATCTCTACAAAGAGATATTTCTCCTATTTCACCACATTCAAAAATACAAACATTTTCATTTCAATTTCAAAACATTCTCCCATTTAGGATTTTGAAAGGCATGCTATGAGGAACACACACCCGGACTTGTTTCCTTTCCCTAAACTGGTTGAGAATCTTTCTTTAATTCAAGAGACCGCGACTGGCATACTTGCATACACACAAGTAAGGTCCCTCTCTTATGAAACGAACCCCGCTTTTCTGTCACTTCAAATGTTTGTGGTGGAATAGTAGAAATACCTCTTTATAAAGATGACTTCATGTCTCTTTCCTGTAAACAGAGATTTAATTCAAACTTCAACCTTGAGCTTTAAACAAGGCACCCAAAATCAATTCATTTCCCTAATTAGTTCCTCGAACTACAAAAAGCTTTGACTTCCATTAGGGATATGTATGCATGAGATTCACAAGGAATCTCAGCTAGCTAATCAAAAACCAAAAATAGTCAGTTCATCTGTCTTTCAATTCAATTCAATTCTTTCTCCTAACACAAAGGAGAAACTTTCCCAATCAATTAGCAAACACTAACACATAGACACAAAGAAGGTTCCCGTAGAGTACTACGGATATGTAGGGTGCTTAAAACCTTCCCTATGTATAACCGACATCCCGAACTCCAGAACATCTGATTAGGTGAAATCCCCACACCTAGAAAACTCTTAGGGTTTATTTGAGATATTTTTCCCCTTCCTCCTCATAGGATAATTAAAAAGTTTGTGTTCTATCGTAGGAAGAACTGAAATAAAATTCATCCCACAAGGGCGCCTCTCTCCTTCCAAATTTCGCGTGAAGGGTCTGGCGTGCCGTCCTCCCAAGTGAAACGGGGAGGTAAAAAAAATGACACCACAGACCCAAAGTGAATTATTGGATTATGACGTGTAAATGAATTCGAGTGAGAATTCGGAAATGACGCTATTACGAAGTAACGACGGTTTATACTCCACTAAGGTTGTCGAATACTAATTGACAAATTGGGGAACTGATCACCCTCAATCCATTGTTAATGGTGGACGAAAATCGTGTTGGATGTTATAGCTTTGTCTTGCTACCTTAATAGTGTGGAAATAGTATTTATATTTTATCGTGAAGATGGTCGCACATCAGTTTGTTTAGCTTGTTAAGAGGGATGATTGAGTGAGAATCGGACGAAATGAACAATCTGTGTGGTACGTTTTATGTAAGCGAGTATCGCAAAGTGAAAGATTGGAATATAACTAGTGAAATGACGATGTGGGGATGAGTATTGAGGAAACTCTGTATTGAATTGAGAATTTGTGAACCATACAGTTGACGGAATTTTGACAAGGCAGTGACCTAAAGAAGGATTATCAGAGTTGCACAGCGGAAGCATTATGTGGCACTGTTGTTATACGACTTGTAATAAGTGAAGGACTATATGTCAGAAGTTTGTGAAGTGGAATTATCTTGATGTTTGGATTGATGGACTGTTAGAGTAAGTGAGATGCGCCAGGAATACTGCATTGAGTCGTTGATTTTTGCGAATCTGGTAAGAATAGTAATGTGTTTGTATTCATGAGGAATCCTTGTTGTGACGAAGAGGTATAGATCGAAGTGTTACCAAGCGCGATTTGGGAGATTTGAGAATTAGACACGAGGTTTGTGTTTGGGATGGTTGTGTTGGGCGAATTTTCGAGGACAAAAATATTCTAAGTGGGGGAGAATTGTAACGCCCGGAAATTCGATTATTTGCTTAATCTAGACGTTTGGAGTGTTTAGTGAAGATTTTGTATTTTGGAACGATTTAGTCGGTATTAGTTCGGGA
The DNA here is from genome assembly GCF_029867415.1 of Vicia villosa. Lineage (NCBI taxonomy): Eukaryota > Viridiplantae > Streptophyta > Magnoliopsida > Fabales > Fabaceae > Vicia > Vicia villosa. The sequence goes on from NC_081185.1 coordinate 17,237,589, forward strand.
TAGCGGATCAATATTTAATCAAGAATTTTGATATTTTCAGTATTAGAAGTATTATTGGAATAATATTTGAAGTTTTGAGAATTTTCTGAGTAATTAAGATTAGACCGAAAATAGGAGACATTTTATAATTATTTTTACCTTCATTATTGGTATGTGTTTTTTGACTTGTTTACATGATTTTTTTATTGAAATGACACACAAGTTGCGCGTATATATATATATATATATATATATATATATATATATATATATATATATATATATATATATATATATATATATATATATATATATATATATATATATATATATATAATTGATATTATTTGATTGTAAATATGTAAGAAAATATTTATATTCTCAGTTGATTGCATGTATATTAATCTCTTATATAATAATAAGAATAGTGTGTGCGTATTTTACAGGTTTAGCTTTATTTTAAATTTTATAATATATAAAGATAATGATTAGAAATTGGAAATTAAATAAATATAACTGTAAATGTATAGAATTTATAATTTAAAATAAATATTTAATATAATCATAGATGTTTTAAAATGAAAATAAAATTATATTAGTTTTTAAAGATTCCATTCACACTCCACATTATTTTCACAATATTGTAAAAAATATATGTTTTCAACTTATTAAAGTTATAGTTTTTAATTATTTCCAAAAAGTTATTTATTTTATAAATAAATTAATGAGGTGTTAAAAAATGAAGGGAATACATCACAATTATAGGTTGACATCTTTGGTCTAAATAATTAAGAGTAATACCTCAAATTAAAAAACTATTAAGATATGTAAAGGAGAACATGCATCTTTGACAAACTAGACCAAAATTCATTGGAAAAACAGATACAAGCAACTCGTAATTACTAATTTTATCAAAAAAAATGTATGAAAATTAACTCAGTAAAAAAAGTGTGCAGTACAAAAAAAGCAAACCAACTTATTTAATCTAATAGAAGGAAAGTTATATCCCTTAAATAAAAAAGATTGATATAGATTAGAAATGATAAACCAAATATCATCCACAATTGGTGTAAGCAAATGTAATGGCACTAAAGACGAAGCAGGTTAATTAACTTACAAGTTAATAAAATTTAACGATGAGACAAATAAACTCTTTCAAAAGATTTGATTTCTAACTTTAAAAAATTTGTTTTTTGAAATTAAGCTTTTGAACATTAAAACACAAAGAAAAAGTTGTAAAATAAAATATTTGTTTGAAATGTCGGAAAAATATTTTGTATGGAATTTAAAGAACCAATTCATCAATATCATTCATTAATGAAGTAGTTGAAAGCACGGATCTTACCTTTGTTAGGGGTCATGCAAGACGAACTTAAACATTAAACCATGCAGAAAGAGTTAGAAATAAAATTAGATTATTCAAAAATATAAAATATGGAATGCAAAATAAATAGACAAGTTTAACTTTGATTTTAACTTGTTTGCTCCCGTCATTGAAGTGACCATAAATAAACTATTAATTAATGTCATATTTTCATATTTTCTGTGACCATAAATAACTTACTAATTAATGTCATAATTTCATATTTTCTAACAAATTCTGCACTATGTTTTATGCGAGAGAGTCAATAATAGTCCGCCTTGAAGAGTTTATGAGTAAAAGCTCGCCTGCCAATGTGACTACCGCACATTCTTTGGTAGATCTTTGTGAGGACCATACAGCTAATGGCGGGAAGTATTATCTGCTAGGTACAGGAACATACAGTTGCAGGTTCAAAACGGCATCGTTTATAATAACAATATTTCTAAATCTATTTGGTGGAAAGATCTTATAAATTTAGAGAAGAGGCATCTTGGGGAGGTTTTTCTGGACAGGTGCAATTTCGTAGTAGGTAACGGTGCCAACACTTCTTTTTGGAACGCCGTGTGGATCAAAGATAAGAATCTGAAATCAATGTTTCCCAACCTCTATGCTTTGAGTAACACCAAAGGCTGTAGTGTGGCAGAAGCTGGGAACAGATTCGGTAACGGTTGGGCTTGGGGCGATTTTGGAATTCCAATCTCGCATGATCCCGTCGTCAACTCAGCAAAGGAGAATTAAAGGACGGTGCTGCTGGATGCTATTATGGATGTTGATGTGCAGGATTATGTCACTTGATCATCAACGAAATGGATGGTTATGCAGTAAAAAGCGGATATAATCTAATCCATGTTTCGCCTGCGCAGAACGAATTGGTCTTAGAAGCGGCTCGCAAACACCATTTTGATCATCTTTGGAAGACGTCTATTCCGTTCAGAATCAAAGCTTTTGGCTGGAGGTGTCTTTGGAACAGATTACCGACTAAAGATTTGCTTCTCGTAAGAGGCATCTTGTCTTTACCGTCAGAGATGTCTTGTTGCTTTTGTAACGTGATTGAAGAATCATTAAACCATATTCTGATTCTTTGTCCGATTGCGAAAAGTGTTTGGGAAGAAATTGGAAGTTGGTTTGGCACTGAAGTTGAAAACGTGTTAACCATAGGACACAACTATGAATTTTGGCTCCTTTATTTCCGAAATCAAAAAGTGAGAGCCGGTAAGGAAATATTTATCTGGCTGGCTGTTTGTAGGAGCATATGGATTACCCGCAATGCGGTGATTTTCAAGAACGAAGCCTGTAATTTGTCAGATTTGGTTTGGAAAATCAAGATAACGGCTTGGAAATGGTCTACGGTGGGGGACATTACTCATACCAATATCAACTTTTATAATTTTTGCAAAGATCCTTTGCATTTTTTAGTCTAGCTTATTATTGGTTTGTAATTTTCTTTTTGGCTGTTTCTTTCCACTCTTTTGTATTTGGGTTGGAGTACCCCTAGTACTCCTTTTAATATATCCTAGCTTACAAAAAAAAATCTTTGTGAGGACCTACGTGATTTCGCTTCCCTCTAGACATCTCAACATAGGTAATACCATTTCCATCTTGTAAAGCTTTCCATATATCATAGTATACTCTGTTGCTCTTTTTTAAATTTTATTTGCCTCCAACTCATCTCATGGGAGTTCATCTAATAGTAGATAGTGTATTTTAGCGTCATCTAACTGGTGGTGTTGGCAACCTCAAGAGCATTGGTTTCATCCGCCTCAATAGTGGAGGAGGCTAGAGTTTCTTGAATATCAGTTCAATTATGACTTGGCCTTTTTGTGATGGCGAGCTAGCTTGGAGAGCATATCAGCCATAGAGTTTTGTTCCTTGGGCACACGTGTCATCTCAAAAGCTTTAAAACATTAAGATGATTCACGTACCTTTTTTAGATTTGATTAGTGGGGGCTCCTTCATCTAATATTCTCTAGTGACCTAGTTTACCACCAATTATGAATCACTCCTAGCCTTAAGGCTTAAAGCACCAATATCTCGGGGGAGGACCGTGCCATAAATGAGGGTTTCATACTCGGTCTGGTTATTGTTGACCATAAACTCGAACATCAAGAACTGTTCCATCAGAAGGTCGTTTGGCCCTCCAATACTATTCAACGCCACTTTCCTTCAGGTTTGAAGCACCGTCCACAGATAATATACATATGCGAAGATTCTCCTCACCTTCCAACAAACCGAACTCTCCCAATAAATGAGATAACACTTGCAACTTGATGTCTCCTCTTGGTATATACTAGATATTATACTCATCCAACTTCACCGCCCAAGATACCGTCCTTCCTACGATATCCGACTTCTTTAAAACTTTGTGAATGGTAATTAGTTTTTACCATACTATAGTGTCCTTGGAAATAAGGCACAACTTTCCTCACCTTTATCATAACCACAAAGGCGAGTCTCTTATTACTCCGGTACCTAGCCTCAGCGCCTTTGAACACCTAACTCACAAAGTAGATTGACTGCTCATTTTTGTTTTTCTCTTGGACGAGTATAAAGTTAATCGCCTGATAAGTAACATACAAATACATATATAGTGGTGTGCCAGTGTATGAGTGTGTTGATATGGGCGGTGTCTCTAGGAGGGCCTTGAGGTTGGAGAACTCTTCCTCGCACTTGCTTGTCCATTCAAATTTCTCCTTCTTCTTCAAAGTGGCAAATGAATGAAATGCCTTGTCACCTGCACAAGATAATACTCCCTCCGTCTCATAATAAGTGTCTCATTTGCACTTTTTCTATGTCTTAAAATAAATGTCTCTTTAGAATACCAATGCAGCATTTATTATTTTTTTTTCCACTACTATACCCCTATATATTAAATTTCACGTTTTTCAACTACCCCACTACCTATAATAAATAAGGGTACTTTAGTAAATGATACTAATTTTTTCATTAAAACCAACCCATCTAATCATTTTCTTAAGAACCGCGCAAAGCTCAAATAAGACACTTATTATGAGACAGAGGGAGTAACAAACAAGGGTGGCTAAATGCCTTGTTAGTTGTTACACCTCTTGAATATTGGATGGGCTTCTCATATTGATGATAGCTTAACACTTGTCTAGATTCTCCTCTATTCCTCATCTAGTTAGAATGAATCTCAAGAACATACTCGTATGTACGCCAAAAGAGCATTTGTGGGGTTTAAGCACCTGTTATATCTCTTAACTAATTTAAGGATGTCTTTTATATGTGTATTATGACTTTCACCTTCCTAGGTTTTCACAATCATATTTTCTATGTAGACATACAAGTTTTGCCCTATCTGTTTTGAGAAAACGATATCCATCCACTATTGCAAAAAGGGAACCATCTATTAAATCTTTTTGAATCTATGAGTGGTACTAAGGAAGCTGACTCTAACCCACTGGGAAAATCATTAATCATGATGAAACCACTCTTGAGGAACCACGTGTGGAACCACATGTTAAATCACATGTTGATTCACTTGTTGAACCAAAGGTTGAAACATCTGCTCCAACATCTGGTGAACCATAGACTGGACCCCCTACTGAACCAGCTATGGATGTTCTTGTATTTAATATTATTTAGAATAACGTATTGGATGGAAATGATGATTCTTCTTAATACATAAAGGATTTGAACCCTCAAAATGAAGAACCTGAGGTTAAAGGGAAAGGAATGCAGAAGCTAATGAGGATGATGGCATTCCTATTGCCCATCTAAAGAAGAGCATCATTAACAATGAAACTAAGTCTCAAGATAAAGACATTCGGGAGAACACTAATGAAGTGATGGATGTTAATGAAGAAACTAAAAGTGATAAAGAACCTGCTTTTACTATATTCAAAAGTATACCTAGGTCTATGGCTGATAGGGTAAAAGAGAAGAAGAAGGAGAAATATGTAACTCTCAAAACATCCATGAAGAACTCTGAAATTGTGGAAAAAAATTACACAAAGGACACATGTAAATAAGAAAACAAAGGTTGAAGAGAAAGTTGACGAGAAGAAGTCTCTAAAGAGAAAGCTTGTTCAATTAATTGACTCTGAGACAAATGCTAAAGAAGATGTCCAGGAGATTGTGTCCACCACAAGGAGAAATGTTGGTGGAAAGAGAATTCTTATGAATGTTGTTGTTAATCCCATAGATAACGTGTCATTTCATTTTGAAACAAGTGTTCAGAAGTGGAAGTATGTTTTTCTAAGAAGGATTTCTTATGAAAGAGAGGTAGGTGCATAAGCTCTTGATTCTAAAGAGATTCTAGATTTGATAAAAGCTTTTGGGTTAATGAAGATTGTAAGTGATATTGGTGCTTGCTATGAAAAACTAGTCAAGGAGTTTTATGAACATCTCACCTGATTTCAAGGTTAAAGGAAGCCAGAATTATAGGAAGGTATATGTTAGACGAAAGTGTGTGAGGTTTTCACCCTCAAATATTAATGATTATTTGGACAGAAGCAAGTATGCATGTTTTGATAAGGGTTCATCCATTGACAAGATTTCTAACAAAATAACTGGTGGGTAATTGAAGCAATGGCCCAACAAAGGATTACTCTCTAGTGGAAGATTTAGTGTAAAGTGTGCTATTTTGATAAGGATTGGTGCATATAATTAAGAACCCACAAATAACAGTTCTAGTATAACCTATGCACTGGCCAAACTTATCTTCCAAATAGGCACAAAGGAAAATCTAAATTTTGGAGATCATGTGTTTGAGAAAAATATGAAGCATGTTCACTCCTTTGATGTGAAGCTACACGTAGCATTTCCTTGCTTGTTAAATAAAAATATTTTGAATTAACATCTTGAGATTGTGCATCAAGAAGAAGCTCAATACAAAAATGCAGGGCCACTAACCCTTGATAAGAAGCTATTTGTTGGAACATATGTTCCTGACATTGTGGTGACAAAGCACCAAAGTTAAGTTGCTGGTGGGAAGTCTTCTCCAGTTTCCAAGGCCATCAAAAATGATGTGTTTCTTGAACTAATGGAAGCTTCAACGGCTTTCTCAGAAACAATTATTTCTAGTACCATCAGGAAAAGAAATGTGGATGGATTGATCAAAATGTTTATACAAGAGAAGGAAGCTGAGGAAGAAGAAGCTGAAAGTGAAGAGGAAGAGCAATCTAATAGAGATAAAGAGGAAAAACAATATACTACTGAGGAAAGCTTTGAAGATTGAAGTCTGCTGGTTGGTGATGTAGTTGGCTGTTGCTGACGGCATTCTATCATGTATGTTATGTTTAATTCAATTTTTTCCATTGTATGTGGGCATGGCAAGTAGATTTTGTTGATGATAACTCTTAAGTTATGTTTATTTTGGCTAGTTATATTCTATAACTTTGTCTGTTCTTTTCAATTCTAAAATCATTGGTTCTCAGTTATGATCTCTCTTTATTCATGCCTTTTCCAAATTATGGTAAAATGGGGGGAGTAGTTTGCTAGTGTTCTTTATGATATGCTTTATAGTATGAACTTAGGATTGAATTGATCTCTTGAGGTATAACAACCACTTGTGTATGTTTTGATATAATGTGTGGAGTGCCACTGTGCTTATAATTAATAGTTTTTTGCTCATATGATGGAACATCTAGCATGCCATATGGCCTTCAACTTAAAGGTGGAGAGAAACACAAGAAATGTGGGTTTGAATTGGGTTTTCAATAATTTTCCCTTCCTTAAAACTCTTGTGCGGAAGCATAGGTAGCTAATATATATCAGAAGCTTAAAGTTTCTCAAAAGCATTAAGCCTTCTTTGAAACTTGAGTTTTCTTAGAGATTCTGAAAAATGAAACAATTAGACAGAAGTAAATAACACACGAGATATCCTGGTTCATTCGAGAGATTCTCAAGCTAGTCCAGTCCATCCTTCCGAGGTGATTTTGCCTTGAACTCAGGGTCTTAATCCACTATAACCAAACTAATTACAATTGCATGGGCAACCTCCGGTGACTTACAAGCTTGCACGGGCAACCTTCGGTGACTAACAACCTTGCACGGGAAACCGCCGGTGACTAACAACCTTGCATGGGCAACTATTGATGACAAACACACAATGACATGTTCAGTGATCTGATTTAAAAAATATTACATTCATTGATCTCTATCAGGAATCTGACTACCAAGTCATCCAAGAGGATTTCCTCCACAATGATCTCATAAGAGTCTGACCTTCACTCGATCCTCTTTGAGATATTATTATCACTGATCCAATAAGATCTGACCAACTTGGTCTCTTATAAGTATTTCCATGATGACCGCAACCATTGTCTTCTTGAGCTTCTGACCTTCACTCGGTCTCTCAAGGTATCCTCAACATTAAGTTGATAAACTTTATGTTTACATGATTGCTTCTTCTAAGCAGATTACTCAACTAATTAAGCATATATTGTTTAACATAGATCTGATAAACAAATCTTATGTTAAAACAATTTATTTGAAGAATTCTAAACCTATAACACAATACGAGAAATAGCTTTTATGTTTATTATATTGTTCTACAAAGATGTATATGATTGTATGTTGGGTAGCATCTTGTAGTGGTCTTCTTCTTCATCTTCTTCGTTGAGCAAGTCACGAGCAATATTGACTTGCTTATTCTGATTTCTATCAATATGTATATGATTTAGATTTTAGTAGCATCTTGTAAATGTTCTTTCTTCTCTTATTCGACCTGATCATCTTCTGCATAATATCTTAGGCATTAGCATCAACTAATTGACCTAGTAGCATTTTTAGTTGGCATGAGGTTCTGTTTCTCTTTTAACAGATGTCTCTTGATCAAGGATTTCTAAGCACTTGTCTCATTTCTTCATGTGGTGGTCGTTTTCTTTACCTCCCCGTTTCACTTGGGAGGACGACACGCAAGACCCTTCACGCGAAATTTGGAAGGAGAATGCGCCCGTGGTGGGATGAATTTTGTTTCAGTTCTTCCTACGATATCACACGAACTTTCTTATTTGTCCTACGAGTAGGAAAGGGGAAAAAAGATCTCAACTAAACCCTAGGAGTTTGCTAAGTGTGGGGATTTCACCTAGACTAGAAATTCTGGAGTCCGGGAGGTCGGTTATACATAGGGAAGTGTTTAAACACCCTACATATCTGTAGTACTCTACAGGAACCTTCTCTGTGTCATTGTGATTGTGTTTGCTGCTAATGATTGGGAAAGTTTCTCCTTTGTATTAGGAGAAGGAAATGAATTGATTAAAGACAGACAGACAGACTGACTATTTTTGGTATTTTATTAGCTCGCTGAGATTCCTTGTGAACCTCATGCCTACATATCCCTAGTGGAAGTCAGAGCTTAATGTAGTTCGGGGAACTAACTAGGGAAATTAATTGTTTTTTTTGGTGCCTTGCTTGAAGCTCAAGGTTGAAGCTTGGAATTAAATCTCTGTTTACAGTAAAGAGACATGAAATTATCTCTACAGAGATGTATTTGTACTATTCTACCACAAACATTTAAAGGAGTGACAGAATAACTGAATTCATTTCATTCAAGAGGGGGACCTTACTTGTGTATGTGCAAGTATACCAGTCAAATGCCTCTTAAATGAAAGAAAGTTGCTCATCCAAATTAGGGAAAGTTACCACATGTCTGGGTTTTACTGCCAGCTCATGCCTTTCAAAATCCTAAATGGGAGACTTGATTAAAATTGAAATTGAAATGTTTGTTTGAATGTGGTAGAGTAGTAAAAATATCTCTCTATAGAGATAAGCTATGTCTATCTACTGTATAAAAGATTTGACTTTAGCTGGCTTGTATGAGGCCCAAGCTTGAGGCTTTTTGATTGATTAATTAATTATTATTGACTCTGGGAGATGGCTCCATTGGGGATTAATTACAGGGTATTTTAGTGTTCTGTACAAAGCCCAGAATTGAGGCTGACTCTATTTGGAGAGTGTTTATTTGGTGGATTTTATTTGGTGTTCTGTACAAAGCCCAGAATTGAGGCTGACTCTACTGAGGGAGACTCTATTTATGTGCCTTGTACAAAGCCCAAGGTTGTGGCTGACTCTAGCTATGAAAAACATTATTTTCTGCCTTGTACAAAGCCCAAGGTTGTGGCGGACTCTTAAATAAATGAATTGAGTATGGATGACTATATGGGGAAAGATCCTAAGTGTTAGGAATCTTTGACACATGAAAGTATGGTTTATCTGCCTTGTACAAAGCCCAAGGTTGTGGCTACTGAATGATGAAGGACTCACTGGGGAGACTCTATTATCTGCCTTGTACAATGCCCAAGGTTGAGGCTGACTCTTGACAGGGGAGTTTTATTGTTTGGGTGCCTTGTATGAAGCCCAAGGTTGAGGCTAACTGTTTTTTGTTGGTTTTGACTCTACTGGAGATTAAAAAGACTGTTTTTCTTTGGAAGCTAACCCTTTCCAGGGATTTTGACTCAGCTGGTGAATTTGTCTATTAAAAGACTGACTTTTATCATGTTTTTGGAGGCTGACCCTTTCCAGGGGTTTTGACTCTTTTGGGGAAATTATCTCCTAAGAGAAATGAATCTTTATTTATTGACATTTTTATTAATTGACTTTGGAGGCTGACCCTTTCCAGGGGTTTTTGACATTTTAGACAGATGTTGGAGGCTAACCCTTTCCAGGGGTTTTTGACATTTTAGACAGATGTTGGAGGCTAACCCTTTCCAGGGGTTTTGACATTTTAGACAGATGTTGGAGGCTAACCCTTTCCAGGGGTTTTTGTTAAATGAATGGCAGAAAGATTATCTAGTGGAGACTTCTTGTTTAAAGCCCAAGATGAAGGCTGACTCAATGCTGAGGATGATCAAACATGGATCCTAGACTCTGCTAAGGAAGATTGATGAAGATAAGGGTGACAGAGACTGTCCATGTCTCTCATTCCAAAAGGTGTACTCAATGCAAAATTGAGACAAACTTGGCTTGTTTAAAGTCTAGTTTAAATTGGAAGAAACTCACCAGGGTAGGCTAAAAGGTGACTAAAGACCTGTTCCTATGTTTATAAGAAACCTGATGGGTCCTTGTATACAAGCTCAAGAGGAAGCTGGAAATGCTTTTAAGAAGCCTGTGGGTCCTTGTACAAAGCCCAAGAGGAGGCTAATCGAGGGTCATCGAGGGTCCTTGTTATAGCACAAGAGAAAGCTATGTGGTTTTGAACTTATTTTGGCTCTAAGCAAATGGGTAAGAGGTTTCACCGGGAATAATTCCTCTTTGGGTGGATGTGTCCTATTTTTTGGATTCTAAGGTTTTTACCAAGATGTTTCACCGGGAATAATTCATCTTGGGGGTTTGAACTACAGATCTCTAATTAGGAAAGAGCCTTCACCGGGAAGACATTCTCAATCCTAGGTCATATTCCTATAATATATATATAGTTTAACTGTCCTAAGGTTTGTACTCAAACGTAGTTCTAAACTAATATATGCACAGTTTATATTTGACAGTAATTTAAATAAAGACTGTAAATTGAAAGCTAGTAAAGCCTAACCTGGATGGAGTGGAGGCCTTTGAAGAAGTATGTACAGAGCCTTACCAGTAATTGATGGATAACAGTTGAATATATATATGATCAACAGTTAATGATTTTTGAAAACAGAAGAAGTGAAGATGGACAAAGGTCACATAGGTATCTGAAGAGTTTCACCGGGAATAATGCCCTTCAAATACCAGAAGAATGTTTTGAAAACAGAAAGAAGATTTTGAAAATACAGTTTTGAAAACAAGCTAAGAAGAGAAGGTTTTTGGGACTTACACTCTATTAGAGGCCCAGTACTTTACAGTACTGGTGTAAAAGCAATTTGAAAATGATTTGGAATGATACAAGGTTTTGTTGTTTGAAAACCCTAATCATTTGATTTATTCGGAGATTGAAAACAGTTTTGAAATTTGACAAAAAGTCAACTTAATTAAGGTAAAGATGAAGATCTAAGCCTAATTAAGACCTAAACAATTAGGGTTTTATCATAAACTTTATTTATAAAATGATTAGGTTAAAACAAAGTGAATATATATATTTAAAGTATTTAAGAAAACACTTAAAACATACTATTTTAAACCTAATAAAAATATATGAAATAAATAATATTTTTATGATTTTTTTAATTATTCACAAAATAGATATATTAAATGACAAGTGTGTGAAAAATGAAGTGAAAATAAATTAATTTGATAGGTTAAATAATTGGTTAAAGTTGTGAAGGAATTAAATGGGAAAAGTGGTAAAAAATATGGTTTTGTCACCAACTAGGTTTGAACCCACGCCCTTTGTATTACCAGCCCAAAACAACACCACTGAGCCAACGCGCGCTTGGTGTCATATGCATGGTCCCATTGCAATTCATATATTACTCAAATGCATAGAAGCGAAAAAAAGAAATAAAATCAAAAGGTCTGGGGCGAGGGGGATTCGAACCCCAGACCTTGGGCACGCGCAACACACAAACACTCTTTACCACTGGGCTATCACGTTTTAGTCGTTAATGAAACAGGTATCAATCAAAATAAAATAAACTTAGACCTGAATTTGAAAATTGCGCGCCACCACCATCTTCGTCTTCAACCTCAAGCTCTCAGATTTCAAATTTATGAACTTGCTCATTTCTCAACCATTTGCAAAGATGTAAAGACCAAACTTGCTCTAAATTCACTCACGATTCTAAATATGTAACTAACATATATTTATATTAACTACATCTAACTAATTTACCAGAAATCGTGAAGAACCCTAAAACTTAAAAATCAAATTAAATGGCTATGCTGAAAGATAAATGACTGATGATAGAGGGTTTTCAATCCTCTGATGATGCTGAACAAGATAGAATCGAGCTATTTCTTAAAGAATGCTTAAATTAAAGAAGTGAGGTTCAGGAACTTACCTCTGAAAATGGAGGTCGTGAGGATGATTGAGAGCACCTGGGCTTGAATGAATGATCTCAATAGCTTCCCTGAGACTCAATGATGCTAACTGAATGCTTGTTGGAGCTTGAATCCTCCTGAATTGCTCTATGGTCCTCCCTCGATTTCAGCTTTAAGTGAACATGGAGGGTGTTGATTCTTGAGTTACAGATGAGCTGCAGCCATCTGGTTAGCTTCACTATGACCTGAGGAACGTGCCTGGATGATTGGCTTGGCTCAGAACCTCCTGAATTACTCCATGGACCTCCAACTGCAAATGCTCCAAAGTGAGAGCAACAATGGTGTTCCTCCACTTACAGAAGTGATCCAGGTGCTTGGATCACCTCAAATGACCTCCCTTGAGATGTTAGAATGCTTACTTTCCAAAGATGAGCTCTGGTTTGAAGAAAACGATTCTTCTTGCCAAAGAACTTTGAAAAACAATAAGCATGAGAAGAGAAAGAGAAAGCAAGGAATTGAGTTGCTTTGGTGTGTTTTTTGAATGAGAATGAGGCCTCTATTTATAGGCAAATGTCTCAGTACTGATTGGGAGAGTGAGCTTGCTTAGTGAAGCAAGTTTGGTTTCTTAGCCATGAAGAAATTTCAAAGAATATCCAAGTGTGATCATTGCATTTTCGAGCCACCTCCCCTATCCATTGATTCTATCTGATCTTAGGGGACAATTCAGATGCAAAGTGAGCTCTAATTGGTTGGTGAGAAGATTCCTTGGGTGATTCATCAATTTGCCATAAATTCTCAAAAGTAATCATTACATAATCACATGTTCTTGTTTTAGGAATCTTCTTCAATTATCATGGCATGGTGAAAATGAATGCATGGTATTGTTTCAGACATGTTATGGGTCGTGTAGCATCCATTAGTGAAGCAAAAATGCACAAAATTGCAAAGTTTCAAATTGTACATGACCTATAATTTCACTTCATGAGGCCAACTTTGAACAAGCATAACTCCTAGCTCAAATTGAATTTGGAGAAGGTTGAACACAATTTGGAAAGCCCTAAACATCTACTTCAAATCATTAGTTTATGTCTTCTTCAGAATCATTTGGGAAATTTGTGAAAAATGAGCCCAAAGTTGGATGAAAACTAGGTTAAAACACTTAGAAAAATTTCTAAGTGTTTATGACCTAAACTTCAAAATTTCCAAAACTTCATAAATGGTTGATCTTTTGAAAAAAGTTCCTTTGTAAGATGTTGTTTTATTTTGCAAGATCTACAACTTTCATGTTGGAAGTTTTTTGAGTTGTGTAGGTGAAATTTTGAGTTCTCACCATGCCTTCAAAAACCCTAATTCCCGACTTTTCGCTCCTTGATGAATTTCTTTGAATTTCTTTGGTCAAATGACTTTGACATCCATATATTGATGATATTGATCTTTGAAAGTCATTTTTTGACCAAAAACCTTAAAAGTCAATGATGATCCTTCACAGTTGACTTTTTCCTGACAAAGTGAATTTTTTGGGCTTGTGTGTAGAAACAAGATCTTTTCCTCAAATGAATGATGTAAATGGATTATATTGAGGTAGTAGAGATTCTTGAATCATGTCTTGAGTTTTGGATTCATGCCCTGATTAAAAGTCAACTATCTTGGTGAATTAGGTCAAAACCCTAATTTGTCGACCATGTGAAAATAATGACTGTAGACTTTGAATTGAAGTGTGATGTCCAGTAGATCTTGTAATATGAGTTATTTGAAGATGATTTATGTCTTTGAATGGTTCCCTGAGGCTTTTTAGGGTTTCCCAAAAGTGATCCCTGATTTTAGTCCTTGATAGGCTCAAAACCCTAGTCTGGTGACCTGAATAAACCTGTACTCATATGACTGGATGTCTAATCAATCATAGATGAGAAAAGTGAAGTCTTTGAGCCTCATGATTGTATTAGGGACTAATCCTTGTATTGATTGATCCTTTGCCTGAGCTTTCTTGTCTTTGAGCATCCTCGATTGGATACCAGATGGAGAAGTGACTGCTCTGGGAACTTGTCTTGACCTGATGAAAAATCCTGAAGATATGCCATCTCAGGGGGGTCAAAAATTAGGGTATGACTGATGCCCCTATTTAAGTTTCTTTTATCTGGAGGGAGAGATATTGATATCTCGATCTCTCCTGCGTAAAAGAGACTTAAATATCAAAGAATGCCCGAATTTTGGGCGCTCCTGAGATGTTGTAACTGACATAGTCTTTGCATGACTTGATCCCTTTGTCGCACTTGGCGGGGGATGAGGAGACAAACTCCTGTAGAAATACTTGATGTGGATTCTGGTGAATGGATGGCAATGTTGGATGCGCAATCCATCTTCTTTAACTAAGTGTTGATACTTAGAAAAAGGTAAACAACCTCTCCTCGTTTCGGATGTCCATATCTCGAAACTGGTCTCGGTTGTGTTTGGACAATATCTCAGATAAAGAGAAAATTTCCAACGGTTTGTTTCCTCATCAAACTTCTTACCAGCGCTTGGAGGTAAGATACCATTTGACGGTAATAAAGAAACTTCAAAGGTTTGTTTCCTCATCAAACTTCTTACCAGCACTTGGAGGTAAGATACCATTTGACGGTAATAAAGAAACTTCAAAGGTTTGTTTCCTCATCAAACTTCTCATCAGCACTTGGAGATGAGATACCATTTGACGGTAATAAAGAAACTTCAAAGGTTTGTTTCCTCATCAAACTTCTCATCAGCACTTGGAGATGAGATACCATTTGATGGTAATAAAGAAACTTCAAAGGTTGTTTCCTCATCAAACTTCTCATCAGCACTTGGAGATGAGATACCATTTGACGGTAATAAAGAAACTTCAAAGGTTTGTTTCCTCATCAAACTTCTCATCAGCACTTGGAGATGAGATACCATTTGATGGTAATAAAGAAACTTCAAAGGTTGTTTCCTCATCAAACTTCTCATCAGCACTTGGAGATGAGATACCATTTGATGGTAATAAAGAAACTTCAAAGGTTTGTTTCCTCATCAAACTTCTCATCAGCACTTGGAGATGAGATACCATTTGATGGTAATAAAGAAACTTCAACATCTTCCCTTTTGACTTGACGTCTTTGAAAGAACGTCATATGGCCTCATGATCTTTTGAGGGGCTAATGACTTTGTTTGAAGGCGGACGAACTGTTTTCGAGGTGAAGACTGCCATTCGTCAACTGATGCCTGGGGAATCAACGAATTGTTTTCCTAAGAGGAAAACTGCCATTCATCGACTCTGTGGGGAACTAAACATCCCTGAAACAGACAAACTGTTTGAAGAAACTGCCATTTGTCGATTTCTTGAGTATTTAACAGACAAACTGTCTTTCCTTAGGGAAAGACTATCATTTGTTGACTCCGCTGGGGATCATGAACTATCTTCTGGATGAAGACTACCATTCACTGATTCCGCTGGGGAATCATTTGTCGATCTGCTGGGAGATTCTGAATTATTTTCTTTGACGAAAAAGTGGCATCTCTCGACCTTGCTGGGGAAATACCAAAACTCTGGGGAATTCCAAAATGCAAAGCAGATTATCTTATCTGAAGAGGACTGTCGAATGTCGCTATGCAGGAGATTCTCGGCTGAGGAATTCCAAAAGTGAACAAACTATCTCTTTGAGGGAGATTACCATTTGTTGACTTGCTTGAGGAGATCCTTGTGTATGAACTGTTGTTTCGAAGGAAAAAGTTTCTCCGGAACTTGCAGGGGAAACTTGAGTTCATGCCTCAATGACTTAGGCATTCACATGATCAAAGCCTGACTCGACTATGCAGTTATGATGTAATGTATGCATGAATATTATGACAATGATAAAATGTAAAGTGAATGTGAATAGAATTGTCGCAGATGTAAAATCCTATGATACGACTTGAATTTTTGTTGATCAGAAGATGTCCTCTTCTTGGAGTTCGAACTCTGTCGGGAATATCTGGTTATCAGTTGTCCGCTGTCCGAAGTAAGCAATATGAATCGAAGTAAAGATCCGTCATCGGGAGATGTTCGCAAAGCGACCTCATGGGGAAATGTTGGTTCCCGGAGTCTCAACCGTTCTCGGAGCAACTGTTTGCATTCTTCCTATTGTTTGTAAACCTTAGAAAGAAATTTCACCTTTATTTTTTGCAAGTAAATTCATTTTTATTTTATGAAAACATTTGTTTCAAGAAATTGACTGTTTAAACTTAAAATGCATTCCAAGAAACTGAATAAGACTAGATTGCAAAGGAAAAGCACAAGGCTCAAATTATTATATATGGAATGGTAATCAGCCAAATGCTTGATTCCATGGAGTATTTACAAAGTTGGAAATTGGTAATTTTCGGGAAAAGGGCTACGATGAAACGTGACGACCGTTATCTCTCCCTTCCACTCCGAGTTGCGCTGTATTCGTGCTTCGTAGAAGATGACCTACTGCTGATGAATACTCCGCTATGGATTTTGAATGATCAAGTTTGTCCTGAACACAGTTACTTGCCATATATCCCTAACTTTTGCGTAAACTACCCCTTTCGGGTTTTAAGTCTACCGGGATTGATTAATATATATTTTTTTTTTATGTCTCTAACTTTTGCCTGAATCGCCCTTTCGGGTTTTCGATTCACCGAGACGCTCTTTTTTGCCTAAGTCGCTCTTTGCGAGTTTTCAACTTAGCGAGCTGTTCTTTTTTAATTATTTAGGCGAAGTATTTCTTGACTGCGTCGACGTTCACAGGACGGGTGAATTCTTCTCCATCCATAGTCGTGAGTATTAAGGCTCCTCCTGAGAAAGCTCTCTTGACCACGTAGGGGCCGTCATAATTGGGAGTCCATTTCCCTCTCGAATCTGTGAGAAAAGGTTGAATCTTTTTGAGTACAAGGTCGCCTTCTTTGATTGTGCGAGGTCGAACCTTTTTGTCGAAAGCTTTCTTCATTCTTTGTTGATATAGCTGTCCGTGGCATAAAGCTGTCATGCGCTTTTCTTCGATTAAGTTCAATTCATCGAATCTGCTTTGACACCACTCGGCTTCTGTTAATTTTGCCTCCATCAAGACTCTCATTGATGGAATCTCAACCTTTATTGGTAGGACTGCCTCCATGCCATATACAAGGGAGAAAGGAGTTGCTCCAGTCGAAGTACGTACTGACGTACGGTAACCATGAAGAGCATACGGGAGCATTTCATGCCAATCTTTGTAAGTGATGACCATCTTCTGAATGATTTTCTTGATGTTTTTGTTAGCTGCTTCTACAGCTCCATTCATCTTTGGTCTGTAAGGAGATGAATTGTGATGTTCGATCTTGAATTCTTCACAAAGCTCCTTCATCATTTTGTTATTCAAATTTGACCCATTGTCAGTGATTATCTTGCTAGGAATGCCGTAGCGACAGATGATGTGATTCTTGATAAACCTGACGACAACTTGTCTTGTAACGTTTGCATATGAAGCTGCTTCAACCCATTTGGTGAAATAGTCTATGGCTCTTTGATATGTTGCCCCTGCGTTCTTTAGTCCAAAAGGCATAACACGGTAGCAGAACATGCCCCAGGGGGTGATGAAAGCTGTTTTCTCCATGTCTTCAGGTGCCATTTTGATTTGGTTGTATCCCGAAAATCCGTCCATGAATGAGAAAACTTTGGATTTTGCTGTACTGTCTACCAACATATCAATATGTGGTAAAGGAAAATCATCCTTAGGGCTAGCTTTGTTCAAATCTCTGTAGTCGACGCACATGCGGACTTTTCCGTCTTTCTTAGGAACGGGAACAATGTTAGCTAACCACTGAGGGTATTCTGAAGTGACGAGGAAACTTGCGTTGATCTGCTTTTGAACTTCCTCTTTGATTTTCATGGCCATCTCCGGATGAGTTCTTCTTAATTTTTGTTTGACCGGAGGGCATTCTGCTTTTAATGGCAAGTGATGCTCCACTATACTGGTATCCAACCCTGGCATATCTTGATAAGACCAAGCGAAGACATCTGAGAATTCTCTGAGCAGCTGTATCAAACACTCTCTGATCTCTGAACTGAGCGAAGCTCCAATCTTAACCTCTTTTTTGTTTCCATCGGAACCAAGGTTAATGATCTCTAGAGGCTCATTGTATGGCTGAATGGCCTCTTCCTTTTGTTGAAGTAACCGTGAAATTTCCTTTGATATTTCTTCGTCTTCTTCTTCCTCTGCCTCGAATACAGGAAACTCAAAGCTTGGAGAAGTCATACGGTCGCACGTTTCAACGGGGTATTTTATGATTAATCTGCATATGTGTGATAAGTTTTATTTAGACAACGAGGGAAGACTCGGTGTATGCAGTTAATGGAATATTTGATGTTTTTTAAGGGTGTTTTTTAGGATTACCAATTTCCGAAAAAAGAAAAGGGAAAACTAAACGAAGGAACAGAATGACATTTTTATTTATGGACAGTCATTTTTTGAAACAAAGACCCTATAAAACAAAACTCTATTGCTTTGGGCGAAGCAAAGAGGGACATTTAACTAAGAAATAGTAAAATGCAAAGCCCTATGAAACATCTCTTCACCCTGGGCTATGGTGAGAGGACAAAATAACGGTGAAAGTTCCTACTTAGGAGTGCGAACAACAGTTGTAACTTCAACAGCTGTCCAGTAGTGGCGAACCCCATTGTGCACTAAGTAATCTGGAACCTTAGGCTTAAGATGGCCTGTGGTAGGTCTTGATTTACCAACCACTGTCTTTGCAACACTCAGACGATCTTCTTCTACTTCAGCAGACTGAGCAGTGTGAACATACCCATTTCCAAGTGGAGTATGTCGGTTTTTCTTTTGAGGAAACTTCCAATCTTCTGAATGGAGAGACTCGTTGTCGGAGACACTTTCGAGATCGTCCTCTTCTGTATTTTGGTCTTGCTCTTCTCCCAAGATGGCATTGACTAGATATGTGAACTCTAAATCTGTAGCCTCGGAAGGTGACTTGGGGATATAATCCTCAATGATGATTTCACCAGTCGATGATGATGAATAGCAAGGGTTATACATCTCTTTTGGCTGAGAGAGGTACTCATAATCAATGTTCCATCCAGTTGGAACAATGTCTTCAAGAGAGATTCTTGAACTTTCAGGAGCGGAGTATTTCACCATGTAGTCGAATTTTCCGCTTGGTTCTCCTAATGTATCCCAAGTCTCTTCGGGGATAGGAGGAACTTCTTCTGATGAACCATGACTTCTGGTGGTGAAGCTGTCAGTAACTTCATCACTGCTTGGTTGAGTCTTACTTTCAGATCCTCTAGTCGGATAACAGCAAAGTGGTTCAGACTCTGATAGGGAGATATATCCTGCTTTGTTAAGATAGGATAACCATTCCTCTTCATCGGTGTTTTCCATACCGATGGTATTGACTGTTTGTTGAACAGGTTGAAGAAAACCTCCACTGCAGAAAGTTTCTTGAATAGGGAGAACTACCTCAATCCCTGGGATAGCTCTTGATGATGTCGGAAAGAATCCAATTCCTGTTCTGTTCTTGTTGTTGGTAGGAATATTAATGTGCCCCCAACCACTGGTAGTGCCATCCTTCACAACTTGGATTGCATCTTTGTATGAAGAAATAGACGCTGCTTTCTCCTTTCCTTTGTCTAAGGAAAGTGCTTGGAATTTAGTTCCAACAACTTCTTTTGGTTCTATGTCGGAGAATGATGACAGGTTGCTGACGATCAGAGCTCGTTCTCCACATACGGTTACCAATTTGTCATTTCTTATGAACTTCAGTTTCTGATGAAGTGTTGAAGTAATTGCCCCAGCCTCATGAATCCATGGGCGACCTAGCAAACAACTGTATTGTGCTGGAATGTCCATAACCTGGAAAGTGATTTTGAACGTCTGAGGTCCAATAGTTATGGGAAGATCCACTTCTCCGAAAACTGACTTTCTTGATCCATCAAATGCTTTGACGATGACATGACTTTTTCTTAGAGGGTAATCTTCGAAAGATAATCTTGATAATGTTGATTTAGGCATGACGTTGAGAGAGGATCCATTGTCTATTAGGACTCCTGTGAGTGTATCACCCATGCAGCCAACTGAGATGTGAAGTGGAAGATTGTGGTCCACTCCTTCTTCAGGAAGATCTTCGTCACAGAAACTTAGGTTAGTTCCGGCGGAGATGTTGGCAACGATGTTGTTGAATTGGCTTATAGTAACACTTGGTTCTACGAAAGCTTGTTCCAAAACTTTCTGTAGAGCTTCCCTATGAGCTTCAGAACTCAATAGCAGGGAAAGAACAGAAATCCTAGACGGAGTATGTAGTAATTGATCTACAATGTTGTATTCACTCCTCTGGATTAACTTCAAGATCTCATCATTTTCTTTCGCTTGAACAGCATTGGTCGGATGATTGTCTTGCTTATGTGGTACTTCCTCCGAAGGTTTCTCCACATTTTCTGTTGTTCTGTTGAAGACTCGTCCACTTCTGGTGACTCGACTAACATCAGCAATGTTGACAACAGACGGTAATGGTATTTCCTTACCATTTTCAATGAATGTAGCGTTGTACTTGTATGGTATAGCCTTGTCAGACTCATACGGTACAGGACCTGGTAAGTAGATGACTAGTGGTGCAACTGCTGTCTTCCTGCTATCATACTTAACTTGCATAGGTTCAACTTGATTAATTTGAGGAGATACGGTAAAGACTTCGTCATCTTCTCTGTTGGCAAGAACAGTAATGGTATTGTCATCCATCAGCTTTTGAATGTCGTTGCGAACACGCAAACATCCTTGTGAATTTCTTCGACAAATTCTGCATCTACTGTAAGCGTGGAAATCTGTTCCAAAGTAGGCAAGTCCATTTAAAGTTTTATGGAACCTGACTACCGATCCTTCAAGGTCTTCAACTTTGTAGATTTTGTATTCTCCTGGACATCCTTGAACCATGTTGATGTCATGTTCAGTTCTGACTCGGATATGTTGAATCCATCCTAAGTCCATTTGTTCTTGTAATGCAGCTTGAACTACGGCACATCCTTGATTATTCTTTGGACAAATTTCACATGTGAAGTAGTTGTGAGGTGGTACATGACCGTACCCAGCTTGTTTAGCGTGCATCTTGACAAGATTTTCCCCTATCTGACGAATGTCGTAGATTTGAATGACGTTGGGGTGTTGGTCTATCAGATTTACTGAAGCTTCTTTATGCTGCGGCAAAGGATTTGCTTGGACGTTTGGATTAGTATCTTTGAAGGATAGCATTCCGCTCTTCACTAATCGTTGGACGTCAATCTTGAAAGGGAAACAGTTCTCAATATTGTGACCTGGTGCCCCCTGATGATAGGGACAAGATTGGTCAGCCTTATACCATGGTGAGGAACTGTTTGTAGGATTTGGAGGACTCCTCGTCTGAATGAGTCCTTTTGCCAGTAATGTTGGAAACAATTCTGCATACGGCATTGGTACGGGGTCAAAGGCAGGATACCTTGGAGCCCGATTGTTGTAATTTGGAGGTCGAACCTGCTGCTGAGGTTGCTGCGACCTTTGTTGAATTTGTTGTTGCGAGACCTGAGGTTGATAAGCTGGCGCTGAGTTAACAACCGGAGTTATTGTTGCAACTTGAGGTTGGAATTTCTTCTTGATTTTGTGCAAGACATTGCTGACATCTTGATCCTTTTTCTTCTGGAAAGAACTTCCATACTTCCTTGGACCAACAGAAGATTCTGGTTCTTTGTTCAAGCGTCCTTCTCGAACTGCTTCTTCTAAACGCACACCCATGTTTACCATCTCGGTAAAGTCACTTGGTGCACTTGCAACCATTCGTCCGTAGTAAAATGGACTTAAAGTTTTGAGATAGATTTTTGTCATTTCTTTCTCTTCAAGTGGTGGACAAATTTGAGCAGCAACTTCACGCCATCTCTGAGCGTATTCCTTGAAGCTTTCTCTATCCTTTTGAGTCATGGCCCGGAGTTGATCTCTGTCGGGAGCCATATCCAGATTGTACTTATACTGTTTGACGAAGGCCTCTCCGAGGTCTCGAAAAGTACGAATCTCTGAACTGTCCAAGTTCATGTACCATTTGAGTGCAGCACCAGTCAGGCTGTCTTGAAAATAATGAATGAGCAATTGTTGATTATCAGTCTGAGTTGACATTCTTCGAGCGTACATCACAAGATGACTTTGTGGGCATGAATTCCCTTTGTACTTCTCGAATTCTGGTACTTTGAATTTGTGAGGAATCTTAACATTTGGAACCAGACAGAGGTCTGCAGCATTCTTTCCAAATAGATCTTGTCCTCGGAGAGTCTTGAGTTCCTTCTGCATTTGCAGAAACTGTTCTTGGAACTCGTCCAATCTTTCATACACGCCAGCATCCTCACTTGGAGCGTGATGATATACTTGTCCGCCCTGCGGGGGAAAAGTATGCATAATCGGCTGTGGAGAAGCCATGACAGCAGATCTTGGTATCTCAGCATTCTGTTGTGCGAAACCCATTGCCGTTGCTCTTGGAACTTCAATTTCCAGAGGTTTGTAACCCTCCGGTGGACGCATATCCATGGTGACTTTTGGAGCTTCAGAAGCTGGAGGTATGTACCCTTCTGGAGTAAAGTTATACGGCATGCCCCAAGGTCGATCAGGCGGCATGGTATACTGAGGAACAGGAGTAGAAACAATCTCGGAAACCACAGTCCTTTGTGGTTCTTCTGGCGTTGGTCGATTCTGCGCAACTACCAGGGCTTCTACCATACTATTGAGTCTTTCAACAGTACCTTTGAGAGTATTAATCTCTTCTCTGAGTTCTTCATTCTCTTGCTCAAAGTCTTCCATTCTTTTCTTGCGACTTGAACGAGTGTTGTATGGATGAGACAGCTTGAAAGTCTTGGTTCACCTCCTTCTCCTCCTCTCTTTCTGGAGAAAGGAAAGTAACTCTTAGATCCGCGACAATTCTCGTGTCAGTGCGTACGACTAAAGCGATGTATGATATGCAATTAAGTTATTATTTTTCAAGGAAACACCATAATTACGTTATGAAACATCAAACTTTTATTAATTAAGCGAAAACGCCGTTTTTTACACACTTTGAAAAGGGAAATACAGAGAAACTGAGAGAAAGGACTCTAAAACTTTGATGAAGAGCCGACTTCACGTTCTAACATCTTCTTCTGTTTCTTGAGCTGAGCGTTCTCTGACGTGAGCTGATCGATGATCCAGGAAGCAGGAGGGATATGATGAGAAAGTGACGATTGTGTCACTTGTCGATCGAGTACTTCAAGTAACTCATCCTTCCTTCTTAGGATGTTATGAATCTCAACGTTTTCCGTGTTGACAATTCGATACTTGTTCCTCCAAGCATTCCTTTCTTGGCATACCTTGTTTAATGCCGCTTGCAGTTTTTCAACATCGGTGGAGAAAAGGTAAATTGGTTCCCTTAGGGGAATAGGTTCTTGATGTTGATATGGCATCCTGAGCTTGAATGCTCTGACGCGTACCCATTGAAGGTAAGGATCCAGGGAGATGCAAAGATGTTTTCCTAACAATCTTCTCCCTTTGCTGTGAACAAGACGCCAGGCTTGGACAATTTCCTTCTTCAGCATGTTGCCATGATCGTCGATGTTCTTGAAGAACAGACCCTCCAATTGGATGTTACTTGGTATATTTTTCATGGGATAGCCGTATTGACGACGGGCTAAAGCTGGATTGTAACTGATTCCTCCCTTAGTTCCAATAAGGGGTATGTTGGGGAAACTTCCGCAACTGAAGATGATCTTGGTTTCGTCGTTGTCAGGACTACACCAATCAATGTCTGTATGAGTGAGAGACATGATTTTCTGTGACCAGTAAAGGCCATCCCTCATATTCCAGAAAGTGCTAGACTTTGGTAGGTGTGAAACGAACCATTCGTATAACAACGGTACGCAGCATGTGATTAATCCTCCTCGCTGCAGGTTTCTTGAATGCACAGAGTGATAAGCATCCGCAAGCAAGGTTGGAACTGGATTTCCAATTAAGAAGATCTTAATTGCGTTGATGTCGACGAAATCGTTAATGTTAGGGAACAAAAACAATCCGTAGATAAGCAAAGCCAAGACTTCCTCAAAAGCGCTCATATCTTGGATGCTGACGAAGTACCGAGCTTGATCAAACAGGAATTTGGAGGGCAATCCTTGAATTCCTCCTCTACTCACCATATGAGTTCTGATGTCGACTACGTTCAAAGGAGTAGTTGCAGCAATGATAACGTCATCAGGATTCTTTTCCAAACCGGAGTACGGATCTTGCGCGTACACGGGTATTCCAATCAGACGAGAGTACTCCTCTAACGTAGGCATGAGCTGATAATCTGGAAAGGTGAAGCAGTGATACGTTGGATCGTAAAACTGTACCAAGGTGGGAAGGATCCCATCCACAATGTTGGTATTGAGCAAAGGCAGAAGTTTTCCATACTTCTCCTTGAAAGCCTGGGGGTTGACCACCAGTTTTCCGAGCTTTCCCAGTTCCTCGACCTGGGGAATCTTGAAGGTGTATTTCCTAGCTCTCTTTCTTCCGTAATCCATAATATAGATCCTTAAGTCCTTTCTCCGTTTCTCTCTTTCTATGAAGTTCAAAACGTTCGTTATTTAGTTTCCTTGAAAAACGACTCGAAAAAGACTTTTTTTTTTATTTTTAGTTGTTTATTAATGAATGATGCATGAATGCATGAATGCACACACAAGAGTTTTAAACAAACATGGCGTTGAAGGGTATAGTGGTCATGAAGTCCAAACGCAATCCCCGCCCCAATGGTAAACTAAGGTTAAGGATTTTTGTACCTGTAGAACGGGTTCTAAGGGTCTCAGAGTTTTTGCTCAACCTTAAAGATACGTTGATTGGTATCTATAAGAGAGTTTTCTCTGAGTGTAGTATCTGCGTGACAATTACTTCCGTAATCACCGCTCTACGTCCTAAAAAAGGCTTTAAGTGGGGTTAATGTGTTTCTAGGTCCTCCTGGTACAAATCAGTCTCGGAATGCAGTGGCGCAGTTAATCACAACCAGCCAGGCAAATCCCAAGAGTAGAATTGTGAACCAAGATTAGAGGGTCTTCACCGGGAAGACATCCTCCATCCTATCTTATGTTGCACTCAAATCCGGGTATAGGATTTCTCACCACAAGGGGGAATCAAGCCCTTTCCCGATACAGAATAAACAAAGTAAACAAATATATATGCAACAAACACATGATATGACACAGAGGTTAGGCAGGACCTCTCTTGTTTGAGGGGGAATTTGGCATCCCTAATTCCTCATTGGGGCTGGACCAGCAACAGGTCAACCATTGGTTTGGATGAAAAAC
This sequence comes from Vicia villosa, assembly GCF_029867415.1. NCBI lineage: Eukaryota > Viridiplantae > Streptophyta > Magnoliopsida > Fabales > Fabaceae > Vicia > Vicia villosa. Next base: position 17,263,088 of record NC_081185.1, read on the forward strand.
CAAGGTTTTTAACACTTATATCCCCAGCAGAGTCGCCATTTTTCTGTGGTGGTCGTTTTCTTTACCTCCCCGTTTCACTTGGGAGGACGGCACGCTAGACCCTTCACGCGAAATTTGGAAGGAGAATGCGCCCGTGGTGGGATGAATTTTGTTTCAGTTCTTCCTACGATATCACACGAACTTTCTTATTTGTCCTACGAGTAGGAAAGGGGAAAAAAGATCTCAACTAAACCCTAGGAGTTTGCTAAGTGTGGGGATTTCACCTAGACTAGAAATTCTGGAGTCCGGGAGGTCGGTTATACATAGGGAAGTGTTTAAACACCCTACATATCTGTAGTACTCTACAGGAACCTTCTCTGTGTCATTGTGATTGTGTTTGCTGCTAATGATTGGGAAAGTTTCTCCTTTGTATTAGGAGAAGGAATTGAATTGATTAAAGACAGACAGACAGACTGACTGACTATTTTTGGTATTTTATTAGCTCGCTGAGATTCCTTGTGAACCTCATGCCTACATATCCCTAGTGGAAGTCAGAGCTTAATGTAGTTCGGGGAACTAACTAGGGAAATTAATTGTTTTTTTTGGTGCCTTGCTTGAAGCTCAAGGTTGAAGCTTGGAATTAAATCTCTGTTTACAGTAAAGAGACATGAAATTATCTCTACAGAGATGTATTTGTACTATTCTACCACAAACATTTAAAGGAGTGACAGAATAACTGAATTCATTTCATTCAAGAGGGGGACCTTACTTGTGTATGTGCAAGTATACCAGTCAAATGCCTCTTAAATGAAAGAAAGTTGCTCATCCAAATTAGGGAAAGTTACCACATGTCTGGGTTTTACTGCCAGCTCATGCCTTTCAAAATCCTAAATGGGAGACTTGATTAAAATTGAAATTGAAATGTTTGTTTGAATGTGGTAGAGTAGTAAAAATATCTCTCTATAGAGATAAGCTATGTCTATCTACTGTATAAAAGATTTGACTTTAGCTGGCTTGTATGAGGCCCAAGCTTGAGGCTTTTTGATTGATTAATTAATTATTATTGACTCTGGGAGATGGCTCCACTGGGGATTAATTACAGGGTATTTTAGTGTTCTGTACAAAGCCCAGAATTGAGGCTGACTCTATTTGGAGAGTGTTTATTTGGTGGATTTTATTTGGTGTTTTGTACAAAGCCCAGAATTGAGGCTGACTCTACTGAGGGAGACTCTATTTATGTGCCTTGTACAAAGCCCAAGGTTGTGGCTGACTCTAGCTATGAAAAACATTATTTTCTGCCTTGTACAAAGCCCAAGGTTGTGGCGGACTCTTAAATAAATGAATTGAGTATGGATGACTATATGGGGAAAGATCCTAAGTGTTAGGAATCTTTGACACATGAAAGTATGGTTTATCTGCCTTGTACAAAGCCCAAGGTTGTGGCTACTGAATGATGAAGGACTCACTGGGGAGACTCTATTATCTGCCTTGTACAATGCCCAAGGTTGAGGCTGACTCTTGACAGGGGAGTTTTATTGTTTGGGTGCCTTGTATGAAGCCCAAGGTTGAGGCTAACTGTTTTTTGTTGGTTTTGACTCTACTGGAGATTAAAAAGACTGTTTTTCTTTGGAAGCTAACCCTTTCCAGGGATTTTGACTCAGCTGGTGAATTTGTCTATTAAAACACTGACTTTTATCATGTTTTTGGAGGCTGACCCTTTCCAGGGGTTTTGACTCTTTTGGGGAAATTATCTCCTAAGAGAAATGAATCTTTATTTATTGACATTTTTATTAATTGACTTTGGAGGCTGACCCTTTCCAGGGGTTTTTGACATTTTAGACAGATGTTGGAGGCTAACCCTTTCCAGGGGTTTTTGACATTTTAGACAGATGTTGGAGGCTAACCCTTTCCAGGGGTTTTGACATTTTAGACAGATGTTGGAGGCTAACCCTTTCCAGGGGTTTTTGTTAAATGAATGGCAGAAAGATTATCTAGTGGAGACTTCTTGTTTAAAGCCCAAGATGAAGGCTGACTCAATGCTGAGGATGATCAAACATGGATCCTAGACTCTGCTAAGGAAGATTGATGAAGATAAGGGTGACAGAGACTGTCCATGTCTCTCATTCCAAAAGGTGTACTCAATGCAAAATTGAGACAAACTTGGCTTGTTTAAAGTCTAGTTTAAATTGGAAGAAACTCACCAGGGTAGGCTAAAAGGTGACTAAAGACCTGTTCCTATGTTTATAAGAAACCTGATGGGTCCTTGTATACAAGCTCAAGAGGAAGCTGGAAATGCTTTTAAGAAGCCTGTGGGTCCTTGTACAAAGCCCAAGAGGAGGCTAATCGAGGGTCATCGAGGGTCCTTGTTATAGCACAAGAGAAAGCTATGTGGTTTTGAACTTATTTTGGCTCTAAGCAAATGGGTAAGAGGTTTCACCGGGAATAATTCCTCTTTGGGTGGATGTGTCCTATTTTTTGGATTCTAAGGTTTTTACCAAGATGTTTCACCGGGAATAATTCATCTTGGGGGTTTGAACTACAGATCTCTAATTAGGAAAGAGCCTTCACCGGGAAGACATTCTCAATCCTAGGTCATATTCCTATAATATATATATATAGTTTAACTGTCCTAAGGTTTGTACTCAAACGTAGTTCTAAACTAATATATGCACAGTTTATATTTGACAGTAATTTAAATAAAGACTGTAAATTGAAAGCTAGTAAAGCCTAACCTGGATGGAGTGGAGGCCTTTGAAGAAGTATGTACAGAGCCTTACCAGTAATTGATGGATAACAGTTGAATATATATGATCAACAGTTAATGATTTTTGAAAACAGAAGAAGTGAAGATGGACAAAGGTCACATAGGTATCTGAAGAGTTTCACCGGGAATAATGCCCTTCAAATACCAGAAGAATGTTTTGAAAACAGAAAGAAGATTTTGAAAATACAGTTTTGAAAACAAGCTAAGAAGAGAAGGTTTTTGGGACTTACACTCTATTAGAGGCCCAGTACTTTACAGTACTGGTGTAAAAGCAATTTGAAAATGATTTGGAATGATACAAGGTTTTGTTGTTTGAAAACCCTAATCATTTGATTTATTCGGAGATTGAAAACAGTTTTGAAATTTGACAAAAAGTCAACTTAATTAAGGTAAAGATGAAGATCTATGCCTAATTAAGACCTAAACAATTAGGGTTTTATCATAAACTTTATTTATAAAATGATTAGGTTAAAACAAAGTGAATATATATATTTAAAGTATTTAAGAAAACACTTAAAACATACTATTTTAAACCTAATAAAAATATATGAAATAAATAATATTTTTATGATTTTTTTAATTATTCACAAAATAGATATATTAAATGACAAGTGTGTGAAAAATGAAGTGAAAATAAATTAATTTGATAGGTTAAATAATTGGTTAAAGTTGTGAAGGAATTAAATGGGAAAAGTGGTAAAAAATATGGTTTTGTCACCAACCAGGTTTGAACCCACGCCCTTTGTATTACCAGCCCAAAACAACACCACTGAGCCAACGCGCGCTTGGTGTCATATGCATGGTCCCATTGCAATTCATATATTACTCAAATGCATAGAAGCGAAAAAAAGAAATAAAATCAAAAGGTCTGGGGCGAGGGGGATTCGAACCCCAGACCTTGGGCACGCGCAACACACAAACACTCTTTACCACTGGGCTATCACGTTTTAGTCGTTAATGAAACAGGTATCAATCAAAATAAAATAAACTTAGACCTGAATTTGAAAATTGCGCGCCACCACCATCTTCGTCTTCAACCTCAAGCTCTCAGATTTCAAATTTATGAACTTGCTCATTTCTCAACCATTTGCAAAGATGTAAAGACCAAACTTGCTCTAAATTCACTCACGATTCTAAATATGTAACTAACATATATTTATATTAACTACATCTAACTAATTTACCAGAAATCGTGAAGAACCCTAAAACTTAAAAATCAAATTAAATGGCTATGCTGAAAGATAAATGACTGATGATAGAGGGTTTTCAATCCTCTGATGATGCTGAACAAGATAGAATCGAGCTATTTCTTAAAGAATGCTTAAATTAAAGAAGTGAGGTTCAGGAACTTACCTCTGAAAATGGAGGTCGTGAGGATGATTGAGAGCACCTGGGCTTGAATGAATGATCTCAATAGCTTCCCTGAGACTCAATGATGCTAACTGAATGCTTGTTGGAGCTTGAATCCTCCTGAATTGCTCTATGGTCCTCCCTCGATTTCAGCTTTAAGTGAACATGGAGGGTGTTGATTCTTGAGTTACAGATGAGCTGCAGCCATCTGGTTAGCTTCACTATGACCTGAGGAACGTGCCTGGATGATTGGCTTGGCTCAGAACCTCCTGAATTACTCCATGGACCTCCAACTGCAAATGCTCCAAAGTGAGAGCAACAATGGTGTTCCTCCACTTACAGAAGTGATCCAGGTGCTTGGATCACCTCAAATGACCTCCCTTGAGATGTTAGAATGCTTACTTTCCAAAGATGAGCTCTGGTTTGAAGAAAACGATTCTTCTTGCCAAAGAACTTTGAAAAACAATAAGCATGAGAAGAGAAAGAGAAAGCAAGGAATTGAGTTGCTTTGGTATGTTTTTTGAATGAGAATGAGGCCTCTATTTATAGGCAAATGTCTCAGTACTGATTGGGAGAGTGAGCTTGCTTAGTGAAGCAAGTTTGGTTTCTTAGCCATGAAGAAATTTCAAAGAATATCCAAGTGTGATCATTGCATTTTCGAGCCACCTCCCCTATCCATTGATTCTATCTGATCTTAGGGGACAATTCAGATGCAAAGTGAGCTCTAATTGGTTGGTGAGAAGATTCCTTGGGTGATTCATCAATTTGCCATAAATTCTCAAAAGTAATCATTACATAATCACATGTTCTTGTTTTAGGAATCTTCTTCAATTATCATGGCATGGTGAAAATGAATGCATGGTATTGTTTCAGACATGTTATGGGTCGTGTAGCATCCATTAGTGAAGCAAAAATGCACAAAATTGCAAAGTTTCAAATTGTACATGACCTATAATTTCACTTCATGAGGCCAACTTTGAACAAGCATAACTCCTAGCTCAAATTGAATTTGGAGAAGGTTGAACACAATTTGGAAAGCCCTAAACATCTAATTCAAATCATTAGTTTATGTCTTCTTCAGAATCATTTGGGAAATTTGTGAAAAATGAGCCCAAAGTTGGATGAAAACTAGGTTAAAACACTTAGAAAAATTTCTAAGTGTTTATGACCTAAACTTCAAAATTTCCAAAACTTCATAAATGGTTGATCTTTTGAAAAAAGTTCCTTTGTAAGATGTTGTTTTATTTTGCAAGATCTACAACTTTCATGTTGGAAGTTTTTTGAGTTGTGTAGGTGAAATTTTGAGTTCTCACCATGCCTTCAAAAACCCTAATTCCCGACTTTTCGCTCCTTGATGAATTTCTTTGAATTTCTTTGGTCAAATGACTTTGACATCCATATATTGATGATATTGATCTTTGAAAGTCATTTTTTGACCAAAAACCTTAAAAGTCAATGATGATCCTTCACAGTTGACTTTTTCCTGACAAAGTGAATTTTTTGGGCTTTTGTGTAGAAACAAGATCTTTTCCTCAAATGAATGATGTAAATGGATTATATTGAGGTAGTAGAGATTCTTGAATCATGTCTTGAGTTTTGGATTCATGCCCTGATTAAAAGTCAACTATCTTGGTGAATTAGGTCAAAACCCTAATTTGTCGACCATGTGAAAATAATGACTGTAGACTTTGAATTGAAGTGTGATGTCCAGTAGATCTTGTAATATGAGTTATTTGAAGATGATTTATGTCTTTGAATGGTTCCCTGAGGCTTTTTAGGGTTTCCCAAAAGTGATCCCTGATTTTAGTCCTTGATAGGCTCAAAACCCTAGTCTGGTGACCTGAATAAACCTGTACTCATATGACTGGATGTCTAATCAATCATAGATGAGAAAAGTGAAGTCTTTGAGCCTCATGATTGTATTAGGGACTAATCCTTGTATTGATTGATCCTTTGCCTGAGCTTTCTTGTCTTTGAGCATCCTCGATTGGATACCAGATGGAGAAGTGACTGCTCTGGGAACTTGTCTTGACCTGATGAAAAATCCTGAAGATATGCCATCTCAGGGGGGTCAAAAATTAGGGTATGACAGATGCCCCTATTTAAGTTTCTTTTATCTGGAGGGAGAGATATTGATATCTCGATCTCTCCTGCGTAAAAGAGACTTAAATATCAAAGAATGCCCGAATTTTGGGCGCTCCTGAGATGTTGTAACTGACATAGTCTTTGCATGACTTGATCCCTTTGTCGCACTTGGCGGGGGATGAGGAGACAAACTCCTGTAGAAATACTTGATGTGGATTCTGGTGAATGGATGGCAATGTTGGATGCGCAATCCATCTTCTTTAACTAAGTGTTGATACTTAGAAAAAGGTAAACAACCTCTCCTCGTTTCGGATGTCCATATCTCGAAACTGGTCTCGGTTGTGTTTGGACAATATCTTAGATAAAGAGAAAATTTCCAACGGTTTGTTTCCTCATCAAACTTCTTACCAGCGCTTGGAGGTAAGATACCATTTGACGGTAATAAAGAAACTTCAAAGGTTTGTTTCCTCATCAAACTTCTTACCAGCACTTGGAGGTAAGATACCATTTGACGGTAATAAAGAAACTTCAAAGGTTTGTTTCCTCATCAAACTTCTCATCAGCACTTGGAGATGAGATACCATTTGACGGTAATAAAGAAACTTCAAAGGTTTGTTTCCTCATCAAACTTCTCATCAGCACTTGGAGATGAGATACCATTTGATGGTAATAAAGAAACTTCAAAGGTTGTTTCCTCATCAAACTTCTCATCAGCACTTGGAGATGAGATACCATTTGACGGTAATAAAGAAACTTCAAAGGTTTGTTTCCTCATCAAACTTCTCATCAGCACTTGGAGATGAGATACCATTTGATGGTAATAAAGAAACTTCAAAGGTTGTTTCCTCATCAAACTTCTCATCAGCACTTGGAGATGAGATACCATTTGATGGTAATAAAGAAACTTCAAAGGTTTGTTTCCTCATCAAACTTCTCATCAGCACTTGGAGATGAGATACCATTTGATGGTAATAAAGAAACTTCAACATCTTCCCTTTTGACTTGACGTCTTTGAAAGAACGTCATATGGCCTCATGATCTTTTGAGGGGCTAATGACTTTGTTTGAAGGCGGACGAACTGTTTTCGAGGTGAAGACTGCCATTCGTCAACTGATGCCTGGGGAATCAACGAATTGTTTTCCTAAGAGGAAAACTGCCATTCATCGACTCTGTGGGGAACTAAACATCCCTGAAACAGACAAACTGTTTGAAGAAACTGCCATTTGTCGATTTCTTGAGTATTTAACAGACAAACTGTCTTTCCTTAGGGAAAGACTATCATTTGTTGACTCCGCTGGGGATCATGAACTATCTTCTGGATGAAGACTACCATTCACTGATTCCGCTGGGGAATCATTTGTCGATCTGCTGGGAGATTCTGAATTATTTTCTTTGACGAAAAAGTGGCATCTCTCGACCTTGCTGGGGAAATACCAAAACTCTGGGGAATTCCAAAATGCAAAGCAGATTATCTTATCTGAAGAGGACTGTCGAATGTCGCTATGCAGGAGATTCTCGGCTGAGGAATTCCAAAAGTGAACAAACTATCTCTTTGAGGGAGATTACCATTTGTTGACTTGCTTGAGGAGATCCTTGTGTATGAACTGTTGTTTCGAAGGAAAAAGTTTCTCCGGAACTTGCAGGGGAAACTTGAGTTCATGCCTCAATGACTTAGGCATTCACATGATCAAAGCCTGACTCGACTATGCAGTTATGATGTAATGTATGCATGAATATTATGACAATGATAAAATGTAAAGTGAATGTGAATAGAATTGTCGCAGATGTAAAATCCTATGATACGACTTGAATTTTTGTTGATCAGAAGATGTCCTCTTCTTGGAGTTCGAACTCTGTCGGGAATATCTGGTTATCAGTTGTCCGCTGTCCGAAGTAAGCAATATGAATCGAAGTAAAGATCCGTCATCGGGAGATGTTCGCAAAGCGACCTCATGGGGAAATGTTGGTTCCCGGAGTCTCAACCGTTCTCGGAGCAACTGTTTGCATTCTTCCTATTGTTTGTAAACCTTAGAAAGAAATTTCACCTTTATTTTTTGCAAGTAAATTCATTTTTATTTTATGAAAACATTTGTTTCAAGAAATTGACTGTTTAAACTTAAAATGCATTCCAAGAAACTGAATAAGACTAGATTGCAAAGGAAAAGCACAAGGCTCAAATTATTATATATGGAATGGTAATCAGCCAAATGCTTGATTCCATGGAGTATTTACAAAGTTGGAAATTGGTAATTTTCGGGAAAAGGGCTACGATGAAACGTGACGACCGTTATCTCTCCCTTCCACTCCGAGTTGCGCTGTATTCGTGCTTCGTAGAAGATGACCTACTGCTGATGAATACTCCGCTATGGATTTTGAATGATCAAGTTTGTCCTGAACACAGTTACTTGCCATATATCCCTAACTTTTGCGTAAACTACCCCTTTCGGGTTTTAAGTCTACCGGGATTGATTAATATATTTTTTTTTTATGTCTCTAACTTTTGCCTGAATCGCCCTTTCGGGTTTTCGATTCACCGAGACGCTCTTTTTTGCCTAAGTCGCTCTTTGCGAGTTTTCAACTTAGCGAGCTGTTCTTTTTTAATTATTTAGGCGAAGTATTTCTTGACTGCGTCGACATTCACAGGACGGGTGAATTCTTCTCCATCCATAGTCGTGAGTATTAAGGCTCCTCCTGAGAAAGCTCTCTTGACCACGTAGGGGCCGTCATAATTGGGAGTCCATTTCCCTCTCGAATCTGTGAGAAAAGGTTGAATCTTTTTGAGTACAAGGTCGCCTTCTTTGATTGTGCGAGGTCGAACCTTTTTGTCGAAAGCTTTCTTCATTCTTTGTTGATATAGCTGTCCGTGGCATAAAGCTGTCATGCGCTTTTCTTCGATTAAGTTCAATTCATCGAATCTGCTTTGACACCACTCGGCTTCTGTTAATTTTGCCTCCATCAAGACTCTCATTGATGGAATCTCAACCTCTATTGGTAGGACTGCCTCCATGCCATATACAAGGGAGAAAGGAGTTGCTCCAGTCGAAGTACGTACTGACGTACGGTAACCATGAAGAGCATACGGGAGCATTTCATGCCAATCTTTGTAAGTGATGACCATCTTCTGAATGATTTTCTTGATGTTTTTGTTAGCTGCTTCTACAGCTCCATTCATCTTTGGTCTGTAAGGAGATGAATTGTGATGTTCGATCTTGAATTCTTCACAAAGAGGGGATGATTGAGGAACTTACCTCTGAAAATGGAGGTCGTGAGGATGATTGAGAGCACCTGGGCTTGAATGAATGATCTCAATAGCTTCCCTGAGACTCAATGATGCTAACTGAATGCTTGTTGGAGCTTGAATCCTCCTGAATTGCTCTATGGTCCTCCCTCGATTTCAGCTTTAAGTGAACATGGAGGGTGTTGATTCTTGAGTTACAGATGAGCTGCAGCCATCTGGTTAGCTTCACTATGACCTGAGGAACGTGCCTGGATGATTGGCTTGGCTCAGAACCTCCTGAATTACTCCATGGACCTCCAACTGCAAATGCTCCAAAGTGAGAGCAACAATGGTGTTCCTCCACTTACAGAAGTGATCCAGGTGCTTGGATCACCTCAAATGACCTCCCTTGAGATGTTAGAATGCTTACTTTCCAAAGATGAGCTCTGGTTTGAAGAAAACGATTCTTCTTGCCAAAGAACTTTGAAAAACAATAAGCATGAGAAGAGAAAGAGAAAGCAAGGAATTGAGTTGCTTTGGTGTGTTTTTTGAATGAGAATGAGGCCTCTATTTATAGGCAAATGTCTCAGTACTGATTGGGAGAGTGAGCTTGCTTAGTGAAGCAAGTTTGGTTTCTTAGCCATGAAGAAATTTCAAAGAATATCCAAGTGTGATCATTGCATTTTCGAGCCACCTCCCCTATCCATTGATTCTATCTGATCTTAGGGGACAATTCAGATGCAAAGTGAGCTCTAATTGGTTGGTGAGAAGATTCCTTGGGTGATTCATCAATTTGCCATAAATTCTCAAAAGTAATCATTACATAATTACATGTTCTTGTTTTAGGAATCTTCTTCAATTATCATGGCATGGTGAAAATGAATGCATGGTATTGTTTCAGACATGTTATGGGTCGTGTAGCATCCATTAGTGAAGCAAAAATGCACAAAATTGCAAAGTTTCAAATTGTACATGACCTATAATTTCACTTCATGAGGCCAACTTTGAACAAGCATAACTCCTAGCTCAAATTGAATTTGGAGAAGGTTGAACACAATTTGGAAAGCCCTAAACATCTACTTCAAATCATTATTTTATGTCTTCTTCAGAATCATTTGGGAAATTTGTGAAAAATGAGCCCAAAGTTGGATGAAAACTAGGTTAAAACACTTAGAAAAATTTCTAAGTGTTTATGACCTAAACTTCAAAATTTCCAAAACTTCATAAATGGTTGATCTTTTGAAAAAAGTTCCTTTGTAAGATGTTGTTTTATTTTGCAAGATCTACAACTTTCATGTTGGAAGTTTTTTGAGTTGTGTAGGTGAAATTTTGAGTTCTCACCATGCCTTCAAAAACCCTAATTCCCGACTTTTCGCTCCTTGATGAATTTCTTTGAATTTCTTTGGTCAAATGACTTTGACATCCATATATTGATGATATTGATCTTTGAAAGTCATTTTTTGACCAAAAACCTTAAAAGTCAATGATGATCCTTCACAGTTGACTTTTTCCTGACAAAGTGAATTTTTTGGGCTTTTGTGTAGAAACAAGATCTTTTCCTCAAATGAATGATGTAAATGGATTATATTGAGGTAGTAGAGATTCTTGAATCATGTCTTGAGTTTTGGATTCATGCCCTGATTAAAAGTCAACTATCTTGGTGAATTAGGTCAAAACCCTAATTTGTCGACCATGTGAAAATAATGACTGTAGACTTTGAATTGAAGTGTGATGTCCAGTAGATCTTGTAATATGAGTTATTTGAAGATGATTGATGTCTTTGAATGGTTCCCTGAGGCTTTTTAGGGTTTCCCAAAAGTGATCCCTGATTTTAGTCCTTGATAGGCTCAAAACCCTAGTCTGGTGACCTGAATAAACCTGTACTCATATGACTGGATGTCTAATCAATCATAGATGAGAAAAGTGAAGTCTTTGAGCCTCATGATTGTATTAGGGACTAATCCTTGTATTGATTGATCCTTTGCCTGAGCTTTCTTGTCTTTGAGCATCCTCGATTGGATACCAGATGGAGAAGTGACTGCTCTGGGAACTTGTCTTGACCTGATGAAAAATCCTGAAGATATGCCATCTCAGGGGGGTCAAAAATTAGGGTATGACACTTCATGTGTTGATCTTTGTCAATATGTGTTGGTTGAGTTCCATTCAATCCAAAAAACAATTGACAATTGCAACGACAACAGTCGTTATAGCAGTATGAACATCAACTGTAATATCAATAGTTGTAGTAACTTCAGTAGCAATATCAACGGCATCAATGGCTACATCAGCTATATTTAACTGAATGGCTGTAATGTGAACAACATATGTGGTCACCAATGTCATCAACCTTTGTTGGATAATTTGATCTTCTTTTATAGCTCTCAAAAGAGACGTTGAAGGATAAGAAGGTCCTTTTGTCTTCCAACAGCTAGTTTCCAACGGATAGAATTAAGCATTACTATAGATAGTACTTTTCTTTGTCTTGTATCTTGATACGTTGTGAAATGGTGGGAGGCAGCTTTTGTAAAATAGTACACCCATTTGATTATAGTGGAATCTGTAATGTACTTTTGTACTATTTTCTTCTTGACTAAGTTCTTTTGATCTTATCTTCAAATAAAGTACTTCTAGTTCTGAAGTAGTAAGCTTGGAAGAGATCAACTTATCTTCATCTTTCTGATAATGGTTCTGATGTGTAGTTTAGAAACTAATTTTCTGTGAAGTATATAATCATTATCTTATAAGAGTCAGAGTCTTATTTATCAGAACTGGTATCAACAACTCTTCTGAAAAACGATACTCGACTTCTATTCAGGAGTGGACTTGTGATGTTATAATCATTATCTTGTAAATTTGAGGGCATTTTTAGTTTATTCCAAAAAGATATGTCATTTATGTTTTATATCTTTTAGTAATATGAATTTATGGAAGACTAGCTAAAATATTGTCCAATACGATGTCAAATCTAAAGAGATTTAAATTATTTTTAAATCAAATATTTTCAGATAAGCAACTCAAACCTTCATAAAAAACAAATCTGCATCAAATCAAAATCTCACAGAAGAGACTGTATATAGAGCGCTATATATAAATACTCAAATGCAACAAAGAAATCACAAAAAAGAACAAATATTGAAGATCTAGTGTGCTAGGGTTTTTTTTCTTTGAGTGTTTGTATTATTGTTGTTTTTGTAAACCTCTAAAGAAGCCTAACATGAAAATTTAAGGCATAAAGGTTGATTGTTAGTTGAGTTATAATTCAACATCATTATTCTGAACTGGTTATTGATCACGAGGGTTATTGATTAAAAGAAAGTGAGAGTGGTCTCATATTTAGAGGGAATCCTAAATAGAAAGTCACATGTAGTATTTGGAATTGGCATTGAACCAGGGTTGTTCAGCTAAAACTAATTGTACTGATACTATTGAAATTGATTTCCTTTCTTGGGTTGGAAGCTTCCCAAACATAGGTGATGTTGCACCGAACTGGGTTACCAATTCTCTTGTGTTATTTATTGCTTTATGATTTTTCATCTAGTTTGTTTTATATTGTTAGAAAATATTGGTATACATTATCCCAATCATTAGGTCAAACATTTGTCCCTGCTTGAACAGTAATTTCGTTCCGTGAGAGGTATGGAAAGGAAAAATGTCAAATATCAAATATTTAAGAATGTGAAGGCGTAGCTTATTATAAGAACATGGATTCTAAAAGGATTAAATTGAGTCCTCTAGGGATCAAGTTTTCATTTGTAGGTTATACGCCTAACACTAAAGCATATAAACTTTTGCATTTGGAGTCTAATGTAATCATGGAATCCTGAGATATGAAATTCTTTAAGAAGCTTATCACAAAGGATAAGGAATATGAGATTTTAACAAATGAAGAACCTCATGAGGAAGTTTCTCCACAGATTGTTGAAACACAACTCGAGCTTAGAATAAGCATGAGATTCTAAAAGTCTAAGGATCCAAGACTAAATGAAATTGATTCTTGACTTATTTCTTTTTATCTAGTAAAATGAAACAGTGAAATTTATTTTCATAAGATTTATATTATTCTTCAAGTTGAAGATGATCCTAAGACTTATAAAGACGTAGTAACTTCAAGGGACTCCTCTTTTTGGAAGTATGTTATCCTAGATGAAATGGATTCAATAACGTCAAACCACAATTGGGATCTTGTCAGTTTACGTAAAGGATCAATACTCATTGGATGCAAGTGGTGTTTATAAGGAAGTATCATAGTGAGGGTATTCTAAACACCTACAAGTCTATATTAGTAGCCAAATGTGTTAGACAAAAGGAAGGGGTTTATATTTTGACACGTATGTTTCTGTAGCAATGACGATGATAATTAGAGTATTATTTGGATTAGTGATAAGTGCAAAAATATCGTTATTTTGTGTATATAATTTGTTGCACTTATCGATACTTTTTGTTAATATCGTTTGAATAATTCCTCGTTTTGTTTCTAAATCCGTATACTTTGTGAATAGTTTTATTTTCATATACTCTTATATTGTTTGATATATTTTTTTTTTCTTTTTTGTAGGTATTGATGCGTATTTGGAGCTCGAGCAATAAAGTGTCGAAGACACGGCTTCAAACACGCGATTTTGAGCAGCTCGTCAACAGATAAGACTAAAAAAAATATGAGAAAATTCATCAATTTTATTGATATCTATTCATCATTAGATAGGAAATTTAATAAGCTTTCCAACGCTTCAAACCGGGCGCAAATCGAAGTTACGGTTCTCAAGTTATGCCCAAAATAAGATTTCAAGTTCTGGTGTAGCGCGCTAAGCGGGCTTAGCGCGCGACGCGCGCTCTGGGCAGTTTGGAAATTCATTAAATAGGAAAAAAATCAGATTTTTTAGGGTTATGCTTTGGGGTATTTGTTCCCAAAGTCATCACAACCATTTTTGAGTAGGGAGAGCTTGAAAACATCAATTGGGGGTTGCATCTTAATGATCGGAGGTCGAATTTCTCATCGATTGGTGTTGACAAACTAAGAAATGTTTGGTTCCTCTTCTTCTCTTTTCTTTGTATTTCTATTTTGTTGATTTTGTATGTAATTTACTCTAAACCCATGGATGTTTGTTATTCTTTCTACTAGTTGTATAAAGTTTGCTTTACAAATCTTAACCAGTGTTTTTCTGATCTTTTTGCTTAATCCCTTCGGATTTATGTTGTTATAGAAATTTGCTTCGTGAATCGTGATTAGGAGAATACCTGTTAGCTTTAGATTCTAGAGATATGATTGCGGTTAACATCCACATAATATCTAAGTTTAATGCCTCTGTGTTGTTCGATCGGTTGAGACATCGTCGAAAGAGCGATATGGTTGAACTCTCGTTGGTGTTGCAGAAATGGACATTGATGTGAGAAACATGTGGTGATTCTGACGAGTATTGTAAATTGCGTGCGGCGGAGTGATATATCTAAGTTTGGAGGAGTAGTTTAGATTCAAACCAGATAAGATATTCTCTATCAAGAATGTATTTATTTTATGTTCATATGTTATTTTTTCCGTTTTTACTTAAAGCCCATTTAACCCGAACTCAAGAACTAAGAATCTATCGAACGGAAGTTCGGTTGCACTAATCCCTGTGGAGACGATAAATTTCCCGGATAAATACTTCCAAAAAATTTGTTGCTTGTCGCTTTACCGCTCCAACAATTAGCTTCTTTTCATGACATTATAGTTCATCAAATGGATGTCAAAACGATATTTCTAAATGGAGATCTCGCTTAGGAGATTTAAATGGAGCAACCAGAAGGTTATGTGCTTTCTAGTAATTCACATAAGGTGTGCAAGCTTGTCAAATCCTTGTATGAATTAAAACAAACACCTAAACTATGTCATCAAATGTTTGACTCTATCATACTTTCAAGTGGATATCTTTGCCTCAAATATGGTAGGTTTCATGTCATATTATAAGGATATACCAATGTGAGTTGGATATCGAGTGTTGGAGATCATAAATCTACAAATGGGTTGATATTTACACTAGTTATGGGTGCAATTTCTTAAAAGAGAAAAAAGTTAATGTGTATCACTCTCTCAACCATGGAATTAGAGTTTGTGGCTCTTACTTCCGCTGGTCAAGAAGTTGAATGGTAAGAGACCTTCTGTTGGAAGTTCTATTGGCTAAAGATAATGTTTCAAAGGTGTTGATACATTTCTATAGTTAAGTCACTTTATTTAGATTATACAGTAAAGTGTATAATGAAAAGTCTAGGCACAATATGAACTTCACCTATGTGAATTTCGAGATAGTGTCATCTCAAAGTAGTTGTTGGAGTTTTTCCCACAATAAATTCACGAAACAGGAAAAATATATGGCAATGAACAATGCTAGGCAGGAGATGCAAGAGAAGAATCATTAAAGAGTGTGTGTAAGGTAACATCATTCTAATAACAAGGAATAATAAGTTCAAAACTTTTCTACGTGAAATTTCAATTATATTTTGTGTTGCCTTTACAATGGTTAATTTCGAATCGTAATATAGTGGACTGTATTAGCATTCTCTGTTAACTTTTATGGAATTTTTCTTGTCATTATTACAACAAATAGAGGATTGTTGTTATTATTAATTAAATATATAACCGTTGTTGTGTTCCACTAATAACATAACACCTTAAAAGTGAATAAAGAGTTACAATACTTAGTAAAAAGTTACAACACTTAGTGAAAGAGTGTGTTTTATCTAAGGTTGCAATACTTGGTAAATATTTGCAACACTTAAAAAAATGTTGTGCTTAATTAAACGTACTAATACTTAGTAACCAGAAGCAACACTTGGTAAAGTGGAGTCTTTTATCAAGGTCACAACCTTGTGAAACAACACCATTTAGTTTATATATGATCCATTTAATTTTCTCTCAATTTCTAACACAATTATGGTAAACTCCTTTGGAACTTCTTATCTATGCAAGAACCTCTTTCCTAAAGTATAGTCAGTTTTTTTGTTTTCTTTCTTTTGTCTTCTTTTTTAGCAAATGTATAAAAAAAATGCATGAGTAAATGGTATTTAGTCAAACAAGAAAAACTGTCTCCACCCCGTTTTTGTCTAGAGTAAATGTTTTCAATATCTCTGAAGTCTTGGCTTCAATCAATTGTTGGTTCAACAGAGCATGGCGCTAGACCTAGTTAGTGCTTCTGATCAAGGATCATAGCACTTGAGGATTGATTGATCCAGGTAAAATTTACTTTATATATATGATACTTTAAATTAACTAATAGTGTTGACATTTAAAATAATAATTCTCATTTCATTTTTCACAACCAAATTCAGTTTATTGGATGGACCATTTCGTATAAACAATAATAAATTTTAGATTCTTGGATTAAAGTGATCTTCAATTTTGTAACTCTGCTATGCTTTGAATTATGATGTAAAAACCAATATGATGAAACTTCTGGCAATTTTTTTTTTCCAAAAAAAGTTTCCGGTCTACTGGACCATCTAATTTAGTTCGGGGTCAATTATGATATTAAGTGGTTCCAGCCCCTTTCTGATCACAGTTGCACAGATTGAACTGTGATCTTTTCTATCAAGTTCACACTGAAAATTTTCCTTGTTTTTATTGAATAAAGAGGGAAACATTTTTTCCAAGTATATGAAATTTGGGTGGCTTAATCTATAGTGCCACGTCATTACAGGTTATCATCACTTGAAACTACAGCTGCAACATTATAATTATTCTTGATTTTTGCTTCTGATTTTTCCACTTGAAGGAGGTAGAGTCCAGCACACTCTTCAGCATTGCCAACCGTCTTCCCCGACTCCAAAGTCTGAAATTCACACGAGTTAGGGAAGAATTTAGTAACACATTTCAAATATCTTGTAATCTTGCTAATAGACAGCAAGTTACAATCTAGTTTAGGCACATACAAAACAAAGTCAAGTGTAATATTTGGTGAAATGACAATTGACCCTTTACCCATGACCTTAGAATGTGTACCATCAGCTATTCAAACATTATAGTTATAGGGACATGGAGAATAACTACTAAAAAAAGTAAAATCACCAGTCATGTGATCTGAAGCCCTGTCATACCCCAAATTTGTCCTACCCTTTCAATTTTATCTGGCTTAGGCTTATGCGTTTCATAGTCCCTGTACATACCTCCCATTAGGTCATTAACATAACTCATGCATTCATTAATCAATAACTTGGCTTTGGGATCAAGGTTTGAAAGATTAGGGTTTTATTGGTTTGAGGCTTCTACTTCAGATAAACTTGTTTCAACTGGTTCTTCTGTGTGCACTGGATTATGGAATCAGGGTTTCGGTTCATGGATATTGTGGATTTCTTCTTCATCAGGCTTCAAAATTATTCTTCATCCATATACCACAAATCCAATGATTAAGGATTTTATTTCCCTATTTTCGTGGTGATTCAAAGGATACTGCTCATTAGTGGAACTACAAGTCATTGATATTGGGCTTCATTCAAATTCTTTGAACTTGGATACTCCTTATTGATTGGGGATTGATGGTCACACCCTTGTGTTTGATTCTAGGATTCAATTTGATTATTTGTGTTACAAGACATTCGCTTTGGATTTTGTGCAAGATTCTAGTGAAACATGATGGACTTCGTACATCTTTATAAGTTTGAAAAGCATATGATGAAAACTTTGACTTTTAGTCCAAGCCAACCATGGAAAATTTACTTTTGGTACAAAGCCCATAGGATGTTGTCAAGGACTTTCATCTTTCATTCAAATGTAGCATGGAGTTTTAATGAATGAAGAGTTGGAATTCAAGTTCTACAAATGAAGAAGATTCATTTCGTACACAAAATCATTGAATTACATGAAGGGTGTTCAAGAAAAGTCATTACAAGTTGCATTCAGAATCCAAGGCGTTTGAAATACATTTCATATGAAAATTACAACAAAAGAGAATATAATCAAAGCCTGTAGTATATTTCCCTTGAGATTCTTCATGCCATCAATGTCCACTCAGCATGCTGCCTTGCTAAAAACCAAGTTAACCAACAGAATCCTGCAACAATACATCATTCACACACCAGTTCAGTATCAAAACGCACACCACAATAACAAAAGATAACCAAAAAATAGTAGCATGATTAACAAAACAGCCTTGCATACACTCTGTTTCAACAATTCAGGCAGCTTACAAATCATTCAGAACTCCATACAATAAATACACCCAATATCATGCTACCTACACATTCACTATGGCACTAGTCTAGCATCATTATCCTAAGCAAAACCAAATACAAACCAAATGCATTTCCGAATTCAGTTCATACTACGCAGAGCAATCCATACATTCAACCATAACAAAATACCATTCCAATTACCACAAACAGTAGCCAGCTTCAAATCAATCCAAAACCAAACCGGTTCACAAACCTTGCAGCCTGCATAATCAAGAAATAAATCGGTTCACCAGGTTCAGCCAAAAACTCAGAGAATAAACCAGCCCTGCAATCCAAACTAATACTAACTGTAACCGGCTCTTCTCAAGCTAACTACCATTCAACTAACAGCTAACAAAACCAAACCTAATAGTTCCCAAACTACAAATCAACTAACTGCCTTCCAAGCTCCTAGCAACCAAAACATAAAAACATATTTGTAACTACCCTATAACCGCTCTAACAGAATCGGTTATCCATATAACTAACTCCACAAAAACCTAACTGAATCCTAACCATTCTAACAGGAAATGTAACAGAAAAATCAGAAGGGAAACCAACCTTATAAAAGAATCAGTCATCACAATTCATTAAGCTCTCGATTCTTCATTCATCAGAACCTTCACTCCACCATTTTCTCACTCTCTTCATCTTCACTTCTTCACTGATCACCATCTTCATTCTCTAAAACTCCACACTTTCAATCTTCTCCATGGTTAACCTCTCTCTCTCTCTCTCTATCTCTCTCTCTCCCGATTCAGTCTTACACTCTCCATTCACCAATTTTCTCTCTGAACCAGCTCCATCAATTTCACTTTCATTCATCTTAAACCTTCTCCTCTTCACCACACCATCACCATAGCCATCACCTTCTTCTTCATCTTCATTCATCCACCACCATAACCTTCAATACACATATAACCACCTCAACCTCAATCCACCAATTCTCAGAAATCCGTGTGGCACTGAATCACCATCGCACAGTCCTTATCTGTTCTTTAACAAACTTCAATAAGCTTCGTCAATTTTCTCTGTATCGCAAGAATGACGAGTGAAATTAAAAGAATCTGAAAAGGAAGCAGTAGAGAGAGTTCACATCTAACAGAAAATCGAAATTCATAGAAACAGAAGAAGAAGAAGAAAGGAGATGCGGAAATTTATTACATCACCTCTGGTTTCTTGTTCATTGTTCACCACTGAATACGCGTCGGGAGAACTCCGATCGATCTAGGTTTTGACTACTTGCTTCAGTTGAGAGTAAAATGAACCAGTGATGAGCGAAGGAGATTGACATTTGGAGAGCGAATCGAGAAGGGAAGGCGTGGCCAGACGTTGGCGTTTTGAGGTTTGTTCGGAGAAGATAGAGCCTCGCTCCGGCGCCGTCACGAGAAGGTGACGAGATTCAAATTGATAAGCTGAAAGGTCATAATCCTAACCCTAAACGCCTCTTTCGTTGCTTTTATTTCCTTTTTTCTTTTTTATTAAATTGAATAATAATTCGGAAAATATTGTGGATCAAACGAAAAACCTCCTGGGCCTCAATCCTCATAGGCCTAGCGCCATTGTTGCTGCTTCTCACTCCCACTTTGGCCCATACACCCCTTTTCTGAACAGAATAAAACGCCCCTTTGGGCTCCCTTCTGCTGGGCCTGAGCAATTTCTGGACTGTACACCCCATTTTTCAACTTAACACCCCCTGGTCACATATTTCCCATAGTTTTTTCTTATTTTCTTATTTTTTAGTGATAAAAGAATAAATAATCACCATTAAAATTTGTTAGATTTTTAGGTAATTGTTGACATTAAAAAAGGTTCATAAAAATAGTAGTATTTTTAGGTTAATTTTACACTAATGCTTGAATTGTTTTTGTACCATTTCCATGCTATCTTTTGTATAATTGTTGTGTGATTTTGTTACTTGTTTTTGGCCTATAACTTTGGCCTATGTTAATATCATTTGTATGCTCCTTTTAGAATTTAGTCACAATATTAATTTTAGGTAGATACTCCTTTATACATAAACAACAATAACACTTAGATTAGAACTTAGAATTAGTTCCCCATTTCATTCTTTTTTCTTTTCGACTTTTAAAATACTTAATAAAAGGAAGATGCGAATCACACGTTACTAAAAGTGAGAGAGAAATGAGTGGGATTTATTCCCTAATCTGTTTCTTAATCGCTTAGTGGGAGAGAAATGAGTGGGATTCATTCCCTAATCTGTTTCTCGATCGCTATAAGAAATGAGTGGGATTTATTCCCTAATCTATTTCTTAATCGCTTAGTGGGAGAGAAGTGAGTGGGATTTATTCCCTAATCTGTTTCTCGATCACTATGTAGGGAAATGAGTGGGATTCATTCCCTAATCTGTTTCTCTACCATCATACACTCTTATGTGATTCAAATCGCAAACAAATTCCCCTTAAAAAACACACAACCGAAAAACACATAAAACACCTAACAATGGTTCAAATTAAAATAAAGTAGAGAAAGTGGTGAGTGGCCCGGTATTGGGAACTGTTCATCACTCATCTACGTTAAAAGACACAAACCAATCTCTCTTTTCCTTCTTTCTAAGGGCATTGTTATTTCCGCTCGAACGCATCGTAGGTCGATCCCTTATGCAAGAGCGCAAACGTTAACTCCGCCCAACTAAAAAACACAAAAACAAACAGAAAATCTTGAGCCGAGCTACGGTAACTCGGATTCCTGAAAAGGATACATAGGCAGCGGGGTAGGGCCCGTGCGAGTACAATTCTTTCTTTTCCCTACATTTTGTATGCATTCGCATTTAGGTTTTAGACATAGATATACACCCTTTAGATAGAAACAAACATAGGTGGATACCATCAAGTACGATGGGCGTGAGGGGTGCTAATACCTTCCCCTTGCGTAACCGACTCCCGTACCTAGATTCTCTGGTCGCAAGACCCTGTTCTTATCCTTTCCTAGGTTATCTGATATTCCTTTCCCTTATGGGATAAATATATTGGTGGAGACTCTGTTCATTTTTCGCGAGCGTGCGACAGCTAGCGACTTTGCTGGGGAAGTTAGACCTATTGCGGGTCCGTACTTAGCGAGTCGATCCTAGCCTTTGTTTGTTTTTTTTATTGGGTGTTTCTTTGTTTTATTTATATGTTTGCATCATTTTTATATATATGCTTGCATATCATGTTTATTTTTCGCGCGCATATCATGTTTACTTTCCGCATGCATCTGGACTATATTATGGGTCCCCGTGGGGACCACATATTTTCTCTGTTTGCAGGTTGGGTGGGATGATTCTGTGAGGTAAAAGGTCCATTACCCAGACCGAGTATACACTTAGTTTAGCGTGGATAGTTATGTTGGCTCTCGTGGCGCCTGGCACGTAGATTTTGGCATAACATACCACAACCAGGAGAGGACTCGGTGAGGCGATCTCTGTCTGGCATGCTTATTGCCGTAGGCAGGCGCTCTCATTGTTTGTTCGAAATTCATGGCGACCATTAGGGACCACTTGTCCGTGTCTAGATTCACCTGTGAGTGGGAAGGGATATACATGATAGGTACCGTTGGTGACTATTCTGTTCTGTTGGTGACTATTGTTCCTATGGCTGTGTGGTACCTATGCCGGACCTTTGATCTCATAACATCTGACCTATATCAGTTATTCAGAGGATTGTACAGTGGTTACTAAGATTATATGGACCGTTGATCCCATGTTGTTGCATCGCATAACATCATTGCTTTATCCACTTTATTTATGGGGGGATCCTAAAGTCTATTTCAAAAAAAAATAAAGGAAATAAAAAAAAACAACAAAAAAAAAGAAGAGAAAAAGAAAAGAAAGGATATTATATACGAAATAAAGCCTTGATTTGAAAAGAACAAAAAAGGAGAAAATAAAAGTGTGCGAAAAGACTTTAGGATTCCTCGGAAATGAAACATTGCATTCATATCATATTGCATGTCATGGTTCCCTATCAGAAGCTTATTGGGGTCCCTTTCAACAGATTTCTGCTTCATCAACGAAACTGACTTCCCTACATCTGTATCATACGAGGATTAATCAGAGGAGAATCATGGACCGTCTTGAACAGAATCAGGTTGAACTTCGTAAAGACATGGATACTATAGGGGAAAGGATGACCCAACTCTCGGAGACTCTCCACGCTGTTATTCAGGGGCAAGAAGAGCTCAGACAAAGTGTTGCTAAGTTGACCAATGATACTCCGACCACTGTTGCTAATGGGGGATCAAAACCCGTGCATGTGGAAATTCCTAACAAAGAGACTTCACACCATGAGAATGATTCTGAACTTGAAACTTTCAAGTTTCCGATCGAGGAAAATGAGAGAAAATTCCATCTCCTGGAAGAAAGATTGAATGCTTTAGAAGGTCGAAGCTCCTCTGGTTTGAATGCTATTGATTTGTGCCTAGTGTCTGATATCAAGATTCCCGCTAAATTCAAAGTCCCCAGTTTTGAGAAATACAAGGGTACCACTTGTCCAATGAGTCATATCAAGGCATTTTGTAACAAGATGACTCCGTATGCAGAAAATGATAAGCTTCTAATGCACTTCTTTCAGGATAGCCTAAGTGGGGCATCCCTTGAGTGGTATACACGACTCGAACGAACCCATGTCCGCACATGGGATGAACTAGCAGAGGCTTTTCTCAAGCATTACAAGTACAACAGTGACATGGCTCCTACTAGAATACAACTCCAAAGTTTAACTCAGAAGGTTGATGAGTCTTTTAAAGAGTATGCCCAAAGATGGAGAGAATTAGCTTCCAGAGTCCAACCTCCGCTTTTGGAACGAGAGCTTGTAGACATGTTCATGAATACTTTGAAAGATCCCTATTTAAACATGATGGTTGGATGTGCTTCCTCCGAATTTTCAAATTTGGTTGTCGTAGGAGAACGAATTGAAAATGCCTTAAAGATGGGTAAAATCCAGGATATTGCTAATGTTTCCGAATTCACAGAAGAAGAGAAATGTGAAACAAACGCAGTTTCTGAGATTGAAAAAGAGGAAGTCCCTGTTTATCCTCAGGTTCAGGTACCTAACTATCAGATGGTCCTAGTTTCTCCTAACCAGTATATTCCACAAGCCTTTGCCACCACTATCAATCAACAACCCCAAATGGTCCAACAACAACCGATTCAGTATTTGCCACAAAAGCAATGTGTTCCACATCAACAAGATCATCTGAATCAACGCCAACCTAGAAGTAATTTGGGACGAAGAAATGCTCCTTTGGACCAGATTCCTACGACATACAGTAAACTTCTTCCATATCTAGTTCAAAGCTTGTTGGTGACTCCCAAATCTCTAAAGCCTCCACCACAGCCGTTTCCACCTAGGTATGACCCTAATGTGCAATGTGGGTATCACGCTGGATCAGCAGGGCATTCAACTGAGGACTGTAACGCTTTCAAATCCAAAGTACAACAATTGATTGACGAGAGGTACATAACCCTTCAAGGAGGAAACATGTGTGTGAATGGAATTCCCTTGCCCGAGTAAGAGCCTGGATTTCAGAAAGTCTCCAAAATCAACAAATTCCCTGTTTAAACTCGTTGGTAGGATAATAATAAAAGCACCACAAATTCTTGTGCAACTTCATTGGAATCTTTTTCCAGGTGGAAATCAAGAGTGTTCTGTAGAAGCATCCCTCATTCTCAAGGTTCTTGTGCTCAGTTGTATCCCTGATAGTTGGTGTTTCAGTTGGTGTTTTAGTCTTTCCTCACAACAGATAGCTTTTCTAAGTTTGATGGCCATGAAAGATTCCTCCATTTTTGATGGTGAATACTTCTCCAACATCTATGCTTGGGGCTCCCGATTGAGGGATAAGCAAGACGTACTCTTATCTTGAGCATTGCATCACTCGCATTGCTCGAATCCCTAAAGTAAGACAAAAATTTACAACTCTTGGGTGACTTCGTTGGAGTTTTCTTTTGAAGTAATCTGAAGTGTTTGGAAGGAACTGCAGAAAGTATTCAAGATCAACAAGCCCAGACAGAGTCAAGCCTCCTCAATTATGGCAATCATCAATTCATTTTTGCATTTTCATTCGTAATTTTCCTTGTTTTGTTAAATGTTTCTTCCATGTAAAACTTGTTTGTTTTGAATAAAAATAAAAATGCATTGCATATGCTAGTTTCGAATAAATCCATTCGTGTTCACTCATATCTTTCTGTCTATCAATGTCAAACTCTTGACTAAAGCAAAAAAAACATCAAAAGGAGAATGATGAAAAATAATAAAAACGCAAAATCTCCAATTGTGTGCTTTTGAATAAAACCCCGCTGAGGATGTACAGACATTGTTTCAAATCCCCAAACACCGGAGATATAAGGGAGATAGACCCTCTTTAACCCCTTTGAGCCTTGAAGAAGGAGTTTCCTTTCTATCAAAAAAAACCCCCACATTTAACCCAGGGGCAGGGTAGCATTCAATTAATCTGATCGAGCATTTGAAATTCATCAGGAGCACGCATCCAAGGATACAACAATGGTTATCTTTCAAAAGGTTGAGGAAAGTCAATACCACAATGGTAATCCCTCATGAGGCAGTCACAATCACCTCCCAAAAATCGAAGATTCAGGATCACACGACTTGTCAAAAAAGATTGAAAAAATTAAAAAAAGAGCCCGCTAAGTCAATAACTTTAAAACAAGTGACTTAGGCAAAAATTAGGGCATCCCGCTGGACTCCAAAATAAAATTCAAAAGAATTTGTCTAGGCAAAAGTTAGGGAAACAAAAAAGAAAAAGCATAAGCGAGAAACAATGATTATAAGATAAAAATCCTCATCAAAGGAACAAAGTCGTGTGATCAAACACCAAATCGAAAAGTAAAGTGACTGCCATGTCCAAGAAGACTTCATTGATTCCTCAATCATCTCAAACTCCTCTTGAAGGATGAACGCTCGTATCAGGTTAAGTTGAACTTAGGACTGGAGAACATCACGAAGAATGGGTGGGTTAGGTTAGACTTTGAGCCTTAAATCCTTTCTTTCTAAAACCGTGAACCAGGCCACGTTACAACCCTTAAAAGACCTAATTGAAGCAGGGTTTATTTCAAAAGCATGTTATACCAAGTTGCGTAATACTGACTCCCAGATGTTTGCTTACCATTTGTGTTGATATTGGTATGACAAGTAATTCAAACACTGAATGTCACAACATCATTTCAATAAACTTTGATTTCGAAGCTAGCATAAACATTACATTAGGACTATCATCTTCAAAACGATCATCTTTTACTTGTGAACAAAAACTTGACATCAAGGAAAATCAAACAATGAATAACTGCAGAAAAAGTTGATCGATCCCATGAGCCATTCACTTCCAAAGGCTGATCACTCCGAGGGGCAAGTTGTGTGAAGACTTTGCCAACTGAGGCATCCATTCACCGTTGGTCAATCTGGGGCAATCAAGTCGAGGAATCTCTCTTGAGTTCATCCAATCTGGGGCAGTTACGTCGAGATTCGACAAATCTCTCCAAGGATCCCTTGGGGCAAATTCCGTCGTAGTTCACGAAGCTTGGGGCACAATCTTTTGAGTTTTATTGTCTCTCCACGATCATAGGAGTTTATTTCTCCTGGAACTTTGGCCTCTCCCCAAGCACATGAGTTTATTTCTCATGAGGGTTGTTCCACTTCCCCAACCTGGTCTCCTTATCTGTATTTCTCATCCCCAACATGGTGAATCGAGGGAATCTCCTCAAGCTCACCATCCCCAAGTAATTCAAGATGTAGGGAAAGTCAGATGAAGTCACTTCCCTCCAACAAAGCTACATTTCAACCCTCAGAGCAGTTTCCAATGATCTTTGGTACTGCAGGGTTTCCAACACCGATTCATATTGGCATCTCAAGACAACAGGCAACAGACCCCAATGATCCTGCTCTTCTATCTCACCGAGGCCTTTATTTGGCACTTTGCATATAGAATACATTGCATAAAACATTACATCTTCAAAAGCGTAGCATTTCTATTAAGATGGAGCATTACGCCATTAAAAATTTCAAACATGCATCAATGCATAAGCCAGTTTTATGTGCCCAGGAGGCACGAAGTAATATATATCCCCCGTAAGAAGTCTCATCTTCATTCCCCAGTATGGATCGGATACAATGTCTTTCTTCGTCAGAATCATTGTCTCCGAGGTTATTTCCCGTGTGCTGCGTGCAGATTAGAGTGTGAATGAGGGTGGGCATTCAACCCATCTCATTTTTCAATCGTTTGAATAACCATACTTGGTGTGTGGTAATTCGAATAATTGCCGCTCTTGAAGAGTTACACCCCGCCTTTGGCCTGAGGGATTAATGTAATTCTTAGGCTTCGCAAGCATCAATATCTTCGTGATTCTTCAGTGTACCGATGTCTTTTGATCGAGTCTAGTCGTCACTAGTCTCTGTGGTTATTTTCCCTCATGTGGACGACCTTTTCGGATCCAACCCCCGTGTTGTGAATCCTTTGCCTTCCGACCTTCAAATCATTTCAAAACCCAGTTCTCGTCCTGGTAACCATTTTCCAAATCCAGTTCCCGTCCTGGTAACCATTTGTCAAAACCCAGTTCCCGCCCTGGTAATCGTTTTTCAAATCCAGTTCCCATCCTTGTAATCATTCTTCAAAGCCCAATTCCCGCCTTGGCAAACCCTTTTTCAAACCCCAATTCCCGCTTTGGCAAACCTTTTTTCAAAGCCCAATTCCCGCCTTGGCAAACCTTTTTTTTCAAAGCCCAATTCCCGCCTTGGCAAACCTTTTTTCAAAAGCCCAATTCCCGCCTTGGCAAACTTTCTTCAAAGCCCGATTCCCGCCTTGGCAAAACCTTTTTTCAAAGTCCAGTCCCCGCCCTGGCAAGTATTTTCCATCATTTTCAATCCTCGCCTACGGTGAAGTCAGTTCCCGCCTGACAACCACCATTCATCCATAATTTCTTGCCGTAAAACCAATTTCCAATCCCCAGCGAGTCATTATTCTCTTTTGTGGGTCGTAGGTTCTTTGATCTTACCCTGGTTTCGAGTCATGGATCGTAGGTCCGTCGACCTTATCCTCGTCTTTTTTCAATTCTTTTGAGTCGTGAGTTCGTTATACTCACCCTGGACTTGAGTCGTGGATCTGTTGATCCCACCCCGGTTTCGAGTCATTTACCCTTGTTTTCAAAATTTTTGGGTCAGAAAATCCTATCATTCCATCAAACTCATACTTTCCAATCACAGTTTCATACAACAACCATTTCCATTGAGAACCTTGTATTGACATCGTTACCACGTTACGAGCTATCGCCATCCAACCGCCGCTTACCGTAAATCCTTCCACCAGAAAAACAAAATTTCTCTTTCCCCAACAGATATCAAAAACAAAAAATAAGGATGACACTTACACTTCCTTTTCAGGACAAATTTCTGGTCTTGATATTTAATCCTCTTCCACCTCGAATGTTCGAAAGGCTAACACCAATCTCACCTTCAGGTTTAAGACGATTAAATAGGGGCAGCTGTCATACCCCAAATTTGTCCTACCCTTTCAATTTTATCTGGCTTAGGGTTATGCGTTTCATAGTCCCATGTACATACCTCCCATTAGGTCATTAACATAACTCATGCATTCATTAATCAATAACTTGGCTTTGGGATCAAGGTTTGAAAGATTAGGGTTTTATTGGTTTGAGGCTTCTACTTCAGATAAACTTGTTTCAACTGGTTCTTCTGTGTGCACTGGATTATAGAATCAGGGTTTTGGGTCATGGATATTGTGGATTTCCTCTTCATCGAGCTTCAAAATTATTCTTCATCCATATACCACAAATCCAATGATTAAGGATTTTATTTCCCTATTTTCGTGGTGATTCAAAGGATACTGCTCATTAGTGGAACTACAAATCATTGATATTGGGCTTCATTCAAATTCTTTGAACTTGGATACTCCTTATTGATTGGGGATTGATGTTCACACCCTTGTGTTTGATTCTAGGATTCACTTTGATTATTTGTGTTACAAGACATTCGCTTTGGATTTTGTGCAAGATTCTAGTGAAACATGATGGACTTCGTACATCTTTATAAGTTTGAAAAGCATATGATGAAAACTTTGACTTTTAGTCCAAGCCAACCATGGAAAATTTACTTTTGGTACAAAGCCCATAGGATGTTGTCATGGACTTTCATCTTTCATTCAAATGTAGCATGGAGTTCAAATGAATGAAGAGTTGGAATTCAAGTTCTACAAATGAAGAAGATTCTTTTCGTACACAAAATCATTGAATTACATGAAGGGTGTTCAAGAAAAGTCATTACAAGTTGCATTCAGAATCCAAGGCGTTTGAAATACATTACATATGAAAATTACAACAAAAGAGAATATAATCAAAGCCTGTAGTATATTTCCCTTGAGATTCTTCATGCCATCAATGTCCACTCAGCATGCTGCCTTGCTAAAAACCAAGTTAACCAACAGAATCCTGCATCAATACATCATTCACACACCAGTTCAGTATCAAAACTCACACCACAATAACAAAAGATAACCAAAAAATAGTAGCATGATTAACAAAACAGCCTTGCATACACTCTGTTTCAACAATTCAGGCAGCTTACAAATCATTCAGAACTCCATACAATAAATAAACCCAATATCATGCTACCTACACATTCACTATGGCACTAGTCTAGCATCATTATCCTAAGCAAAACCAAATACAAACCAAATGTATTTGCGAATTCAGTTCATACTACGCAGAGCAATCCATACATTCAACCATAACAAAATACCATTCCAATTACCACAAACAGTAGCCAGCTTCAAATCAATCCAAAACCGAACCGGTTCACAAACCTTGCAGCCTTCATAATCAAGAAATAAATCGGTTCACCAGGTTCAGCCAAAAACTCAGAGAATAAACCAGCCCTGCAATCCAAACTAATACAAACTGTAACTGGCTCTTCTCAAGCTAACTACCATTCAACTAACAGCTAACAAAACCAAACCTAATAGTTCCCAAACTACAAATCAACTAACTGCCTTCCAAGCTCCTAACAACCAAAACATAAAAACATATTTGTAACTACCCTATAACCGCTCTAACAGAGTCAGTTATCCATATAACTAACTCCACAAAAACCTAACTGAATCCTAACCATTCTAACAGGAAATGTAACAGAAAAATCAGAAGGGAAACCAACCTTATAAAAGAATCAGTCATCACAATTCATCAAGCTCTCGATTCTTCATTCATTAGAACCTTCACTCCACCATTTTCTCACTCTCTTCATCTTCACTTCTTCACTGATCACCATCTTCATTCTCTAAAACTCCACACTCTCAATCTTCTCCATGGTTAACCTCTCTCTCTCTCTCTCCCGATTCAGTCTTACACTCTCCATTCACCAATTTTCTCTCTGAACCAGCTCCATCAATTTCACTTTCATTCATCTTAAACCTTCTCCTCTTCACCACACCATCACCATAGCCATCACCTTCATCTTCATCTTCATTCATCCACCACCATAACCTTTAATACACAGATAACCACCTCAACCTCAATCCACCAATTCTCAAAATCCGTGTGGCACTGAATCACCATCGCACAGTCCTTATCTGTTCTTCAACAAACTTCAATAAGCTTCGTCAATTTTCTCTGTATCGCAAGAATGACGAGTGAAATTAAAAGAATCTGAAAAGGAAGTAGTAGAGAGAGTTCACATCTAACAGAAAATCAAAATTCATAGAAACAGAAGAAGAAGAAGAAAGGAGATGTGGAAATTTATTACATCACCTCTGGTTTCTTGTTCATCGTTCACCACTGAATACGCGTCGGGAGAACTCCGATCGATCTAGGTTTTGACTACTTGCTTCAGTTGAGAGTAAAATGAACCAGCGATGAGCGAAGGAGATTGACATTTGGAGAGCGAATCGAGAAGGGAAGGCGTGGCCAGACGTTGGCGTTTTGAGGTTTGTTCGGAGAAGATAGAGCCTCGCTCCGGCGCCGTCACGAGAAGGGGACGAGATTCAAATTGATAAGCTGAAAAGTCATAATCCTAACCCTAAACGCCTCTTTCGTTGCTTTTATTTCCTTTTTTCTTTTTTATTAAATTGAATAATAATTCGGAAAATGTTGTGGATCAAACGAAAAACCTCCTGGGCCTCAATCCTCATAGGCCTAGCGCCAGTGTTGCTGCTTCTCACTCCCACTTTGGCCCATACACCCCTTTTCTGAACAGAATAAAACGCCCCTTTGGGCTCCCTTCTGCTGGGCCTGAACAATTTCTGGACTGTACACCCCATTGTTATTTCCGCTCGAACGCATCGTAGGTCGATCCCTTATGCAAGAGCGCGAACGTTAACTCCGCCCAACTAAAAGACACAAAAACAAACAGAAAATCTTGAGCCGAGCTACGGTAACTCTGATTCCTGAAAAGGATACGTAGGCAGCGAGGTAGGGCCCGTGCGAGTACAATTCTTTCTTTTCCCTACATTTTGCATGCATTCGCATTTAGGTTTTAGACATAGATATACACCCTTTAGATAGAAACAAACATAGGTGGATACCATCGA
Source organism: Vicia villosa (assembly GCF_029867415.1). NCBI lineage: Eukaryota > Viridiplantae > Streptophyta > Magnoliopsida > Fabales > Fabaceae > Vicia > Vicia villosa. The sequence continues at coordinate 17,294,209 of NC_081185.1, forward strand.
GTATGATGGGCGTGAGGGGTGCTAATACCTTCCCCTTGCGTAACCGACTCCCGTACCTAGATTCTCTGGTCGCAAGACCCTGTTCTTATCCTTTCCTAGGTTATCTGATATTCCTTTCCCTTATAGGATAAATATATTGGTGGCGACTCTGTTCATTTTTCGCGAGCGTGCGACAAGCCCCTGAGTCAACAATCCATGATTTTATTTTTTCCTTACTAGTGCTTAGAGCATGTAAGTAATTACCTCTTTGAGCCACTACAGTAGTACCACCTTTTTCTGCAGTTAACATGGTTTGCTGAAGGAGTTTTTGAAGAGCCTGCATTTGTTCTTTGCTAAAAGGAGATGAGTTAGAGTATACCTCGGTTTCTTGATTGTTAAATGTTGTCTTACCTTTGCCCTCCTTGCCTTTGAAAAATTTGGTCTCCGAAGGCTTTCCATGTATGATCCAATATATTTCCTTTGTGTGGCCTGGTCTCTTGCAGTGATCACACCAAGGGCAGGTTTTCTTTTGTGGTGACCGAGGTTGATTCCCTCTTGCTTCCATTGCAGAGCTCTCGCTGTATGAAACTGAGTTGGGTGTTCCCAACATGATTTTCTTCCTGCTTTCTTCCCTTCTCACTTCTGAAAAGGCTTCTCGAATTTTGAGAAGTGGTTTGGTTCCAAGGATCCTTCCACGAACTTCATCTAGGTCCTTGTTTAGCCCTAATAGGAATTTGTAAATCCTATCTTTTTCCACCAGCTCCTTATACTTCTTTTGATCTTCTGTACAACACCATGTAACCTCTTCATATACGTCGAGTTACTGCCAGTGTTTGTTAAGTATATTAAAATACTCAGTAACAGAAGATTCTCCCTGTCGAAGGTCATGAAAAATTCTTTTAATCTCAAATATGACAGATGTATTGTCAACATTTGAGTATGTTTCTTTCACTGCATCCCATATCTCTTTAGCAGTGTCATAGAACATGAAATTTTCACCAATTTCATTTGTCATGGTATTGAGCAGCCATGACATTACTTGGCTGTTCTCAAGTTTCCATTTCTGAAAGTTTTTGTCTCCTTTTTCGGGACATTTAGAATCTCCTGTAGTGTAGCCTTCCCTTCCTTTTCCTTCGAGGAAGATCTTGACTGACCTTTGTAACACCCATAATTTCAGTTTATTAATTTAATTTGGATTTAAATTAAATAATTGGAATTTGAGAATTTAAATTGGATTTAATTGGAAAATGAGGGAGTAAGAGCTATTGGGCTTATGGTGTGGTGATAGTAAAAGAGGGGTGCTAATTAGTTAGGCCTTTTACTAAGTTGTGGTTAATTTATTTTATTTTATTTTTCATAAAATAAGAAAAAGGAACCATTTGGGGAGAAAAGAAGAACACGTGAAAAGAGCAAGAGAAGAGAAAGAGGCAAGAACGTGAAACCGGAAGGAGAGCATTCAAGAAATTCATCGAGGTAAGGGGGGACTCTTCCTTTTAGTATCTCTTATGTGATCTTAGGTAATAGGTAGATTGATGTATGGTTTGGTTCAATTCTATATTGGGATTGTTAGGTTAGAGTACTCTCATTTGGATTGAATTGATGATGATGGTGGGAACTATTTGGCTAATAATGATGTTTTATGGTGTATAATTGACTGTGTGATGATTATATGCCTGTATGTGATGTCTGGAATCGTTTTTGGGTGAAAAGGATGTGAAATCGCAGAGTCTGAACGCAGACCCGTAATTCTGCAAAATCGCCAGGTCGCGCCGCGAACCTCTGTTTGCGCCGCGAACCGTTGGGCAGAATTCTAAGAAGTTGTGATACGCTCAGGTCGCGCCGCGTCCATGTGTTGGCGCCGCGAAGGCGTAACTTTTTCTCGTTCCGCGCCGCGAACCTGGTTGGCGCCGCGTGCTGTTAGTGACGGAACATTTCTTTAAAAATGCGTAACTTTCAAACTGTAGGTCCGTTTTTAGTGTCGTTTTGGGCGTTGTGCAAGTAATTAAATGTTTTATATGATGAATGATGAATGTAGGCAGTGGCCGACTTTATTTCTATAAAGCTTGATTTAATTACTTGATGAAAATTGACATTGTGTGCATATGAGATAGGTGTAACAATGTAATTGATGTGATGATGAATTGGTTGTGATTATTATTATGATTGTGACGAATGCATGACTATTTGAATGATGTTGAAAACATGTACATACTTATTCGGTGATGTGGTGATGATATGAGTTGTTCATCGTGATTCGGTGTGTTTTAAGTATGTTATAAGTGTTTCATTCATTCATTCATATGCATTGATGTTGGATCCCGGTGATGTTTGGATCGTTGGTGGACATATTTCCCATTGTGTGGAAATTGTGTCGGTGGGCCGTATCTCGATGAGGCGTAGATCGGTTAGGTGGATTGATTCCACGGTTTATTGGTACCACATGCATAGTGTCAGTTGTGTCATATGCATTCTGTCATAATATGATTGTATGGATTTCTGTAGTGTGTGTTGTAATCTATTATTGTGTGAATTAATAATGGATGTGAATCTGAATATGTATAATCGGGTGAACGGTATATTATGATGCTTGTTGCTTATGAATTGCATAATATTTACTAATTGAGAATGAGACTCACCCTTACATGTTGTCATTTTCAGATTGAGGAGTAGCGGCATTAGTGCTTGGTGAGGATGAATCGTAGAGTTTATCCGTTTATGTTGGGTCGTGTCGGTCATGCTCTAATCTGTAACACTGGGGAACGATAGTTATAGATTTTTTATGAAATTATCCATTTTTTTTGGTGTTGAATTACGAATCCATTTGGTTGTATTTGATGATGTTTAGTATTCCGCTGTGATAAACATGATTATGTTTTGGTGAACCGTTTCCTAATGAAGCATGACTTTGACCTTAGTTGATTTAATTATTTTGAATAATTGTGGCACCCTTGTGCATATGTTTTTACTCTGATTAATTATTAAAAATTGCCGCGGGGTTTAGAAGGGTGTTACAATAGTGGTATCAGAGCATAGTCGGTCGTTTGAGTTAGAGTCTTAGTGTCAGTTAATCCCTCGTATGCGAATAGTGTAAGGTTGACACTATCGATACATCTTGTTCTAATGAATATTGTTTTATATTTAGCAGAACAATGGCTGGAAGAGGAGGAAGAAACGACGATGCAATTGCTGAGGCTCTGGGCATGATTGCTGGTGTACTGGGAGGGAATGCCAATGGGGCTGGTATTGGTGCTGACAAGCAGCTGAACAGTTTCCAGCGGAACAATCCTCCATTGTTCAAGGGCACACATGATCCTGAAGGTGCTCAGAAATGGCTTAAGGAGATCGAGAGGATTTTCATAGTCATCGATTGTGCTGAGAACCTGAAAGTGAGGTATGGTACTCATATGTTGTCCGAAGAAGCTGATGACTGGTGGATGGCTACCAGGGTTGAATTGGATGCTGATGGTGTAGCTGTTTCCTGGGTTGTGTTCAAGAGAGAGTTTCTGAGGAGGTATTTTCCTGAAGACGTTCGAGGCAGGAAAGAGATTAATTTTTGGAGCTGACTCAGGGTAATATGACGGTACCAGAGTATGCTTCGAAATTTGTCGAGTTGGCGAAGTACTACGTTCACTACAACAATGACGAGGCTAGTGAATTCTCAAAGTGCATCAAGTTTGAGAATGGTCTTCGTGATGAGATCAAGCAGGGGATCAGGTACCAGAGAATTCGGCAATTTGTCGATTTGGTGGACTGTAGTAGGATTTTTGAAGAGGATAACCTTAAGCTGAAGTCATCTCACTCTCGCGAGTTGGTTGACAAGAAAGGTAAGAAGCCTATGGATAGAGGTAAGCCATATGGTAGAGGAAATCCTAGAGCTGGGGATTGGAAGAGGCCTAGTGGGGGAGATTCTGGTGCTCCTGTTAGGTGCTACAGCTGCGGTGAGACTCGGCATAGAAGGAATGAGTGCAAGAGTGGAGAGAAGAAATGCTTCAAGTGTGGTAAGGTGGGCCATATTGCTTCAGATTGTAGGATGAAGATTGTGACTTGCTACAATTGCGGCGAAGAGGGTCACATCAGTCCGCACTGCACTAAACCAAAGAAGGATCAGGTTGGTGGAAAAGTCTTTGCCTTGTCTGGGTCAGAGACTACTCCAGAAGACCGTCTAATTAAAGGTACGTGTTTTATCCATGACACACCTTTAGTTGCTATTATAGATACTGGAGCGACTCATTCGTTCATTTCATTATCTTGTGCTAAACGATTGGGATTAGAAATATCTGTTATTCATGGAAGTATGGTTATTGACACTCCGGCGTCGGGTTCAGTAACTACTTCTTTTGCTTGTTTGAACTGTCCTGTTGACATATTTGGTAGAAAGTTTGGAATGGATTTAGTGTGTCTTCCTCTTGAAGGACTTGACGTCATTTTGGGGATGAACTGGTTGTAATTTAATCGAGTTCATATCAATTGTTTTACGAAGACGGTTATCTTCCCTGAAGAGGTTAGTGTTGAGGATTTGACTATGTCAGTTAAACAGATGAATTTAGCTGTCAATGATGGAGCAGTGGTATTTATGTTGTGTTCTTCGATGGAAGTGAAAGGGGGCGATAGCACTGGTGAGCTACGGGTAGTGAATGAGTATCCGGAAGTGTTTCCAGAAGATGTTAGTGAGTTGCCACCTGAAAGAGAAGTGGAGTTCGCTATAGAATTGATTCCTGGAACTAGTCCTGTGTCGATGGCACCGTATCGCATGTCGGCATCAGAATTGGTTGAACTAAAGAAACAGTTAGAAGAATTATTGGAGAAGAAGTTTATTTGTCCTAGCGTGTCACTGTGGGGTGCGCCGGTACTGTTGGTTAAGAAGAAAGAAGGTTCAATGAGGCTATGTGTTGATTATAGACAACTGAACAAAGTGACAATCAAGAATCGATACCCTTTGCCGAGGATTGACGACTTGATGGACCAGTTGGTTGGAGCTTGTGTGTTTAGCAAGATTGATCTGAGGTCTGGATATCACCAAATTCGTGTGAAGGCAGAAGATATTCAGAAGACGGCATTCCGAACGAGGTATGGACACTATGAATATTCTGTTATACCATTTGGTGTTACTAATGCACCTGGTGTTTTCATGGAGTATATGAACAGGATATTTCACCCGTATCTTGACAAGTTCGTGGTAGTGTTCATTGACGACATTCTGATTTACTCGAAGAGTGATGAAGAACATGCAGATCATTTAAGAGTGGTGTTGGAATTATTGAAGGAGAAGAAATTGTATGTGAAATTGTCTAAATGTGAATTCTGGTTGGAGGAAGTAAGTTTTCTTGGCCATGTAATTACGAAGGACGGTATCGCAGTGGATCCTATGAAGGTAGAAGCAGTATCTCAGTGGGAGACGCCGAAGAATGCTTCAGAGATTCGTAGTTTTCTTGGTCTGGCAGGTTACTATAGAAAGTTCATTGAGGGATTTTCGAAGTTGGCATTACCAATGACTAAGTTAACAAGAAAGGGGCAAGTATTTGTATGGGATTCAGAATGTGAAAAAGGTTTTCAAGAGTTGAAGAAGAGGTTAACGAGTGCTCCGATCTTAATTTTGCCTAATGCAGCGAAGTCTTTCAATGTGTACTGTGATGCTTCACTGATGGGTTTAGGTGGTGTTTTGATGCAAGATAAGCAGGTAGTGACCTATGCTTTAAGACAGTTGAAAATTCATGAGAAGAATTATCCGACTCATGATTTAGAATTGGCGGCTGTGGTGTTTGTGTTGAAGTTGTGGAGACATTATCTCTACGGTTCTCGATTTGAGGTATTCAGTGATCATAAGAGTCTGAAGTATCTCTTCGATCAGAAAGAGCTTAATATGAGACAGAGAAGATGGTTAGAATTTTTGAAGGACTATGATTTCGGTTTGAATTACCATCCTGGTAAAGCAAATGTTGTTGCTGATGCATTGAGCAGGAAGTCATTGCATATGTCTATGCTAATGGTGCGAGAATTGGATTTAATTGAACAATTCCGAGATTTGAGTTTGGTATGCGAAAGTACTTCTAATAGCATTAAGTTGGGGATGTTAAAGTTAACTAATAGTATCCTTGAAGAAATTAGAAACTGACAGAAATCTGACGTTGGATTGGTAGATAAGTTGACATTGATTAACCAAGGTCGAGGAGGTGAATTCCGAATTGACGAGAATGGTGTCATAAGGTTTGGAGACCGAGTGTGTGTACCCGATGTTGCTGAGATCAGAAAGAGTATTCTGGAAGAAGGACACCGAAGTGGATTGAGTATTCATCCTGGTGCTACCAAGATGTATCATGATTTGAAGAAGTTATTTTGGTGGCCTGGAATGAAGAAGGAAATTGCTGAGTTTGTTTATGCTTGCCTAATTTGTCAGAAGTCGAAAATTGAGCATCAGAAACCGTCTGGATTGATGGAACCGTTGTTTGTTCCGGATTGGAAGTGGGTTGGAATTTCTATGGACTTTGTGTTTGGGTTACCTAGAACGAGTAGGAATTGTGATTCTATCTGGGTTATTGTAGACCGGTTGACGAAATCTGCTCACTTTATTCCAATAAGAATGGATTATCCGATGGAGAAGTTGGCTCAGTTGTATGTTGAGAAGATAGTGAGTTTGCATGGTGTTCCAGCTAGTATTGTGTCGGATAGAGATCCGAGATTTACTTCTAAGTTTTGGGCATGATTGCAGGAAGCCTTAGGTACTAAGTTGAGGTTGAGTTCTGCTTATCATCCGCAGACAGATGGACAGACGGAGAGAACGATTCAATCGTTAGAGGATTTTCTACGAGCTTGTGTATTAGAAAAAGGTGGTGCTTGGGATAGTTATTTACCTTTGGTTGAGTTTACCTACAACAATAGTTATCATTCGAGTATTGGTATGGCTCCGTTTGAAGCATTGTATGGTAGGAGATGTAGAACACCTTTGTGTTGGTACGAATCTGGAGAAAATACGGTGGTTGGACCGGAGATTGTGCAACAAACTACAGAAAAGATCAAGATGATTCAGGAAAAGATGAGAGCTTCTCAGAGTCGTCAGAAGAGTTACCATGACAAAAGAAGGAAGGATATTGAATTTAAGGAAGGAGATCATGTATTCATGCGAGTTACTCCGATGACTGGTATTGGGAGAGCCTTGAAGTCGAAGAAGTTAACTCCGCGTTTCATTGGTCCATTTCAGATTACTAAGAAGATTGGAAAGGTTGCTTATCAGGTTGCTTTACCGCCTGCACTTGCGAATTTGCATGATGTGTTCCATGTATCCCAGTTGAGGAAATACATTGCGGATCCGTCTCATGAGATTCAGGTAGATGATATACAGGTGCGAGATAATCTGACTGTAGAGACGTTACCTATGAGGATTGAAGATCGTAAAGTGAAGCAGTTGCGAGGTAAAGATATAGCAACGGTGAAAGTGGTTTGGGGAGGACCAGCCGGTGGAAATGTCACATGGGAGTTAGAGAGCCAGATGAAGGACTCTTACCCAGAACTTTTCGTCTAAGGTATGTTTTCGAGGACGAAAACTCTTTTAGTGGGGGAGAGTTGTAACACCCATAATTTCAGTTTATTAATTTAATTTGGATTTAAATTAAATAATTGGAATTTGAGAATTTAAATTGGATTTAATTGGAAAATGAGGGAGTAAGAGCTATTGGGCTTATGGTGTGGTGATAGTAAAAGAGGGGTGCTAATTAGTTAGGCCTTTTACTAAGTTGTGGTTAATTTATTTTATTTTATTTTTCATAAAATAAGAAAAAGGAACCATTTGGGGAGAAAAGAAGAACACGTGAAAAGAGCAAGAGAAGAGAAAGAGGCAAGAACGTGAAACCGGAAGGAGAGCATTCAAGAAATTCATCGAGGTAAGGGGGGACTCTTCCTTTTAGTATCTCTTATGTGATATTAGGTAATAGGTAGATTGATGTATGGTTTGGTTCAATTCTATATTGGGATTGTTAGGTTAGAGTACTCTCATTTGGATTGAATTGATTATGATGGTGGGAACGATTTGGCTAATAATGATGTTTTATGGTGTATAATTGACTGTGTGATGATTATATGCCTGTATGTGATGTCTGGAATCGTTTTTGGGTGAAAAGGATGTGAAATCGCAGAGTCTGAACGCAGACCCGTAATTCTGCAAAATCGCCAGGTCGCGCCGCGAACCTCTGTTTGCGCCGCGAACCGTTGGGCAGAATTCCAAGAAGTTGTGATACGCTCAGGTCGCGCCGCGTCCATGTGTTGGCGCCACGAAGGCGTAACTTTTTCTCATTCTGCGCCGCGAACCTGGTTGGCGCCGCGTGCTGTTAGTGACGGAACATTTCTTTAAAAATGCGTAACTTTCAAACTGTAGGTCCGTTTTTAGTGCCGTTTTGGGCGTTGTGCAAGTAATTAAATGTTTTATATGATGAATGATGAATGTAGGCAGTGGCCGACTTTATTTCTATAAAGCTTGATTTAATTACTTGATGAAAATTGACATTGTGTGCATATGAGATAGGTGTAACAATGTAATTGATGTGATGATGAATTGGTTGTGATTATTATTATGATTGTGACGAATGCATGACTATTTGAATGATGTTGAAAACATGTACATACTTATTCGGTGATGTGGTGATGATATGAGTTGTTCATCGTGATTCGGTGTGTTTTAAGTATGTTATATGTGTTTCATTCATTCATATGCAATGATGTTGGATCCCGGTGATGTTTGGATCGTTGGTGGACATATTTCCCATTGTGTGGAAATTGTGTCGGTGGGCCGTATCTCGATGAGGCGTAGATCGGTTAGGTGGATTGATTCCACGGTTTATTGGTACCACATGCACAGTGTCAGTTGTGTCATATGCATCCTGTCATAATATGATTGTATGGAATTCTGTAGTGTGTGTTGTAATCTATTATTGTGTGAATTAATAATGGATGTGAATCTGAATATGTATAATCGGGTGAACGGTATATTATGATGCTTGTTGCTTATGAATTGCATAATATTTACTAATTGAGAATGAGACTCACCCTTACATGTTGTCATTTTCAGATTGAGGAGTAGCGGCATTAGTGCTTGGTGAGGATGACTCGTAGAGTTTATCCGTTTATGTTGGGTCGTGTCGGTCATGCTCTGATCTGTAACTTTGGGGAACGATAGTTATAGAGTTTTTATGAAATTATCCATTTTTTTTGGTGTTGAATTACGATTCCATTTGGTTGTATTTGATGATGTTTAGTATTCCGCTGTGATAAACATGATTATGTTTTGGTGAACCGTTTCCTAATGAAGCATGACTTTGACCTTAGTTGATTTAATTATTTTGAATAATTGTGGCACCCTTGTGCATATGTTTTTACTCTGATTAATTATTAAAAATTGCTGCGGGGTTTAGAAGGGTGTTACAACCTTACCCATTGGGTATAGTTTTGACCATTTAATTTATGGCCTGTGATGAGGTGAGTGAGCCCTTCGTGTGAACTGGTCGGAAATGATCCAGTCTCCACTTTGAGTGATTCATCAGATTTGGGATCCTCCATCGTTTGGCGGCACTAGGTTAGGGATGGTTCAGATCGTGCTCTGATGCCATAAAGAAATATATTTTATATTTTCTTCTATTTGATGAGAATTACATATGCTGTATTTATAGACTACATAAGGCAGAATTTGAAAGAGAAATCTGACCTAAGAATCAAGGGAATTAATTTTCCATGAATGCTAATTCTAATTACAGAAAAGAACAGGAAATAATAACTAATTAATTACATTAATCCTAATCCTTAATCAGCTATACAAACATAATCATTTGATTCTGTATTGATTATTCCACAATTTGGATATCTTATTAATGAATTAATGCTCATATTTTCATCCTCAATTATTCTCCCTCCCTCTCTCCCTCTCCATACTCAATTATTATTCAACCTTATGGTTTCAAATTCTAATATTTTGTATTAACAGCCTGGTTCGATTCATCAAACACCTATTGTGCGAAAATGACATTTGTCTCCAATTAAAGAATCCCTACAAAGTTACCTATTCTTGATGCGAAGATTTACGACAAATGGTGCAAGCAAATAATGGTACTATTTGGCTACCAAGATGTTCTTAATGTGATCAACACTTGTGCGAATCCTCTTGTTGAAGGTGCTACTCCAGAGCAAAGAGCATTGCTGAAGATAAGAAAAAAGATTTCAAAGTGACATTTTGAATCCATCAATGTGTTGATGCAACGTTCACATCCATCTCTCTTCATATTTTTCATTTATCTTCATTGTTTTCTCCTTGGTCCTTTTGTTTTCTCTTTCTTTTTCTTTCATATACATCTTCTTCCTCTTTGTTCTCTCAATCCCAAACTACAACCACCATCATTTCAAATCCTATATGCCATCACTGTTTCAACCACATAAATTAGGTAAGCTTCTTCTTCTTCAAATTTTTCTTTTTGCATATGATATTCATGCAACGAATCACTTATTCAGACACACCTGCATCCAGATCTGTTGATTAAACTGCAGCAAGAGAAACACCAAGCAACCCAAGTGTAAGCATTTCTTCATCTCTATAATCCTTCTAATGACTTTGATCTTTATGATATTTTTAATTTTTTAGATTTGCAAACATAAACTTTCTAAGTAGATCTGATATATTAATTTCCATCTTATTTAAAAATATCAAAATGGAATGGTGATGATACCCTGTTGATGTTGTTTCGATTTCAAACAAAAAATATACAGATTTGCTTTTGGGTTGTCGATTCGATTTTAACTGAAGAAGATAGAGATCTGTTTGTGGGTTGTGATTTTATTTCAAGCAAAGAGTTGATGGCTGCATATCTGAAGTTTTCGGTGATTACACGATGGTGTGCGATCTCGCGATGGTAAACCTGTCGTAAAGCTCCAAACTTTTTGCAAATATTTTGTGTATATACTTTTGGTATTTTATATGTTCATATTTTAGGGTTTCTTCACCATACTAATATTCTGATTTTAGAATTTCAATGTGAAAAAAAAATGAAGCATCGGCATGGGAAGTAGCTCCAAAGTGCAAGCGCGTGTTGGCCAGCCACAGTTGTCGGGGAAAACCGCTGCTGTTAGAATATAGTCAAGGTGAGAAATCCATCAAATAACTTGGTTTCAAAGGTGACATTTTTTCACTAAAATTTTCGTTCTAAACATGTACTAATTTATTTTGGAACTATTCAAGAGTCACATGAAATAAATTGATTGATTTTTAGATATTCATGAATAACAATTTTAGATGACAAAATTTAAATAACAATGTTTATAAAAAAAATTACATAAAAAACAAGGTTTTCAGAAAATTTACCAAAGTGTCTAGGTTTTGCAGGACCCCCTAGAGTATGCGCCAAACCATTTGGCGCATTAGTATAATTTTTCTTGAATTAGCCAATTCATTTGGCGTATATGTGTTTGTGAAAAGTAAAAGAAAAAAGAAAAAAAATTCACATTTGCGCCAAACCATATGGCGCATACTCCTAATTTTTGTACTAATGCGCCAATTCATTTGGCGCATACTCCAGGGGGTCTTCAAAACCTAGACACTTTGGTAAATTTTTTGAAAAACTTGTTTTTTTGGTAATTTTTTTTTAAACCTTATTATTTAAATTTTTTTTGTCACAATTTTATTTCTATTCAGATCCATTTTGAAAGAAATGATTTTTATATTCATGAATAACCCAATATTACTACTTTGCTACTTATGGTTTCTCTCTGTACCAATAATTTGTAATTTGATAGGCGAGGTGCTAATTTAATCCATGAATTTTTCAGTAATTTTGCAAGCGAAATTGCATATCTTAGCTATTATGTTGATATTTTAATGTATAGATATATACTTTTTTTGCTGCTAATATCATCAATGTAAATTTTTATCTGGTTTAAACAATTCACTGAATTTTTGTGTGTTTTTAAGTTTTCATCGTCTTGTGCGGTGTTTGTTGGTTTTCCCGTCTTAGTACGGTGTTTGTTGATTTTTCCGTCTTAGTACGGTGTTTGTTGGTTCAGATTGACACATTTACTTCAAATCATTGCAGATTTGAGGAAGACTTGGGCGTCAATGTTGCAGATCCAGAAGTATGAATATTCTGGTGACTTTTATTTTGTCATATTTGTAGGCACTTTCAATTTGCCGTTGTATGCTATTAACCTAGGTGTTGCAAGATTGTTTGCAGATTCACCTTTTTCCGTTTTTAGCGATCTTGAATTTGTAATGATCGATGTATCTTTCAATTTGAATGAATGAATATCTTTTTAGTCAAAAAAAAAAATTCACTGAATTAAGTTGTTTGATTTGATTTTAATTATTATAGAGAATTTCTAATCAAAGTTCAACTACTGTGGCTGGTTATTTGATGATATTAGTGCTTTGAGTTGTTTAATGCATAATCTCTTTAATAATTATTTTCTGTTTAATTACGTGTTGAATAATGTTGGTTCATCAAATAGTTTGAGTACTTCTAAGTGACCTTTCTGCAATTTTCACTGATTAGATATATGGTGGCCAAGATATACTGTCAACAGTGTGGAAAATAAGATTGAATTCAATTATTATGAATCTTGACATGTTTATACTTCAATTAGATCAGGTTTATGGTGTCATGATTATATTGATTGTTAATAACAGATGGTGTTGTTGTGATAGGTTTCATGTTCTATCGGATTATGACAAAGGTAAAAGAAATTGTAGAGGAAATTTGGGGCATCATAACATTAAGAGGCAAAGAAAGTCTGCAAATTCATTAGCAGTAGTTGATTTTGAACTTCAAACTGTTATTCAAAGTGATGATTCCAATTATGATGGAGAAGCATAAATAGGTTGGTTTATGTTCTATGTGTTTCTTACTTACTCACTGGTTTTGTATGCATCATGTAGATTTTTTTGAATTTGAGTAGTGAGAATATTGAAAAAAAAGAGTCGCGGGATCATGAGGAAAAACCAGTTGTTATTTTGTTTGTAACACCAGTGAACCAAAATGTTGATAGTGATAGTGTTGTGTCCTTTGTTGCTTTTGTTGAAACACAAATGAATATTGCAAGGCTTAAATGCACTTTTGGTCCCTATAAATTAGCGAGTTTTTTATTTTCGTCCCTGTAAGTTATTTTTTTTGGTTTGAGTCCCTATATTTCACTTTCGCGTTCGTTTTACTCCCTAAAATCAAAATCCGCAGGAAAGTTTGCAGGAAAATCCGCAGAAAACCTACAGATTTTCCTACGGATTTTGATTTTAGAGACTAAACCTCAAGCAAAAAGTAAGATATATGGACTCAAACCAAAAAATTATAATTTACAGGTACGAAAATCAAAAACTCGCTAACTTACAGAGATTAAAAGTGCATTTAAGCCATATTGCAAAATATGTTTCCAAATTTTGATTTTAATGATGACAGTGATAAAATTTGTTTGAGAAATTATTTTCAAATAGTGTGTACTATAAAAAATATCCAACTCATATTCAAATACTTTATGGTTGATTTTATTTTGCCATTTTTTAAAAGTTTGCCGATGACTAAAATCATGGTTGATGTCAGTTGTGCTTTTAAAGCATGTTAGTATGCATATCAGATGCAATTTGGAGTGTTTGGAATGCATCGCATATTGGATGCAATTTGTGGGGACAAATATTAGATGTAATTTTGAATTCTGGTATTGTTATTTAAAATTAGCACTGGGATATACCTGAAGAAGATATGCTAAAATAAATTCTAAAATCTCATTCCCACAACTAAAATATTTTGTAAATCTTTAAATCAATATTTTATAAATGTTTTTAATGATTTAATAATTAGAATGATTGAGCGTTTAAATAACATTTACAAGTACATTAAGTCTAAATAAAAAATATATTATTAAGTTACTTATTTGTTACCATATAGAATGATTGACCGAAAGTGATTCTTTATTATGTACAATTATTTTTGGTTACTTTTTAAAATTTTTTTGAATTATGTTAAATACATAGTTATTATGCATTGTCCTCCAAATTATATTCTATTCATATTATTATTATTATTATTAATTATTATTATAATTATTATTATTATTATTAACTTATAAAAATTTTGTTTTTTAAACATGTGCCCATCAATGTGTGCAAATCAGATGCTATTTGTATGGATAAATATTAGATGCAATTTTGAATTTTGGTATTGTTATTTAAAATTAGCATTGAGATATACCTGAAGGATGTGCTAAAATAATTTTTAAAATCCCACTCTCATAACTAAAATACTTTTTAAATCTTTAAATCAATATTTTATAAATGCTTTTAATGATTTAATAATTATAATGATTGGTCGTTTAAATAACATTTACAAGTACATCAAATGTGTTAGAGAGATAAACTCTCTCCTCTCTCTAACTTGGCTCTTATCATGGGCATGGAAAGCAACGAAGTTGAGGGATGGAAGAAGGCAAGGAACCACAATCGTGGTAAACGACATGAGAAGTCAGGGAGCATAGAGAAAGGAGGAAGAAGGGAAGAGGGGAAGTCGACTACAACAACATTCTTCGTTACTAAGTTTGATGATAAATGGGAGGCCAGGGATTTATATCATGAATTTAAGGAGCTAGGTGATATTGATGAGGTGTTCATACCAAACAAGAAGACTAGATGGGGGAAGAAGTACGGGTTCGCTAGGTTCTTTAATGTAGGGGATGAAAGGGTGCTGGAGATGAAACTTGATAACTTATTCCTAGATGGAAGGAAGATCTTTGCCAATCTACCTAAGTTTGGACGTAGGCCTATTTACCCCTCCATCTATCGATCCAAGCCCCGTGATGCTCAGGAGGTCTATCTTTCTGTTCAAGCAAACACTAAAGTAAAGAATCCCAGTGGCATTAAGGGAGTCAAGAAAGGAGTTTCTTTTGCGGAGGTCTTGAAGGGTGAAACTTCCACCAAAGTTTTGGAGTTTACCCCTGATAACGACATTTTGAACAGCTTATCGAAGGCGTACGTGGGGGAGGTTGGTGATCCGGCTTCAACGTTAAACATGCAAGCTCAGTTCTACGCCGAAGGATTTTTTTCGATAAAATGCACATCTATCGGGGCAAACCTGTGTTTACTTGAGGATGAAAATGAAGGGGTTTTAAAGGAAATGGTGGAAGGTGGAAGTGCTTGGCTTGGGCAGTGGTTCAAGGAGGTTAGAGCTTGGAGTCCAAGAGAGGTTGACAAGGAAAGAGTGGCGTGGGTGAGGGTCTTCGGTGTTCCGTGTCAGGCATGGACCTATAGTTTTTTTAACCTTATCTCTCAGAACTTAGGAATTCTTTTGAAAGAGGACGAAGAAACCAAGAACAGAAAAAGAATGGATGTGGCCAGGATTCTTATTCGTACCAAAACACTTTCGTTGATCAATGAAGAGTTCAAGGTTAGGATTGGTGAAGACCTCTACAACATCTTTATGGCAAACGATGTTAAGAGAGAGGAGGAGGTTCGTAACAGAAATAATATCCACTATGCTTATGACAGGAATGTTGAATCTTCATCTGAGTCTTCGGTCAATGAATCTGAAAAAGATGTTGGAGATATGATTCTGAATATGTCCCGGAGATAGCCAGTGGAGTTAATGGAGGAGGAGGTCCGACGAGGGAGGAAGACAGTGCAGAAGGAGGAACGGCTCATGTTGGTCATGACTTTGATCTGGACAAAGAGACCGTTAATCCTGTGTGCAATAAGGAGATCCTTATGGGGAACAAGGAGGGGGTGATAGAGACGTGTCAGCATTATCCGGTGGCTACAGCTTTCAAAGGTGTAGAGTCAGTGCAAGAGAAAGGCACTTACCATATGATAATGACGTGCCCAACTAGATGCATCAAAAGTGGGGCCAGAAGTGATATGGGAACTGATAAGGGCTTAGCCTTAGTGGGCCCTCTGTCGTTGGGCCTTTTATCATTTGACGAAGAATGCCAAAAATCAAAAAAGTTGAGGCCCAGACTTAACAAGGTTAAAGAAGTAAAACACTTAGGGGAAAGGATTGAAGGGTCTGAAGTTCAACACTCCTATTTTGCGTGCATGAACTCTAATTTTTCCCCTAAATTATGCAACAAGAAGGAATTGGAGAAGAGTGAGGTTGAAGAGGATAATTTCTCAGGCGGAACAGTGATATGTTGTGAGTCAATGACGGACTATGACATTGCTCAATGCAATGATAGATTGAAGATAAATAAGGAATCAAGGGTGGCTAAGAAGATATCAGACTCTATTCGAAGATTGGGTATTGCAAGTAAGGAGAGTGTGGAGGTCATACAGAAGGAAATCGAGGTTTTGGAGAAGAGAGACAGGGAAGGAATGTATGCAAGGAAGGCGATTATCAATAGTTTGCAATGATTATAGTTTCTCATAATATAAGAGGAGGAGGTAGCCTTATAAAGAGGAAGAGGATTGGTTTCTCGAATCAAGCGGGTAAAGTTGACGTGTGTTTGCTCCAGGAAACAAAGTTACAAAATTTCAACCTGAAGTATGCTGAAGAACTCTGGGGCGCGAAGGATGTGGAGTGGACTCATATGGATTCCAATGGAGCTTCGGGCGGATCGGTTATCATGTGGAGGAAAAATTCTCTGAATCTCTTGATGAGCTTTAAAGGGAAGGGTTTTGTTGGGGTCAAGGCGATGCTAAAAGGGCTCTGCATAAATTTCATTTATGTTTACGCCTCTTGTAACATGGTATCTAGAAAGGAGACGTGGAGGAGTTTAATCAGTCTATGGAATCAAGCGGTTGGGGAGGAGTGGTGTATCCGCGGAGATTTTAATTCGGTGCTATATAAGGAAGAGAGATTAGGGTGAAGTGCTGGTAGTTTTGGAAGAGATACGTCTGATTTCTTAAACTTTTTGGGAGTTATGGATCTCATTGACCTCCCCTGTGTTGGAGGGAGATTTACTTGGTTCAGCGGTGATGGTTGCGCAATGAGCAAGTTGGACCGATTTATGTTAACTGATAAACTTATTTCTGACTGGAAGCTTATCAACCAGGTGGTGGGGAAGCGGGAGCTGTCAGGCCATTGCCTTGTGTGGCTAAAATCGGGGGAAAGTAATTGGGGACCAAAGCCCTTCAGATTTAACAATGGCTGGCTTAAACACGAAGAATTCTCTGCTTTTGTGTCTAAAGAGTGGAGTTCGTATCATGTTAAGGGGGGAGGGGATTTCGTTCTTTATGAAAAACTAAGAAGACTCAAGTTGGCATTCAGAGGGTGGAATAGAGATGTGTATGGCTGGATGGACTTGAAGGTTGATCATAGTATTGAAGAGCAGAATGAGCTGGATAGTTTTTTGATAGCTAACGAAGGTGGCGATATTTCTAGGGCCGTGGAGGAGAGAAGACTAGCTGCAGAGGAGATATGGAAGAAATTGGAGATGAAAGAGAGTTTGCTTCGTCTAAAGTCGGGGCAGAATTGGCTTAAGGAGGGTGATTGCAACTCAAAGTTTTTCCATAACTCTTTAAAGGAGAGAGTCTGTAGAAACTCTTTTAGTATGCTGAATACTTATAATTGTCCCTTAGAAGGTATTAAGGAGGTCAAGGACTTCATGAGACAACATTTTAAGGATTTCTTCAAGGAACAGTGTAATGCTAGACCTGTGCCCGAAGGATTTTCTTTCAACAGATTAGAGGAGGAAGCGGCTATCTGGCTGGAGCGACCTTTTGAGGAAGAAGAGGTTAAGGCTGCGATCTGGAACTATGACGGTAACAAAACTCCTGGCCCTGATGGTTTTACCTTATTTTTCTTCAAAAGCCAATGGGATTTGCTGAACAAGGACATTATGAAATTTGTCGCGGATTTCCATTCGAAGGCAGTTCTAACTAAGGCATGCACTTCCTCCTTTATCACTCTCGTACCGAAGGTTATGAATCCCCAGTCTCTCGCGGAGTACCGGCCCATCTGTTTAGTAGGTAGTCTCCATAAAATTCTATCTAAAATCCTTGCTGGTAGGCTTAAGGAGGTAATCAACGGTCTGATTTCTACCAAACAGAATGCGTTCATAAAAAACAGGAACATTTTGGATGGAGTTGTTATGGTAAATGAGGTGATGGATTTGGCCAAAAGAGAGGGTTCTAGTTGTCTTATTCTGAAGGTTGACTATGAAAAAGCGTACGATTGCGTCAACTGGAACTTCTTAAGATGCGTTTTGAAGGAGATGGGCTTTGGAGGGCAATGGCTTCGATGGATGGAGGCAAGTGTTTTCTCGAGTCATATGGCAGTTATCGTAAACGGGAGCAGTACGGACGACTTTAGAGTTGAACGAGGTTTACGTCAAGGGGATCCTCTCTCTCCCTTATTATTTGTTATAGTTATGGAAGGGCAGACAAGACTTATGGAGAGAACAGTGGAGATTGGATATTTTACGGGCTTCCAATTCGGAGATAATAATCAAGTAGACATTCTGCACTTTGTGGATGATACGATAATTTTTAATAATGGTGATAATCAGAATCTTTGGAGCTTGAAGGCTGTGTTCTGGGGGTTCGAGCTTATGCCGGGTCTAAAAGTAAATTTCTTCAAGAGTAATATCTTTGGCATCAATTTGAGTGACAGATTTATTCAGATGTCGTCGTCTTTTTTGACATGTGGTGTTGGGATGCTGCCCTTCAAGTTTCTGGGGATTATGGTAGGTGATAACCCAAGGAAGCTAGCAATGTGGAAAAAAGTCATAAAGGAAGTTAGGAGAAGGCTCGACAAATGGAGAGGGAGGTTTTTATCTATAGGAGGGAGAGTGGTGTTAATAAATTTTGTGATGAATGTTGTTCCTCTCTATTCGTTATCCTTCTATCGGACTCTGAAAAAGGTTTTGAAGGAGATCGCTAGAATCCAGCGTGGTTTTTTGTGGGGGGAGTGGAAGGAGGTAGGCGTGTTAATTGGGTTAGTTGGCGAAACGTTTGTAAATCTAAAGAAGATGGAGGTTTGGGAATTAAAGACGTAGGAAGCATGAATGTCGCATTATTAATGAAGTGGAAGTGGCGAATTCTAACAGAGGAAAATGCGATATGGTCGAGTTTGCTAAAGCATAGATAAACTCAACCGGAGGCTAAAATGTTTGTCAATGATATGTGTGGAATCACAAGCCGTGACTCTATATGGCGGCGTGATCTCATGATGATAAACGGTTACGATAGTTCTAATGGACTGTCTGTCTCTGATTTCATTTTTTGCAGGGTCCATAATGGAGAATCCACTTTTTTTTGGTTCAGCAAGTGGGTGGGGGATCAAAATATTTCGGAAGCTTATCCGGAGCTCTATGCTAAAGCGCGTTCCCCTACAATGACTGTCGTGGCAGCTGGTTATAGGGAGGGGCCGGTGTGGATTTGGGACGTTAGAGGCTGGATTATAGAGCCAGACGAAGACGATTTAATGTTGTTGGTGATGCTTATTGATCAGCTGCGGGATGTTTTCCCAGATAGTCATGGCATTGACGAGTTTGTTTGGGCCAAAGATGAAAGTGCCGGTTTTTCTGTCAAAGCCTATGGTATTGAGATTAGAAGATACGGCACGGCTGCGGGACTGCATCCAGGTATTCTAAACAGATTGAATTTTATGTGGAAACTGAATGTCCCTTCAAAAGTAGCCATTTTCGCTTGGAGATTCATTCTGGACAGGTTACCGACTCGGGATCATTTGAAGAGTAGAGGCATTCTGCTAGACGATAGCGATTGTTGTTGTGTGTTCTGTTTTCAAGTTTTGGAGACATCCAGTCATTTGTTTGATGACTGTGTGTTCTCTGATAGAATTTGGAGAAAAATAGGACAATGGCTCGGTATTTCTGAAAAGCTGTCAATAGCGGAGTTGAAGAGATTCTCGGAGCATTATGAGAAAATTAAGGCAAAAGACGAAAGATAAACTGTCGGAGTTATTTAGCTCGCGCTTTTGTGGAACCTGTGGGTGGTGAGGACTGCTATAATATTCAACGGATATATTTTCAACTTCGACGAATGTTATAGTTCTATAATTCTTAACTCGTGGAAATGGTTTAGGACAGTTAACGTTTCATCTTCGGCTTGTAATTACCACTATTGGAACATTTTACCTCTGGCTTGTTTACAGGGGTAATTGTTTGTTTTGTTACCTTATCATGATTAATACATAACCTATTGAAAAAGAAAAAAAATTACATTAAATCTAAATAAAAATAAATTAATAAGTTACTGATTTGTTACTATATAGGATGATTGACTGTTACAAATTCTTGATTGTATACAATTACTTTTTTGTTATTGTTTACAATTTTTTTTGAATTATGTTAAATACATAGTTATTATGTATTGTCCTTAAAATTTTATTCTATTCATATATTATTATTATTATTATTATTATTATTATTATTATTACTATTATTTTTATTATTATTAACTTATAAAAATATTCTTTCTTTAACTTGTGCCCATCAATGTGTGAATTTGGGAAAAGAATTCTCAACTGTCAATTTTTCCTACAGTTTAACAATTTACACTTTATTATGATACACTCTATCAGTAATATATTTGAATGAAAAGATAATATAATCTCCTTATATTAGCATATAATCTATATTTATCATTTATATGTTTTTTTTGTTTATTTGTAGTAATGTACTTATCACTCAGATTTATATTTCTATTTTTCTTTTATTGTTACATAATAAACTATACACAATTCAATATTTATACTGATAATTCAAAGAATTTTATATATACACGAAAAATATTATTATACCAAATTATTATCTCTTTAAAAAATAATAAAATAGTTTAATTATATAATTTTTCTTTCTATCATTTCATTTTTATTACATTTTGAAAATAAATGCACAAAATTATATGAAACAAAAACAATAAATGTTTTGCTTTTTAAAATATTTATGTATCCATATTTTAATTTTGAAATTATTTTTAATTTTAGATACAAGATTATTTAAGATAATATATAAAAAATTAAAATATATATTGTTGATGTAAAACAATTTTGATAAGACAAATTTATTATTATTTTAAAAATATGTCATTTTTATAAAAATAATAAATTACTTTGGTAAAACAATTTTGATTAAAACATTTTGAAACAATTTTGGTTAAAATATTTTGAAACAATTAAAAATATGACTTTCTAATTTTCATTTTTATTACAGTTTAAAACAATTATATTGTTGATTAAAATATTTTTATACGAAATAAAGTATTGAACTGATCTCTTTTAAAATAATAAATTATTTTAGTTAGGCATTTTTGTTTCGCATTGGTAACACACCAGTATCGTGACACAGGTAATTATAATAAATACAACATTAAACTCAATTATTTAAGATAATTCTTTTTTTGGACTTTTATGAAAAACTATTTTTCTATTGATTTTCAACTAATTATATTTTGGGTTATTTATATGTTTGATTTATTAAACTTTATAAAGCCTATTTTTATTACAACTCTATCAACCCTTGACATTTTTTTCATTCTATTTTGCACAATTGTTTTTTAAAAACTTATTCAATTATCTTCCAATCCAGTTTTTCCAATAATATTTTGATATTTTTTAATTTGTTTGAATTTTTTATGACAAATTGGTGATATATCCGCAGTACACTCCATAAACTTTATGAACGCATGGTAATACATCCGTACCATGTGAAAGCACGGATAACTAGGCCAAAATTCGTGTGAAAGCACTGGTAACCTGGCCAACGTTCGTGTGAACGAACGAGCAACACACCAGTCCCGTATGAATGCACGGAGAACCAGGCCAAAATCTGTATATTTTTTTATTTAAAATAATATTTTTTAAAGATAATAAATAAATAATTGAAATATATATTATTAATGTCTTTCTTTTAAAAGTTGAAAAATTGATACAATTTTGTTTTTATTTTAAATATATGTTTTTTTTAGAAAAAATAACCTACTTAAAAATATGTTTTTCTTTTAGAAGTAATAACCTACTTAAAATTGTTTTTTCTAAAAATAATTTGGTTAAACTAATTTTAATTCTTATTTACATTTTTACATTATTTTGAAAACAAAAATGTGCGTACCACACCAGTACCCGTGCGGATGCACGAGCAATTCACGAATACCATGTGAACGGATGAGTAAGCAGTATTGAGACGTTTCATTTTTATCTATTTTGCATAATTATTAAATTTTTTTAAATTGATGTTTAAATTTTTTTGTTAACAATGATTGTTCTTTCAAATTCCGTGTTTTTCACAATTGTTCATAAATTATGTGTTTAATAGTTTTTTTTAACAATAGAAGTTTTTAAAAAATTTTACAATTATCTTACAGTCTATTTTTTTTAATTCTTATTTTCAATAATATTTTGATATTTTCTAATTTATTTAAATTCTCATGAAAAACTGGTGACATATCTGCGGCCCATACCAAAACCCGTACGGACGCACGAGTTTCCCTCTAGTTTTATATAAAAAAAATTATGAATTTAACTCATTAAAAAAATGTGCAGTACAAAAAAAAAAGCAAACCAACTTATTTAATCTAAAATAAGATAAGTTATATCTCTTCTTAAAGAAAAAAGATTGATATAGATTAGAAATGATAAACCAAATATCATCCACAATTTTACAAGTGTAAGCAAATGTAATGGGTCTAAAAAACGATGCAGGTTAACTTACAAATTAATAAAATTTAACGATATGAGACAAGTAAACTCTTTCAAAAGATTTGATTTCTAACTTTAAAAAATTGTTTTTTTTTTTAAATTAAAACTATGAACATTAAAACACAAAGAAAAAGTTGTAAATTTAAAATATTTGTTTGAAATGTCCAAAAAATATTTTGTATGGAATTTAAAGAACCAATTCATCAATATCATTCATTAATGAAGTAGTTGAAAGCACGGATCTTACCTTTGTTAGTAGGGGTCATGCAGGATGAACTTAAACATTAAACCATGCAGAAAGAGTTAGAAATAAAATTAGATTATTGAAAAAAATAAAATGGAATGCAAAATAAATAGATAAGTTTAATTTTGATTTTAACTTGTTTGCTCCCGTCATTGAAGTGACCATAAATAACTTACTAATTAATGTCATATTTTTCACATTTTCTGTGACTATAAATAACTTACTAATTAATGTCATATTTTTCATATTTTCTGTGACTATAAATAACTTACTAATTAATGTCATATTTTTCACATTTTCTATGACTATAAATAACTTACTAATTAATGTCATAATTTCATATTTTCTAACAAATTATGCACTATGTTTTATCAGAGAGAGAGTCAATAATAGCCCGGCTTGAAGAATTTCTGAGTAAGAGTTCGCCTGCCAATGTAACTACTGCACATTCTTTGGTAGATCTTTGTAAGGACCAACGTAATTTCGCTTCCCTCTAGACATCTCAACATAGGTAAGACCTTTTCCCTCTTGTAAAGCTTTTCATACGTCATAGTATACTCTGTTGCTCATATTTTTTTCTTCTTTGCCTCCAACTCATTTAATGGGAGGTCATCTAACAGTAGATAATGTATTATAGGTGTCATCTAACCGGTGGTGTGGGCAATCTCAAGAGCATTGGTTTCATCCGCTTCAATAGTGGAGGAGGCTAGAGTTTCTTGAATAACAGTTCAATTGTGACCTGTGTAGCGGGGAAAATCTGACATCGAAGCCATGGGATTGACTCGAATCAATATTCCGTTTTGAAATCGCCACCGCGCTTTATTTTTTCAAAGGAAAAGGGAAAAGAACGTAAAACCCAAAGTTTTATTTTTAAAAAAAACAAGAAAGAGATCTCAGGTACGGGTGTTGATTATATGAGGGGAAGGTTTAAAGCACCCCTCATATCCGTGGTACTCCACGGGAACCTTTTTGAAAATCTGTGTGTGTGTGCTAAAAAGGGTTTGTTTTATTTTTAAAATAAGCTCGGCAAAGCGTTAAGCTTTGGGCCTACATACCTCCTCGGTGCAATGGAGAAGTCAGAGCTAATGTAGTTCCGCTTTTAGGAAAAACGTTTTTAAAACGAATAAACACTTTGTTGTCGTTAGAGAGAAATACTCAGCCATTGATCTTGAGCATGAGAACAAACAAGTTCTTTACATCGCAAATGAAAGAAGGGCGCCAACTCGGATAAAATCAACGAGTATGCCACTAGCTCTCTCACGCGGAAAAGATCTCGTTATTATCAATCAATTTCAAAATCGTGGGGTATAACCACTCGTTTCGACAATTAACGGTGTCTAAACTTTTGAAGAAAAGCCACTAAGGGCGAAAGATATTTTTAAGAAAAAGGTTTTGAAAAGATTGCAAACATAAGAATATTTTGGAAAAAAGGGAGAAGATTTGAAAATTTAAGAATGGGAGGAGATGAAGAGGCTAACCTTATGCATAAAATAAAAGCTAAGGAAAGAAACGGTCTAACCAAATAAGAAGCCAACACTCGACATTAAGAGCCAAGGTAGTTTTCCCATCCTTTGGATTTATCAATACCAACACATTAACACTTGGGGATCCAGATGAACTTATTATCTTAGCACCATTTTTGCATTAAACACATTAAGATTCTGACGAAAATCGGGCAGAGTAACGGTTGTTTTCGGGTAAAATCCTTATATCAATGCCTTGGAATTAACCATCAAGGGCTTTCAAGGAAATACCTGCACACATAAACATACAACAGAACAATGCCAGACAGACAGAACAATCACAGGATAGTAATAGAATGAGTCCAGTGGTACTAGGTCCATAAGTCCGAATCTCCAAAGTGCTAGGGATAGTAACCGATAGTCCAAAGAGAACCTTATGTATTTTTTAGATTTTTGTTATTTATTAGTGTTTTTGCGAAAAAGTAAAGTATGGTCCAAGTGGACAAAAGAAAAAATAACAGAAGCATAAACATATGTCCAAGTGGACAAAGAGAAAATGACGGAAGGTAAATATGATGAAATGATAAAGTAAAGCGATAAAGCAAGAAATATAAAGAGCGGTAATATAAAGAGCGGTATAGTAAAGGTGCGGAAATTAAAGTTAGTTGTTAAATGTTAAAGATAACCATCTTGAAACTTGTCAAGTATGTTATCAAAGTTAGTAGGAAGACCTATGGTGAGTGAATGATGTACTCGGATTTAAATTCAATGGGGTTTATCAGAAGCTTGATAAAATCATAGCGACTACACGATAAAAACCTCCACAAGTCTTAAATCAACCGCATACAATTCTCTTCCATATTTGATCTTTTTTATTCGGGACACGAAATATTGCGCTATGTTAAGCAGATCGCCAAGTGATTTATGTAGAAATCACCCTACAACAAGGCCGGTCAAAACTTTATGTGCTAATGCATGCGAGAAGAACGATATGTAGATCGCCTTCCGAAAGCAATACCGCACGAAAAGAAAATAGGTAACGATCTAGTCTTCACCAAGAATCCATAAGAATTCTCAAGGCATTAAGACTTTCATCGATCAAAAGAAAAAAAAGGAGAAGGAGAAGATAAAATGCATAAAGATAATCAACTCACACTATCCTTAATATCATTCATCTAATATTATGGATTTGGTTCTTTCAAACCTATCAACATCCTAGATCCAATGATATTAATGAAATGGAGGAAGAAGAATAAAATTCACAAAAGATAATCAACTCACACTATCATTAATATCATTCATCTAATATTATGGATTAGGTCATTTCAAACCTATCAACATCCTTGATCCAATGATATTAATGAAGTGGAGGAAGTAGGAAGCCAAAACAAGCATAAAAAAGGCAAAAAACACATTCTGCCTTACTGGAAATCGATTTACCTCTGTAGGAAATCGATTTCCTGAGTGCAGAATTCAGTTTTGGCGCAAAAAAACA
Organism: Vicia villosa; assembly: GCF_029867415.1. NCBI lineage: Eukaryota > Viridiplantae > Streptophyta > Magnoliopsida > Fabales > Fabaceae > Vicia > Vicia villosa. The sequence goes on from NC_081185.1 coordinate 17,319,985, forward strand.
GAGTGGAAATCGATTTCCCTCTGTAGGAAATCGATTTCCTGCGCACAGTTTTCAAAAAAACAGCATTATGAACTTTGAAACTTGATTTAGGCAAACATACAAACACCTTATGATCACATATCCATAGGAGCACGAATTTTCCATCAAATCACCATCAAATAGCACCAATATAGCATCAAAGATGCATTGAACACAAGCAACAAAGATCTACATCTTAGAATTGAGGAATTTACCAATTCTTGAATTAAAGTGTTGAAGTAGCTTCAAGAACAAGCACAAAGTGTAGATCCTTCAAGTATGGAGATGAACAATCAAAGAAAAGAGTGAAATGTAGGAGGCTTAGTTCAAAATTAGAAAGATTCAATGTGAACCTTACTAATCTTATGAAAATGAACTTTGGGTGAGGGTTTTGGAAAGGGTGAGAAATGAATTTGCAAGCAATTTTTTGGCTCTCCAAGCTTGAGAAATGAGAGAGTAGAGGGCTCTATTTATAGAATTGGAGCAAGAGTAGTGGCAAATTGGTCTTTTTGTGTTTGGTGATTAAATTGTGTTTAATTGGTGATTAAAGTGGCAATTTAAATGGTAAAAATGGTAAAATGAGGTTAAAGAGGGTTTAATGAATGAGTTAATTTTGATGAGGTGGAAAATTGATAAAATGATCAAATAAAAAGGTGCCAAAATGATGTCAAGCTTCCCTCCTTATATTTTTTTGAATTTTGCGCACAGGAAACCGATTTCCCACAGGGGTAAATCGATTTCCATATTGAAAATTTCAAAAATTCCCTTTCTTGTACTTTTTGATTTTTGCTCGATCTTTTTCCTGCAAAACACAAACAAAGGAAACAAAATGCATATTTTTGGATTTTGGTTAGTATAAAACAAATTAAAGAAAATTAGGTGCTTGATAGTTTCCCTTAAAGACGAAGTGAACATAACACCGAAAAATGAAATCTCAAGATTGTGATCTTGATTAATGATTGAGATGCAAATGATGTATGATCTTAGGGTCAAAAATTGGGGTATGACAGATGCCCCTATTTAAGTTTCTTCTATCCGGAGATGTGAGGGTTAAAATCCTCAGCTCGACGTAATTGAAGAGACTTAAATATAAAACACACAATTTTTGAACCTAAGGTATAATGAGATGCTAATGGATGCATCAAGTATGATTATGGAATAGAGAGGAGTATAACACCACTGGGGAGATAAGAAAGGATTCCACTGGGGGAAAAGGTATGTGTCATCCAGGGATAAAACTTGGATTCCACAGGAGAAAGAGACAGTCAACAGAAGCTTTCAAGATAAAACATGATTGCACTTCGAGAAGAGAATATCTGAGGCCTACTTGAATGTGGCTACATCAAAATGAATATCAAGGTAAAACATGATTGGACAACATCAAATGAAAACCAAGGTAAGACATGATTGGATATCGTTAAAGGATAATCAAGGTAAAACATGATTGGATAATCATCAACGGACAATCAAGGTAAAACATGATTGGATAGTCATCACAGGTCCATCAAGGTAAAACATGATTAGATAATCATCACAGGTCCATCAAGGTAAAACATGATTAGATAATCATCACAGGTCCATCAAGGTAAAACATGATTGGATGTCATTAAGGGATAATCAAGGTAAAACATGATTGGATAACATCAAATGACAATCAAGGTAAAACATGATTGAAAAATACCAAATGACAATCAAGGTAAAACATGATTAGGTAACCAAGATAAAACATGGTCGAAAGTGACCAGGATAAAGCATGATTAGAGACAATCAAGATAAAACATGATTGAAGGGAGACAAGATAAAACATGGTGTAAGTGATTAGAATAAAGCATGATCAAAGACAATCAAGATAAAACATGATTGAAATCTTTTAGGAATGACACTGAAAGAAGAAAAGATACATCTAGGAACAACACTAGACGGACAAGACAAACAAGTATCTGTTTTGGATAGGTGCCAAGTAAGTTGGACTTTGATCTCAAGGTGAAGATGTTGATAGCAACAGAACCTCGAAAAATGCAAATGAGTATGAAATTTGTTTCAATGCATGATGTTGAATTTTTCTATGCATGATATATGATCAATGCAATGCAATTGTTTGTTACAACTGAGGGAGACTCATTTGTGAGGCACGAAAGGAACTCGATTCCTCAACACGGGAACTCTGCCCATTCTGCTTACGAAGAAGATGCTTAAACACACTTCTATTACACCGGTAACTGTTTCAGACTAGTGATCCTTTGAGAAGGGCTGATAAAACTGCTTGGGGATTGCTGAAGAAGATTGCCCCTGATTCACTAATTGTTGCAAGTTAACTGATCATGGCTTCAGCTGAAATGTATTGGGGATGAACTGATCATGGCTTCAATTCTTGAAATGCATGTTGGGATGGCTTGCCCCATTATAAGTCTTGAAAGGATATTCTGATCAAGAAATCTTGACTGAACATTTGAAAATAGGATCTTGAAGTAACGTGCCCCTGATAGGATCACTAATCAAGTTTCTCGACTGTTTGAACTTCCTGAAAGGTGAGTGCTTACTTGCAAATAAAATGTTCATTCAAGAATGGTAATTTTAATGCAATGCTCAAAGAATATTTTTGAAATCAAAATCATTTTTGGAAAGATGTTATTGATGTAAAGCAAATGGAATCACTGGTCAAAACATAAAGGTTAAGACATTCAAAGTGAAAGATAAAGCGAAGGCATGATATCAAACAAATGATTGGAAAATCTCATGGGAGTCAGCTTACGCAACCTTGTTGTAGTATGCTTTCAAACAAACCTTGCCTCAATTAGGTTATTTAAAGGTTGTAACGTGGCCAGGTTCACGGTTTAAGAAACAAAGGATATAAGGCTCAAAATTTGATTGTTCCCACCCCCTTCGTGATGATCTCCAGTCCTACAACTCAGTTAATTCAACTTATGCATTCAGGTTCCAAGAGACTTCTGGAATTGCACCTTTGATAATGATGATAGTTCACAAGCAAAGAGAAATTTTGAGATGGCAGTCACTTCTTCCTTTTGGTAGTCACAACATTGTGTTGTTCAGGAATTATTGACTTCTCTTTTTTTTTTTTCATCTTTTCTTTTTATATATCCCTAACTTTTGCCTGAACTGTTTATTTTTGAACTTACAGTCACCGGGATGCCTTTATTTTTGCCCAAGTCATTTTTGGTTTTGACTTAGCAGGCTTTTCTTTGTATATATTTTTTGATACATATTTTTTGAAAGATAGTGATTGCCTTGCTTAATGATTGATGAACCATCATTGACTTTTGATTGACATCTCCAACATTTCTTTAATGTATGCGGAGGAAAGCTTGTGATTGAAACCTTTGTGGAAAGGTGTACTGAATGATTCTCTTAAAATAGAATGCACAGCCAAACTAATTGAGAACTACCCTGCCCCAGGTTTAAAATGCGGGTTTTTTCATACAGAAAGAAACACCAACTTCGAAGGCTCAAAGGGGTTGACAAGGGATTAGCTTCCTTATTTCTCCAGTGTTTGGGAATTGAAACAATGCCTGTACATCATCAACAAAGTTTTATCTGAAAGCATACAATTCAACAACTTGGGTATTTCGTTGTCATCATCCTCCCTCCAATCTTTGCATAAAACACAAATTTGATAGAGAAAGAAAATGGAAGAAAAAGTTTTGTAAAAGAAAGCATGAACATAAACAGTGTAGATGAAAATGAATTCAAAATATGCAATGCTCATTTCATTAAAATCACCATTCAGAAACAAACAAGATCTAAAAGTAAACAGCACAATAAAGGAAATACAAACAGTACAGAAACAAGGCCTAGTGACTAATCAGCAACAAAGATGAGCTATCTTGTCTGAAACACTTGGCTTTAGGAAAATTGGGCTTTGACTTATCTTCAGCCACTTTGATCTGGAAAAGGATTAGTGACGACATTAGGACCCATATCCTTGAAAGAGAGCATCTTTGATCTCACCAACTCTTGAACTGTTTCCTTCAGAGGGAAACATCTTTCTAAATCATGGCCTGCTGCACCTTGATGGAAAGGACAATGAAGATCAGATCTGAAACCATCAGGGAGAGGATTTCGAGGAGGCGGCATAGCTCTTGTTGTAATCAACCCTTTCTGGACCAAAGCAGGATACAGTTCCGTATAAGTCATGGGGATAGGATCAAAGTCGATCCTATTACGAATTTGATTCCGCTTAACAGCTTGAACTTGCACAGGAGCAACAGCAGCTACATAAGGTTGATCACCATTTTGAGGTCTACGACGAGATCCCCTTCTGTCATCAGACACAGCATTGGTCTCATTCTCTTTCTTCTTGTGGAAGTTTCCATAAGGTTTCTTCGATCCACCAAAGGATTCAGCAACATTAGCAACTTTCCCTTTCTTGATTCCCTCTTCGAGTCTCTGGCCAATAGTAACCAAGTCTGTGAAATTTGAGGACACACTTCCAATCATTTTCTCCCAGTAGAAAGGGGAGAGAGTATCCATGAACATTCCAGTCAATTCTTTCTCAGCCAATGGTGGTTCAGCTTGGGAAGCCAATTCTCTCCAACGTTGAGCATATTCTTTGAAAGATTCCTTTTCCTTCTGAGCCATGTTCTGAAGTTGACGACGGTCAGGTGCCATATCCAGATTATACTTGTATTGTTTCATGAATGCATCAGCTAAATCTTGGAAGTTTTGAACACAACCCTTTTCCAAACTCATGTACCACTTCAACGAAGCTCCACTTAAACTGTCTTGAAAGCAATGAACGAGCAAATTCTGGTTGTTGGTGTAAGCAGTCATCTTTCTGTAGTACATGGTCAAATGACTCCTTGGACAAGTATGCCCCTTGTACTTCTCAAACTCGGGAACTTTGAACTTGGACGGCATGACAAGATTTGAAACAAGACCCATATTATCAGCATTCACACTAAAGAAATTGCTTCCTTCCATGGCTCTTAGCCTCTTTTCCAATGCCTGATATTGCTCACGGACTTCTTCAACTTCACCACAATCTCCTTGACTAACACTTCCAGAACCAACAGAACGGTAATCATAGAGAGGATTGTCATAGCGAACTGGAACAGCTTGAGCAGTAGTATGAACAACAGGTGGAGGTTCAGAAAAGACCGGAGGTTGGAATATCTGCCTCGAAGTTTGACCCACCATAGAAGCATTGACATATGTTGGAGAGAAATTCTCAGGTAACCCAAATTCTGGCCAAGTAGAAGGTGGCTTCTGAACCTGTAAAGGATCAACAACAACAGTGGAGACTTCGGAAATAATAGTCCTCTGAGGGGGATCAGTCCTAGCCATCAACACTTGCATCATCTCGGTAAGCTTAATCATGCCTGATTTCAACTCATCAATTTCCATTCTGACTTCCATGTTATGTTTCTCTTGATCTGCCATTCTTTGTCTAACAGCAGCTCTAGTTCCGTACTTGTGTGGAGGAATCAGCTTGGCAGTAGACAGACAACTCTGAAGATGGAGACAGGCAAGGATAAGTTTCTTGGACAACCTGGATGTATGTATGCAAATGATGCGATTGCTGTTTTTTTTTATTTATTTATTTGATTTTCAAAGAATTCAAGTTATTACTTTGTAAACATCAAAACATGAAGGAGGTAAATCCTATATTGGATCAAAACTTTGATCAAGTTATCATCAAGATCAATCATCCATTTTGGTGGATTAAGGTTTTCACCTCATCGACACCCAAGATCCATTGAGTTTGATGAAACTTATGATGTTTACAAAGAAAGACCTATGAGTTCCTTGGAAATCAAATGAATGCATGGATGCATGGTTTATGCATCAATCACAATCAAGATCACACACGGTCACACAAACAGGGTTCAAAGGTTCGACGTCACGAGCATGGAGTCAAGGTTAAGAACCACCCACAAAGGTATGAACTAGGGAATTTTGTACCTGCCGAACGGGTTCTACAAAGGTTCCCAGAGTTTTCAATCTTTTATCGGATACTACCGACACGCACAATTGCTCATGGGCGCCAATAATATGCCTAAAAAGACCTCGTCTGAGCGTAGCATCGCATGACAACAAGCTCAAATTGGTACTTGATCTTGTTTCTGCACTACATCCTAAAAAAGGCTTAGATGGGTTAAAAGGGTTCTAGGTCATTCAGCTTCTACGGACACTCACTATTGAAAGTAATAGCGTCTTTACGATGATTCGTAACAACATCTACTACCTTCCATGAGGCCTCCACTGATTGGGGTTCCACCATATGACGCTCATGTTAAGGATTGCTCCTAACATGCAACTATTGGTCTTACCACCTCCTATCTCAAGTTACTCACCAAAGTTCGGGTTAGAACTTTATCTCATCACAGAGGAACCATCGAGCACCAAAAAGAAAATAAAAGAAAATAAAAAACAAAGCACACAATAATATATACAGATACAAAACACACAGATAAACAAAAATAGGCTTAACACACTTAAAACTGGATCCCCAGTGAAGTCGCCATTTTTCTGTAGCGGGGAAAATCTGACATCGAAGCCATGGGATTGACTCGAATCAATATTTCATTTTGAAATCGCCACCGCGCTTTATTTTTTCAAAGGAAAAGGGAAAAGAACGTAAAACCCAAAGTTTTGTTTTTAAAAAAAACAAGAAAGAGATCTCAGGTACGGGTGTTGATTATATGAGGGGAAGGTTTAAAGCACCCCTCATATCCGTGGTACTCCACGGGAACCTTTTTGAAAATCTGTGTGTGTGTGTGTGCTAAAAAGGGTTTGTTTTATTTTTAAAATAAGCTCGGCAAAGCGTTAAGCTTTGGGCCTACATACCTCCTCGGTGCAATGGAGAAGTCAGAGCTAATGTAGTTCCGCTTTTGGGAAAAACGTTTTTAAAACGAATAAACACTTTGTTGTCGTTAGAGAGAAATACTCAGCCATTGATCTTGAGCATGAGAACAAACAAGTTCTTTACATCGCAAATGAAAGAAGGGCGCCAACTCGGATAAAATCAACGAGTATGCCACTAGCTCTCTCACGCGGAAAAGATCTCGTTATTATCAATCAATTTCAAAATCGTGGGGTATAACCACTCGTTTCGACAATTAACGGTGTCTAAACTTTTGAAGAAAAGCCACTAAGGGCGAAAGATATTTTTAAGAAAAAGGTTTTGAAAAGATTGCAAACATAAGAATATTTTGGAAAAAAGGGAGAAGATTTGAAAATTTAAGAATGGGAGGAGATGAAGAGGCTAACCTAATGCATAAAATAAAAGCTAAGGAAAGAAACGGTCTAACCAAATAAGAAGCCAACACTCGACATTAAGAGCCAAGGTAGTTTTCCCATCCTTTGGATTTATCAATACCAACACATTAACACTTGGGGATCCAGATGAACTTATTGTCTTAGCACCATTTTTGCATTAAACACATTAAGATTCTGACGAAAATCGGGCAGAGTAACGGCTGTTTTCGGGTAAAATCCTTATATCAATGCCTTGGAATTAACCATCAAGGGCTTTCAAGGAAATACCTGCACACATAAACATACAACAGAACAATGCCAGACAGACAGAACAATCACAGGATAGTAATAGAATGAGTCCAGTGGTACTAGGTCCATAAGTCCGAATCTCCAAAGTGCTAGGGATAGTAACCGATAGTCCAAAGAGAACCTTATGTATTTTTTAGATTTTTGTTATTTATTAGTGTTTTTGCGAAAAAGTAAAGTATGGTCCAAGTGGACAAACGAAAAAATAACAGAAGCATAAACATATGTCCAAGTGGACAAAGAGAAAATGACGGAAGGTAAATATGATGAAATGATAAAGTAAAGCGATAAAGCAAGAAATATAAAGAGCGGTAATATAAAGAGCGGTATAGTAAAGGTGCGGAAATTAAAGTTAGTTGTTAAATGTTAAAGATAACCATCTTGAAACTTGTCAAGTATGTTATCAAAGTTAGTAGGAAGACCTATGGTGAGTGAATGATGTACTCGGATTTAAATTCAATGGGGTTTATCAGAAGCTTGATAAAATCATAGCGACTACACGATAAAAACCTCCACAAGTCTTAAATCAACCGCATACAATTCTCTTCCATATTTGATCTTTTTTATTCGGGACACGAAATATTGCGCTATGTTAAGCAGATCGCCAAGTGATTTATGTAGAAATCACCCTACAACGAGGCCGGTCAAAACTTTATGTGCTAATGCATGCGAGAAGAACGATATGTAGATCGCCTTCCGAAAGCAATACCGCACGAAAAGAAAATAGGTAACAATCTAGTCTTCACCAAGAATCCATAAGAATTCTCAAGGCATTAAGACTTTCATCGATCAAAAGAAAAAAAAGGAGAAGGAGAAGATAAAATGCATAAAGATAATCAACTCACACTATCCTTAATATCATTCATCTAATATTATGGATTTGGTTCTTTCAAACCTATCAACATCCTAGATCCAATGATATTAATGAAATGGAGGAAGAAGAATAAAATTCACAAAAGATAATCAACTCACACTATCATTAATATCATTCATCTAATATTATGGATTAGGTCATTTCAAACCTATCAACATCCTAGATCCAATGATATTAATGAAGTGGAGGAAGTAGGAAGCCAAAACAAGCATAAAAAAGGCAAAAAACACATTCTGCCTTACTGGAAATCGATTTACCTCTGTAGGAAATCGATTTCCTGAGTGCAGAATTCAGTTTTGGCGCAAAAAAAAACAGAGTGGAAATCGATTTCCCTCTGTAGGAAATCGATTTCCTGCGCACAGTTTTCAAAAAAACAGCATTATGAACTTTGAAACTTGATTTAGGCAAACATACAAACACCTTATGATCACATATCCATAGGAGCACGAATTTTCCATCAAATCACCATCAAATAGCACCAATATAGCATCAAAGATGCATTGAACACAAGCAACAAAGATCTACATCTTAGAATTGAGGAATTTACCAATTCTTGAATTAAAGTGTTGAAGTAGCTTCAAGAACAAGCACAAAGTGTAGATCCTTCAAGTATGGAGATGAACAATCAAAGAAAAGAGTGAAATGTAGGAGGCTTAGTTCAAAATTAGCAAGATTCAATGTGAACCTTACTAATCTTATGAAAATGAACTTTGGGTGAGGGTTGTGGAAAGGGTGAGAAATGAATTTGCAAGCAATTTTTTGGCTCTCCAAGCTTGAGAAATGAGAGAGTAGAGGGCTCTATTTATAGAATTGGAGCAAGAGTAGTGGCAAATTGGTCTTTTTGTGTTTGGTGATTAACTTGTGTTTAATTGGTGATTAAAGTGGCAATTTAAATGGTAAAAATGGTAAAATGAGGTTAAAGAGGGTTTAATGAATGAGTTAATTTTGATGAGGTGGAAAATTGATAAAATGATCAAATAAAAAGGTGCCAAAATGATGTCAAGCTTCCCTCCTTATATTTTTTTGAATTTTGCGCACAGGAAATCGATTTCCCACAGGGGTAAATTGATTTCCATATTGAAAATTTCAAAAATTCCCTTTCTTGTACTTTTTGATTTTTGCTCGATCTTTTTCCTGCAAAACACAAACAAGGGAAACAAAATGCATATTTTTGGATTTTGGTTAGTATAAAACAAATTAAAGAAAATTAGGTGCTTGATAGTTTCCCTTAAACACGAAGTGAACATAACACCGAAAAATGAAATCTCAAGATTGTGATCTTGATTAATGATTGAGATGCAAATGATGTATGATCTTAGGGTCAAAAATTGGGGTATGACAACCTGGTATATTTGTGATGGCGAGCTAGCTTGGAGAGCATATCATCCATAGAGTCTTATTCCTTGCGCACATGTCTCATCTCAAAAGCTTTGAAACATTAAGATAATTCACGTACCTTTTTTAGATGTTTGATTAGTTAGGGCTCCTTCATCTAACATTCTCCGGTGACCTAGTTTACCACCAGTTATGAATCACTCCTAGCCTTGAGCCTTAAAGTGCCAGTATCTCAAGGGAGGACCATGCTAGAAATGAGGGCTTCATACTCGGTCTGGTTGTTGTTAGCCATAAACTCGAACTTCAAGGACGACTCTATCGGAAGGTCGTTTGGCCCTCCAATTTTATTCAACGCCACTTCCCTTCAGGTTTGAAGCACCGTCCACAGAGAATATCCATATGCGGAGAGTCTCCTCACATTCCAACAATTTTAACTCTGCCGATAAATCTGATAGCACTTGCAACTTGATGCCTCCTCTAGGTATATACTAGATATTATACTCAGACAACTTCATGACCCAAGATACCATCCTTTCTGCGATATCCAACCTCTTCAAAACTTTTTGAATGGTAATTAGTTTTTATCATACTATAGTGCACTTAGAAACAAGGCACGACTTTCCCCACCTTTATCATAACCACAAAGGCGAGTCTCTCATTATTCTGGTACCTAGCCTCGGCGCCTTTGAAACACCTAACTCACGAAGTCTGTTGACTGCTCATTTTTTCTCTTGGACGAGTATAAAGCTAATCGCCTAATAAGTAACATACAAATACATATAGAGTGGTGTGTCTGCATATGAGTGTGTTAATATGGGTGGTGTCTCTATGAAGGCCTTAAGGTCGGAGAAATCTTCCTCGCACTTGCTTGTCCATTCAAATTTCTCCTTCTTCTTTAAAGTGGCAAAGAAATGAAATGCCTTGTCACCTGCAGAAGATAGAAAGTAGACCAAGGATGGATAAATGCTTTGTTAGTTGTTACATATCTTGAATATTGGATGGGCTTCTTATATTGACGATAGCTTAACACTTGTCTAGATTATCCTATATTCCTCACCTAGTTAGAATGAATCTAAAGAACTTACTCGTATGTACACCAAAAGAGCATTCGGTGGGGTTAAAGCGCATGTTATACCTCTTAACTAATTTAAGGATGTCTTTTAGGTGTGTATTATGACTTTCACCCTCCTAAGTTTTCACAATCATATTTTCTATGTAGACATACAAGTTTTGCCCTATCTTTTTTTAGAATACAATATCCATTCACTAGTGCAAAAAAGGAACCATCTATTGAATCTTTTTGAATCCATGAGTGGTACTAAGGAAGTTGACTCTAACACAGTGGGAAAATCATTAATCATGATGAAACCACTCTTCAGGAACCACGTGTGGAACCACATGTTGAATTACATGTTGAACCAAAGGTTGAAACATCTGCTCCAACATCGAGTGAACCATAGGCTGAACCCCCTATTGAACTAACTGTGGATAACCTTGTATTTAACATTTTTTAGAATAACATCTTCGATGTAAATGATGATTCTTATGAATACCTAAAGGATGAGAACCCTCAAAATGAAGAACTTGAGGTTCAAGGTGAAAGGAATGCAGAAGCTGAGGAGGATGGTGACATTCCAATTGCCCACCTAATGAAGAGCATGATTAACATTGTAACTAAGTCTCAAGATAAAGACACTCAGGAGAAGGCTAATGAAGTGATGGATGTTGATGAAGAAACTAAAACTGATTAAGAACATGCTTTTACTATATTCAAAAGTATAGCTAGGTCTAAGGCTGATAGAGTAAACGAGAAGAAAAAGGAGAAAGATGTAACTCTCAAAAAATCCATGAAGAACTATGAAATTGTGAAGAAAAAACTCCACAAAGGACTCATGTGAATGAGAAAAGAAATATTGAAGAGAAAACTGACGAGAAGAAATCTCTAAAGTGAAAGCTTGTTCAATTAAATAACTCTAAGACAAATGCTGAAGAACATGTCCAGGAGATTGTGTCCACCATAAGGAGAAACGTTGGTGGAAAGGGAATTCTTATGAATGTTGTTGTTGATCTCATGGATAATGTGTCATTTCATTCTAAAACAAGTGTTCGGAAGTGGAATTATGTTTTTCTAAGAAGGATTTCTTATGTAAGATAGGCAGGTGCATAAGCTCTTGATTGTAAAGAGATTATGGATTTGATAAAAGCTATTGGGTTAATGAAGATTGTAGTAATATTGGTCCTTGCTATGAAAAACTGGTCAAGGAGTTTATTATGAACATCTCACCTGATTGCAATGTTAAAGGAAGCCAAAATTATAGGAAGGTATATGTTAGAGAGAAGTGTGTGAAGTTTTCACCCTTAAATATTAATGATTATTTGGGCTGAAGCATGTATGCAGGGTTTGATAAGGGTTCATCCATTGACAAGATTATTAAGGAAATAATTGGTGGGAAATTAAAGAAATGTCCCAACAAAGGATTACTCTCTAGTGGAAGATTTAGTGTAAAAAATGCTATTGTGAAAAGGATTGATGCATATAATTAAGCACCTACAAATAACAGTTCTAGTATAACCTATGCACTGGCCAAACTTATCTTCCAAATAGGCACAATGGCAAAGCTAATTTTGGAAATCATGTGTTTGAGAAAACTATGAAGCATGTTGACTCCTTTGATGTGAAGCTACCCATAGCATTTCCATGCTTGTTAACTAGAATTATCTTGAATCAACATCCTGAGATTGTGCATCTAGAAGAAGCTCAATACAAAAAGCATGGACACGAACCCTAGATAAGAAGTTGTTCGTCCGAACTCTCAACTGCAGCAAGCTCTAAATCGCGCGTAGGATAATTCTTCTCATGAACTCTCAACTTCCTTGACGCATAAGCAACAACTTTATCATTCTGCATAAGCACACCTCCTAAACCCATCTTAGAAGCATCACAATATACCACAAAAGATTCTTCTGGATTAGGCAATATCAAGATTGGAGCCGACGTCAATCTCTTCTTCAACTCGGTAAAACTTTCTTCACATTGAAGATCCCACACAAAGCCTTACCCTTACAAGTCAACTTAGTTAATGGAAGTGCTAACTTAGAAAATCCTTCTACAAACCTTCTATAATAACCGGCTAATCCCAAAAGCTCCTAATCTCGGTAGCCGACTTTGGAGTTTCCCATTGCAACACAGCATCTACTTTAAATGGATCCACAACTATGCCATCACCTGAAATGACATGGCCAAGAAAACTGACTTCTTTCAACCAGAATTCACACTTGGACAACTTCGCATACAACTTCTTCTCTTTCAAAACATGCAACACCAGTTTCAAATGCTCAGCATGCTCTGCTTCTGACTTAGAGTAAATCAAGATATCATCAATGAACACCACCACAAACCGATCCAAATAATCATGAAAAATACGGTTCATGTACTCCATAAATACTCCTGGTGCATTAGTAACACCGAAGGGCATTACACAATACTCATAATGTCCTAAACGTGTTCTGAAAGCCGTCTTTTGCATATCCTCATCTTTCAATCTTACTAAACACACGGGCACCAACCAATTGATCCATAAAGTCATCTGTTTTTGGAAGTGGATACTTGTTCTTGATCGTCACCTTATTCAACTGCCTGTAATCAATACAAAGTCTCATACTTCCATCTTTCTTCTTGACTAACAACACTTGAGCTCCCCACGATGACACACTTGGTCTGACAATCTTCTTCCCATGTAGTTCCAGCAGTTACTTCTTCAATTCTGACAATTCTGATACGGACATCTAGTACGGCGCCATAGACACAGGTCTAGTACCAGGTACAAGGTCAATAGAAAATTAAACTTCTCTCTCTGGCGGTACATCAACAATTTCATCAGGGAAAACTTCAGGAAATTCTCGCACCACTTGCAACTCATCTATTATAGCTTGATTCTCAATAGACAACGATGCCACCAACGCGAACACTTGCACTTCTTCTTTCATTAACAAGCGCAGCTGTCTAGCAGACAACAATTCAACACCTTCTTCTTCAGGAGTAGAGAACCTCACCGACTTGTTATAACAATTAATATGAACATGGTTATACTATAACCAGTTCATACCTAAGATCACATCTAATCCTCTCAACGACAAGCAAACAAAATCAACAACAAAGTCTATGTCGAAAATCAACACGGGACACTTTAAACACACAAGAGAAGTAGTCACCGACCCCTTAGATAGAGAATCGACGACCATCTCTCCATTCATGGAAGATAACACAAGACCCAATCTTTCAACATAATCAGTAGATATAAAGCAATGAGTAGCACCAGTATCAATAATAGTAATTAGAGGAATGCTATTAATGAAACATGTACCTCTGATGAGTACATCCTCACTAGTGGTCTGAGTTCCCGACAAGGCGAATACCTTTCCACTAGCTTGTTCCTTCTTTGGTTTCTGACACTTGCTACCAATGTGCCCCTATTCACCACAGTTGAAGAAAAACATCTCCTTATGCTTGCACTCAGGCGCCTCATGTCCAAGCTTACCACAACGGAAACACCTCTTGGTATCAACAGTGCACACATTACTCTTATGACCAGCATTGCAACACTTGAAGCACACAATACCAGCAGGGACATCTACCCCACTGGTTCTCTTTCCCTCAGTAGCTTTCTGCTTACCCTTGCCAACTTGATCATCATAAGGCTTGCCACGACTTTGCTGACTATTGCCTCGCTTCTCTCTAATAGCCCGATAATGAACATTGTTGTCTTCCTCATAGATTCGACAACTATCAACCAAATCGGCAAAGACACGCATCTTCTGGTAACCAACCACTTTCTTGATCTCAAAACGCAATCCATTCTCAAACTTGATGCACTTCGAAAATTCACCAGTTGGTCCATCATAATGCTGATAGAATTTAGCCAACTCACCGAAGTTAGCAGCATACTCAACAACCGACTTATTCCCTTATCTCAGCTCAAGGAATTAGATTTCCTTCTTGCCACAAACATCCTCAGGAAAGTACTTCCTCAAGAACTCCCTATGGAACACAACCTAAGTGACCTCCTCACATTAGCCTCCAACCTCTGACGAGTCTCCAGCCACCAGTCATCAGCCTCGACTGCTAGCATATGAGTCCCATACCGAACCTTCTGATCTGGAGTACAATCCATCACACGGAAGATTCTCTCAATCTCCTTCAGCCAGGTCAATGCACCATCAGGATCATGAGTACCCTTGAATACATGTGGATTCTCCCTCTAGAAGGTAGCCAAATTGTGAGACGCAGCATTCTCACCAACGTTCGACTGATGCTCGAAAGCCGGAGCCATGGCCTCCAATGCAACAGCAATTGCAGCATCGTTCCTCCCATCCATCTCAACTCGTCACTACAACACAAAAAATGATCAGAACAATTAACAATACTCGATTGTTAACTAACTACGACACGACACTTGGCCGGATGGACCGACCTGCACTGATACCACTAATGTAACACCCCAAATCTACCCAACTGTTTATAAAGGAAATTAGAGTGCAAAAATCTCAAAAAACAACATACTTGAGGCGTCACATTTATCAACTTAAAAACATATTCATTACAAGCTCATCAAACATATACATAACACATAACAATGGGGAGAATTCATAACTAATGAATCTCCAAAACCAAATCAACTTTAAAACAATGCAGCGGAATTCACAAACGCATAAACTTCAAACAATAGCATCTTGGTCCAATCATGAAAATACAAGACACAACTTCTTCATAAGACAACATCATAATCCAACATAAACAAAATATAAGGAAACAAGCTCAATCCCCCCGAGTGTTACATATCAGAGCAACGAACACCAACTCGAACTACTAACTGTAACGGCTACTCCACATCGTTACCTACATGTTACCAACAAAGGGTAACATTCAAACAAAAGGGGTGAGATATCAAACAGTATAAAGGAAAGTATAATAATACTTATAGCAAGGATAAGATCACACGCAGTTTACCACTTCTCAACTCAAGCACTTTCATCACAACAATCATGATATTAATCAATCATAATAACAAATTTAAATTACAAATATGTCATCAACACATAATATATTCACTTCCTAACCACAACAATTTAAAATGCAACTCAAATGCGACTCAACATTATGCACATGCATGTGGTACCATTTGGAGTAAAACTCCCGTCTCAAACATTTGTCACTTGGGCCATCGTCGTTGCCATTTTCAAGCTAATAGACACTGTTGCCATTTTCAGGCCATCATCGTTGCCATTTTCAGGCTAATAGTCACTTATGCAATGGATGCGAGTCAATGATGCACATCCACAAAATACGCATTCGCAATACGTCACAACATCAATCAATGTCAAAATTCAACGACAACAACAATATCATTACTATTTATAGTAATTCATCACTTCTTAATCATGTCACTTTGTTGTATCATCATACGACATTATTTCATTTCATAACATATCACGATATTCGGAAAATACAACTCGATAAAAGTTCTCAAAGATAATTCAAGTCAATTTCATTAGATAGCATTGATTTCAGCTTTACGGAGGTTCAAACGGTGAGTAAAAAGGAGCTACGGATCAGAAGATACAACAAGTAGAAGATTTCAAAAGGTTTTTTACAGCAAAATTCGCTTAGCGGCCTCAAGCGCACTCTGCAGAACTAAAAATAGAAGTGAACACTTTTCGCAGCTCCGCTTAGTGGGCCAATCTCGCTTAGCGGACTCGCGATTTTCAGAATTTGTTCCTAGACTTTGCTTTGCGAACTAGGGGTCGCTTAGCGGACGTGCAATTTTGCAGAAAAATGACAGCAAACTCAGTTCTGTGAAAAAGCTATCCCACACCTCAGAATCACTTCCAGTCAACAATTAACAACAAATATAACCAGTATTGAACATTCATTAACAACAATCATTATCAAAAACATGTTTAGAATCACAAATTCATAGAATCTAGCATAAACCCTAACAATTTCAAACTCACAACCATGGATACTAAGCATATAATCAAAACCCCACCATAATCTATCATCATACAATCCCTTATCATGAAAGAATCACATCCTTACCTTGGGTTTTGGATTGAAGACAACTCTAGCTTCAATGGGGTTTTGCCCTAGCTTCTTTCCTCTTCTCTTCTCTCTTCTTTTCTCTTCTTTCACCAAATGATCTTCTAATTTTCTATTTTCCCAATTTCCCTTATTTTGTTAAACTTACTAAATTATTATTACTAATGGGATCTAATTAGCACCTCTCACTTACTAACACTAACACTAAGTTAGGCCCAATAGCTAATAGTCTAACCATGCTATTACTAATAATTCCCGAATAAAATAACATAAAGTCAACTAATCACATAATTAACACATAATTCACAAAACACACAATAAATAAATAATTAATCTAAAAACGGGCGTTAGAGGAAACCTGTACAACATCACTAAGGTGATTGGAAGTGGGATGGAGATATTCCATATCTAGAGAGGATTTAGGTAGAAGGGTCAGTGAGTAGGGATTAAGTGAAAAGTTGTAAATGGGGGAGTTTAGCTTTGAATTAATACTGCTGATAGTGAACTTCATTCCTGGCTTGGTATGCCCCCATAGTAGGTGTGTTTGTCACCGAACTGGATAAACAATTCTGTGTATTTTTATCTTTTCAGTATTGTTATTTTATTTCCTGTGTTACTAATGTCAGATCAAATATCTCAACATCCTTATAGGACATCTGAGTCTGCTGCACCGGAATTTCAGCATTAAACTAATCATGTGGTGCTTACTTAAAACCATATATAATATTTTCTTCAGTTTGTAGGAATAATTTAAAAATGATGAGTGAATAAAACCAATTAGACATATTCATTAATTTTCCCTTGCAGGAGGGCATTATTCATATCCATTTGTGTAACACTTTATCCTTTTGAAAGAGTGATACAAATAAGAATCTTAATTGTTTGAGGTTTGATGATATGGTTAAAAGTGTCTTTCTAATCATTACTCGATCTTGTATGAAATCATTTGGCAACAAGTCTTGCTTTATACCCAGAGATTGAACCATCAGTATTACTTTTCAATCTAAAGACCCATTTGTTACCAATAACATTATTAACTGGTGATGGAGGAACAAGTTTCCATATTCCAATACGCATAAGAGCCATAAATTCATATGTTGGTTCAATTGGGTTAGGCAACAAATACCTGGTGGCAATGTTTAATTGTTTGGGTTTGAAAATCCAACTTTCTAATCTTGTTTGCATTGGATGATCATTTTCTATTAAGTTGGATTGGCTGGCGTTTGTCATGTTGGGATAAAAATACTGAATTTTTAGTGTTATTTGCTTATTGATTTGTGGGAGAATGATAAGTGATTTTTGGGACAATAAATTTATAAATATTTAAATGTGTATGTGGAGATAATGGTGGGATGCATTCAGTATGTGATATGTAGGGGTGTAATCGGATCGGTTTGGACCGATTTTTGGTTGAAAAAAGGTCCGAACCAATGATATTTCCATCGGTTTGGTTTGGTTCGGTTTTCAACATTTTTCAAAAATGGAACCAAACCAAACTAACCGGTTTGGTTCGGTTTGGTTTGGTTTGGTTGATCGGTTTACAATATTTATTTTTTAAAATATTATATTCATCCGTATATTCTCCATTATCGTGTTTTTTGGTGTATTTTATACTATTATTTTTTTAAACATTATATTCATCTGTATATTCTCCATTATCGTATTTTTGGTGTATTTTATACTATTATTTTTTAAAATAATATGTTTCATGCTATATTTGTTCAAACAAATTACAAGTTGCTCTTATTCCATACGAAATAGTGACATCATTTCCTTTGCAAGTTTCCTATCAAATATAAAAGTTAACACTTAGTATCAGAAAGTTGGAAAGGGATTTCAAAGCTTAACATATAGAATATAACAAAACACACATTCATTAACATGTTTCACACCTCAAACACACATCAAAACTATTTTGTAACAAGATCTAAATGAGTTTTGATGAAGAAAAAGAAGAAAAAAAAGGTACAAAAATATATGAAATTAACAAAGAGAACTTGAATACGAAGAAGACGACCATAACATATCATAATGACAGTAGTGAAAGGAACAATAGTTGTGGGCAGCAAGAGCAGCAGTTCTGTGAAAGCATAACTTTTGTGACTTATGGTTTCTATTGTCTATGCTTTAGAGTTTGATTCTAGATGCGTGTTTTGCTTAAAGGAAGGAAGTGTAAACAAAGATGGATAATAGTTGGACCGATAAAAAAATTGAGTTTAATGATGGGTAAAATAAAATATTTAAAGCGTCATTATTTCCATTGGTTCGGTTCATCGGATTGGCGGTTCCTAAAAACTAAATCCGAGAACCGAACCAAACCACATCGGTTTTTATTGGTTTGGTTCGGTTTTTAAACCAAACCAATAATAATCGGTTTAATTTCGGGTTGGTTTGGTTTGGATTGTCGGTTTAATTGGATTTTTTTGACCCGCTTACACCCCTAGTGATATGACAATGTTTTATTTCACAAAAGCCATTATGTTAAGGCGTGTGAGGTGGAATGGATAAGTAATGAATTTCATTATTTTGAAAATATGATTTGAGTTTAATGAATTGTCCATGGAAATTTCTTTATTCATTCCATGTCTTTTTAGTCACCTCTGGTGAAAAATCCAAAATACCCCTTACTTCGAAAATGCATTTCTGAAATGCAAAAAAATGCTGTTTTCGGAGATGCATCTCCGAAAACGCCTTTTTTTTCTTTTCAAAATTTGTCTTATTTCGGAAATGCATTTCCGAAAACAGCATTTCAGAAGTGCATTTCCGAAATACTGTGTGTTTTGCAGATTAAGCAAAACAGCCCCCTCCCCATTCATTTTACCCTAAATCATCATCAAACTTCCTCTCTTCAGATTTTTTGCAAAACCAAGTGTGAAGTCTACAGTTAAGCATTCCATAAGCTACTCAATCTCAACCTAAAGCTACTCAATCTCTTCAATTGGTAAGTTTTTCAATCTTTAGATCTATGATTCAAATCTCTTTTAGGGTGATTAGAAATTGCAAAAATCACATAAGGGTAGGTTGGTAGTGGTATTTAGGTTGTTTAGAATCATTATAAGTTGTTTTAATGTTGGATTTTGGGGTCTTCCATGGAAGTTGCAGACGTTGCTTCGCAGGGGTGTTTCGGAAGTTCATTTCCGAAAATACCTCCATTCCCAGTTTCAGAAATGAACTTCCGAAGTGGTCCAGAATTGAATTTTTTTTTGTTTTTTCAATTGTTTCGCATTCTTATTATTTTCAATTGTTTTCAGGAACATGGCAGGCAACCCAGCATGCATCAGACAGGGGAGAGAGACCCAGACAGCGTTGGCTAGACGCGAGCGGGCGGCGCAGCTGGCGTCGACGCAGGGACAGGGTCGTGTGCGAGTACTCGTGCAGATGGACGAGTGTACTTCCTCATCTGGATCCAAGAGTCTTCTGGCTCGGGTCTCTTCTTCCCGCCAGCAAGAGGTACGAGAGGAGGAGGAGGAGGCAGTTACATACCAGGAGGCGGAGGAGGTACCAGATGTTGACCCTCCACACGGGGAGGAGGAGGAGGGCTACCGGGAGGGCCCAGTGACACGACCTTGCTGATTACCTACCACGAGCACGTCGCTCAACGTGTCTGGGGGGGAGAGGTATTTTTTATAATTTGCCCGACTTTATTATTTAACCGTTTTTTATTTATCTGTTTATTCAACATTTTCTTAACGGTCTAATTAACAGTGTTTTTTTTGTTTTTGTTGTAACAGGAGAGACAGACTTTGAAACAGTTGAACCACGCCCGGAAGATTTTTCAGTCTCTTTAAACCAGAGGCGCAGTGGTTTAACGACGCAATGACAACTTCAGGGCTAGGTGGGCTATGCATGACGGGGTATACCGTCATCATCCACGGCATACAGGGGGCCTTTGTGGAGAGGTGGCACAGGGAGACGTCTTCTTTCCACTTACCGGTTGGGGAGATGACAATCACCTTGCACGATGTACAGTGTCTTCTCCACTTGCCGATTAAGGGGATGCTGCCGGACCATTCCCGGATCCAGAGGGTCGAAGCCAGTGAGTGGATGGCGCTCTATCTGGGTATGGAGCCAGATATGGCTGACTTTGAGTGCCATACGACAAATGGACATGATATCCGGTTCTCCATGTAACACCCTTCTAAACCCCGCAGCAATTAATTAAGTTTATTCAGAGTACATGAAAATAAGGGTGCCACAATTCAAAATAAATTAAAACATCGTTCAGTCATGTCATGCATTCACTGAGGCAATTATCATCAATTAAAATATTTCATGTCAACACAGCGAAAATTAAATCATACGGATTAAGTTTAACATTTTTAAAACTAATCCTTCAAACCATCAAAATACAGCCAGAGTTATAAACCATAAACTCTAAAACATCGCGTCCCCAGTGTTACAAATATCAGAGCATGACACCTGACGCTAACTAAACAACTGACTCATGAGCTAATCCTCACCGAGTCGAACAGCCGCTATCTTCAATCTGAAAATGACAACATGTAAGGGTGAGTCTCATCATAATTAACAAATGTTATAAGGTTATAAGGCAATAACACATCATAGCTGCATCGTTCACCCAATTGTTTCATAAACAGACATTCAGACAAGTTTAATCATCACAAACAATCAACCAACACATCATCAATATTTATAACACTGGAATACATCCAATCATGTTAGAAAAGTATGCATATGTATGAACTGACACTATGCATGTGGTACCAACATCATCAAATGGAAATAACCCATGACTGATCCAACATCATCAAGATACGACCCTGCCAGCACAGATTCCACACAATGGGAATCATGCCCTTTACTGATCCAACACATCATCATGGATACAAAATCCTCAATGAATATGAATGAATGCAAACATACATGAACATACTTATACCATCGTCAAGTCTATGAGCAATATCATCAAATACTCATTTCATCATAATCATCATCATCATCATCAAGCATGTTTATATATATATATATATATATATATATATATATATATATATATATATATATATGCACCATTCATTCACAATCACATCATTAATCATCACATATATTATTTAATAAGGTTCGTTTAGCTCGAAACGGCATACGAAACGGACCAACGGTGCAAAAGTTATGCATTTTACAAAATACTGCATTTTTCAAAAACCTTCAGTGGTAATCGGTTACCCAAAGGCCAGTAACCGGTTACCCTGACTCACGAAACACATCCCCCTGTTTTTTGTATGGGTAATCGGTTACTCTGCTTTCAGTAATCGATTACCGGCTCCCAGAAAGCAATATTTCCCCTTTTTCACTGCAGTAATCGGTTACCCTGCTCCCAGTAACCGGTTACTGCGTATTTGCAACCCTAAATTCTATAGAAAACAGCATTCTACACATTCGAAACCCACTCAAATCATACCAGTAAGAACTTAAGGAAATGGAATGCACATACAACACGAAATACACATCATAATACACCAATTACACATCAATTGAAGCCATAACAACACAAACATCATAGATTCAAACAACATGATCAATTATCATACAATCTGACTCAATCCCTAAATCTATCATATGACTCAATCGACCCGAACCCTACATCTATTCAGTACTATCAACCTCTAACCCGATAATATATGCTAATCAGACAAGTCTCCCATTACCTTAGCCAATTTCTTGATTTGGGTCTTCTTCCTCTTTGGTTCTCCTTCACGTTCTTCAGCTCTCCTTCTTTGTCAGCTTCTCTTTTTCACGTTCTCACTTCCTTCCTCTTTTTTTCCTTATTTTATGAAAAATAAAACTTAACCTTAGTAAAAGGCCTCATGAATAACACCCCTCCTTTTACTAAACACTACCTTGGCCCAATTCTATTATTTTCCATAATTTTCAACGAAATGCCAATTAATTCCAATAAATAATTTAAATTCTAATTAACTTAATTTAAGGAAGAAAATACGGATGTTACACTCAACACTGAGCGCTTATTTCGAGAACCACCTGGTGGCGGCGGCCGGATCTGAGGAGGCGGATAACGCCCTATTTGTGGAGTATCATCGTGCCTGCGTTCTCCGGTGCTGGTTCATGTTTGTGGTAGGCGCTGCACTCTTTGTGGACAAGAGTGCAAGATATGTCGACGTGACCTACCTCTGCTACTTCATGGACTTGACTACCGTTCATTAGTGGAACTGGGGGTCAGCTATTCTGGTATACCTATACCAAAAGCTGAATGAGGCCTCCAACTGGAGGACCAGACAGTTGACCGGATCCTGCACACTACTGACGGTACGTTTCATTTTAATTGTTTCACATTTATTTATGTTTCGTATTTATTTATGTTTCATATTTATTTTTAATACATTATCGTGTTTGTGTTTCAAAGCTGGATCATCTCCTACTTCCCCCGCATCCACGGCTTCCGCGTTGATCCTGCGTACGAGGACGCCATGCCCAGGGCCGCCCGATACGTTCTCTAGAGGGGGAACAATGCAGTGGAACCATACCGTGGGTACCTCGACCGCACGATGCACGATGACATCAGTTAGAGGCCATTCAGCGACTACACTGATGTTGTCGCCTTTGACACCATCTCGTTATATTCTGGCTGGTTGGCATGCGGGACCAACACTATGGTGAAGTATCTCCCTGAGCGGTGCATGCGGCAATTTGGATTTGTGCAGATGATACCCAAGTCACCCTTTGAGGCTGCTCCCGACACAGTTACCCGAGTGCAGCTCATTGGCATATTTGCGGATTGGGAGCGTCATGTGGTCCCGGAGGAGTATCGTCGCATGCAGGTCACCCAGGACTGGCACAGTGTAGAGGGGTATTGTTGGATGGAGATTTCGTTTAGAGAAAATATTCTTTGAAGGGTTAGAATTCGAAGAAAGATGGTTACTAATGACCATTTCTGAGATTAAAAATGGCTACTGATGGCCATGTTTTGAGGATGTTGTTTAAGTTGGAGTGAAGATGGTTAGAATCAGAGCTAATTCAAAGTGAATTATATTTAAGACTTAAACGTTTTGCGAAATACGAAGGGTACTGAAGCTTAACGTGTTTTCGTGACATTCTCGGTTCTGATCACGTTGCCACGCGTCGAAAGAGGATTCAGGCGGGAGGATTTGAATTTTGAAGTAGTCTGTGTAACCGAACAAGGATAGATGGCATCCTAGGGATTCTTGTGAGCAACGTGGCATCAGATTAGTGTAGGACCGTTAGGGTCGAAATTAGTATAAATAAGGGTCTTAATGTTAGGATTCCGTGTGTTCATTTTGTACAAATCACTCACAAATCACTCAAGTATCAAGTGTTTAGAGAACGAGTTCGCTGAGAAATGTACGTATGACACCAACACCATTTTAAATACATTTGTATCTTTCTTTATTCAAGTATCTTTTTAATTCCTTTATCTTTTTCGTTTAACTTTCATTTCGAAGTATTTTTACGTTTCTGCATTTAACATTCTTGTACATTATATTCTTGCACTTTACATTTCTGCAGTTTACACGCTTTTTATGTTTTCTTTATCGAAAGTCATATTACCATGTATAACAAGTGTTGTTTCGAATGAATAGTCATACGATCATATCACAAACAAGTTTCTTGAAGTCAGAACAAACAAATATGAACCAAATCATATTGAAAGACAATTGTTTGACTATGTCCTAGGATCAATCTAGTCGATCCTGCGAGTAACCAAAGTATATTTTATAGTTTGGAGGACTAGCGGTTGTTTACCGGAAATCACCGTAAACAAATTGGCACGCCCAGTGGGACAGTGTCAAACAAATTGTTATTAATTGATTGTTTTGTTTTGTCTAGAAAATATCAAGACCTTGTATGAACCTTAGGAACGGTAAATTAACCAACAGTGCACAGCCGATTCCTAAATGAATGTGTCATACCCTAATTTTTGACCTCCTGAGATGTCATATCTTTTAGACTTTTCATCAAAGACAAAATAGATACTCAGAGCAGTCACTTGTTCATTTGATACCCACTCTAGGGTTTTGAGCCCCCAACAAGGACTAAAATCAGGGATCACATTTGGGAAACCCTAGAAAACTCCAGGGGATCACTCAAAGGCATCAATCATCTTCAAATAGCTCATATGATAATATCCATTGGGTATTACAACCCAATCCAAGGCCTACAGTCATCAATTTCATCTGGTCGACAATTAGGGTTTTTGACCTAATTCACCAAGACAGTTGACTTTTAATCAGGACATGGATCCAAAACTCAAAGCATGACTCAAGAGCTTCTATTCCCTCAATATAATCCATTCACATAACTCATTTGAAGAGGAGATTTTGATTCATCACAAAAGTCCAAGAATTCACTTCATCTGAAAAAGTCAACTGCACAGGATCTCCTTTGACTTTTTAGAAATTTTGGTCAACCATGACTTTTGAAGTTTTAAATCATCAATATATGATATTTGAAGTCATTTGATCAAGGAAAATCAAGAAAAACAATCAAGAATCAAAAGTCAAAAGTTTGACTTTTCATACTTAGAAAGTTTTTCTAAGTGTTTTCAAGTGATTTTTGCCAAACTTTGGAAGGGATTTTCTCAAAATTTCACCTACAAACTGAAAAAAAACTTCCAACATGAAAGTTGTAGATTTTGATCCAATAAACAACTTTGACACATATAATGTTTTGGCTAAAAATCAACCATTGAAGAGTTATGGAGCTTCAAAGTGGCTGCCTTCACAAAACATGCAAGAAAACCCTAGTTTTCTTCAAACTTTATGGGACTTTTTCATTAATTTCCCTAAAGAATTTGGGCAAACACCAAACTAATGAATCAAAGTACATATTAAGGGCTTTCCAAATTGTGCTCAACCTTCTCTAGATTCATTTTGAGCTAAGAGATATGATTGATCAAAGTTAGGCACTTGAAGTGAAAATTATAGGTCATGTGCAATTTGAAACTTTGCAATTTTGTGCAAGTGACCTCTCTAAATGATGCTACCCGACCTCTAATACATCTGAAGACATGCCATACATTCAATTTCATCATTGCATAAGGATTAGAGAAGATTCCCAAAAACAAAGGCATGTGATCATGTAATGATTGCATTTTTGAATTTATGGCAAATGGTGAATCATCAAGGAATCTTGCTCTAAGCCAATTAGAACCCTCCTCTGCATCAGAAATGTTCCTGTCATACCCTAATTTTTGACCCCCCTGAGATGACATATCTTCAGGATTTTCATCAAGTCAAAGTAAGTACCCAGAGCAGTTTGACATTCAATCAAGGGTGTTCAAAGACCAGAAAGCTCAGGCAAAGGATCAATCAATAGAAGGATTAGTCTCTAATACAATCATAAGACTCAAGAGCTTCATTATTTCATCTATGATTGATTAGACGCCCAGTCATCTGAGTACAGGTTTACTCAGGTCACCAGACTAGGGTTTTTTAGCCTATCAAGGACTAAAATCAGGGATCACCTTTGGGAAACCCTAAAAAGCCCCAGGGGATCATTCAAAGATATCAATCATCTTCAAATAGCTCATATGACAAGATCCACTGGACATCACACCTCAATTCAAAGTCTACAGTCATTATTTTCATATAGTCGACAATTAGGGTTTTTGACCTAATTCACCAGGATGGTTGACTTTTAATCAGGGCATGGATCTAAAACTCAAGACATGATTCAAGAACCTCTACTACCTCAATATAATCCATTTACATCATTCATTTGAGGAGAAGATCTTGATTCTACACAAAAGTCCAAATCTCACCATATCTGGAAAAAAGTCAACTGTATGGGATCACCATTGACTTTTAAGATTTTTGGTCAAACCATGACTTTCAAGGATCAATATCATCAATATATGGATATTAAAGTCATTTGACCAAATAAATTCAAAGAAATTCACCAAGGAGCAAAAAGTCGGGAATTAGGGTTTTTGAGGGCACTGTGAGAACTCAAAATTTCACCTACACAACTCAAAAAACTTCCAACATGAAAGTTGTAGATCTTGCAAAATAAAACAACATCTTACAAAGGAACTTTTTTCAAAAGATCAATCATTTAAGAGTTTTGGAAATTTTGGAGTTTTAGGTCATAAACACTTAGAAATTTTTCTAAGTGTTTTAACCTAGTTTTCTTCCAACTTTGGCCTCATTTTTCACAAATTTGCCAAAGGATTCTGAAGAAACTCCAAACTAATGATTTGAAGTAGATGTTTAGGGCTTTCCAAATTGTGTTCAACCTTCTCCAAATTCATTTTGAGCTAAGAGTTATGCTTGTTCAAAGTTGGCCTCATGAAGTGAAATTATAGGTCATGCATCATTTTGGAACTTTGAAATTTTGTGCACATGACCTCAAATATGGATGCTACACGAACCATAACACATCTGAAAACATACCATGCATTCATTTTTACCATGCCATGATAATTGAAGAAGATTCCTAAAACAAGAACATGTGATTATGTAATGATTACATTTGTGAATTTATGGCAAATTGATGAATCACCCAAGGAATCTTCTCACCAACCAATCAGAGTTCATTTCTGTCTCAGAATTGTCCCCTAAGATCAAGCAAAATCGAGGGCTAGGGGATTGATCAAAAGGAATCAAAATTCTCATCATTGCATAAGAGATATTTGCAAACTTCCTTCATGCTTAAGAAACCAAACTTCTTTCATTAAGCAAGCTCACCACAGCCAATTGATCTGCATTCATTTGCCTATAAATAGGAGGGCATACTTCAGTAGAAAAACACACCAAAGCAACAGAATCCTTGCTTTCTCTCTTCTTTCTCCATACTTAAGGTTTTCAAAGGTTCTTTGGCAAGAAGACTCGAATTCTTCAAACCAAAGCTCTTCCTTTGGAATTAAGTATTCAAACATATTAGGGGAGTCATTTGGAGGTGATCCAGACCTCTGAAACACTTCTGTGAGTGAGGAATCATCATCTGCACCTCTCACTTGGAGCTGTTGCAGTTGGGGTCGAGCAAGAGGTTCTGGGTACTTTCAGTCCAAGCTAAGCATCTCAACACCTTCCAGGAGGATCACTGAAGCTATCTGGATCGTTGCAACAACTCTGCAACACACTTTGATCAGAGCCAGATCTTCATTTTTCAGGTAAGTTTCCAAAACTTCAAACTCTAAGATTCCCGCATGATAAATTAAAAATGAAGTTACCAGTTGGTTTCTGCACCTTCATAGATCATTAGCCCTCAATCAATTGCATCAAAACATGCATATATAGCATTTCATGTTTAATTTCAGTTTTAGGGTTCTTAGTGTTCATGCTTGCGAATTTTATGTTACACTTAGAATAAATGAAATTAAAGGACACCATCATAATCCTCGTCCAAAAACGAGCAAAATCCATGTTTACATCTTTAAGTTTGGTTGAGAAACGAAGGAGATAGCAAATTCAAAAATCTGAAGCTTGAGGTTGAAGATGAAGATGGTGGCGCCATTTTTTGAATTTCCCAGATTTAAGTTTATTTTATTTTGAATGATGGGTATGTTATCTACGAATTCATCGTAGTGTCCCAATGGTTACAGCGCGCGTCCAAAAGCCTTGCCTTGCCTTAGGTCTGGGGTTCGATCCCCCCCTCAGACCTTTTGTTCATTTTATTTTTCCAACTCATTTAATGCCTTGCTTTCACATATAATCATATGGGCTCTTTCCTTAAACAGGCCACGCGCGTGGCCCAGTTGGTATTTGTTTTGTTTGGTAACCAAGAGGGCGTGAGTTCAACCCTTGGTGAGACCAAACCATTTTTTTACTACTATTTTTCTTCATTTTTTTATCAACTTTACACAATTATTTAACCTATCAAATAAATACATTTTTACTTCATTTTGCACACACTTGTCATTTAATATATCTATTTTGGGAATAATCAAAAAAATCATAAAAATATTATTTATTTCTTATATTTTTATTAGGTTTAAAATAGTATATTTTAAGTGTTTTCTTAAATACTTTAAATGTATATTTTCATTTTGTTTTAACCTAATTATTTGTGTGAACAATTTTATGATAAAACCCTAATTGTTTAGGTCTTAATTAGGTAAAATATTTATTTTTACCTTAATTAAGTTGACTTTTGTCAATTCTCAAAACTGTTTTTTTTCAATCTCTGATTAAATCAAATGATTAAGGTTTTCAAACAACAAAACCTTATATCATTTCAAATCATTCTTTTCAAAAATTACTGTCATAACCAGTACTGTAAAGTACTGGGCCTCTAATAGAGTGTAAGTCCCAAAAACCTTCTCTTCTTAGCTTGTTTTCAAAACTGTATTTTCAAAATCTTCTTTCTGTTTTCAAAACATTCTTCGGGTATTTGAAGGGCATTATTCCCGGTGAAACTCTTCAGATACCTATGTGACCTTTGTCCATCTTCACTTCTTCTGTTTTCAAACACCATTAACTGTTTATCATATATATATTCAACTGTTATCCATCAATTACTGGTAAGGCTTTGTACATACTTCTTCAAAGGCCTCCACTCCATCCAGGTTAGGCTTTACAAGCTTTTCCATTTACAGTCTTTATTTAAATTACTGTCAAATATAGAACTGTACATATATATATTAGTTTAGAACTACGTTTGAGTATAAACCCTAGGACAGTTAAACCATATATATATATTATAGGAATATGGCCTAGGATTGAGAATGTCTTCCCGGTGAAGGCTCTTTCCTAATTAGAGATCTGTAGTTCAAACCCCCAAGATGAATTATTCCCGGTGAAATATCTTGGCAAAAACCTTAGAATCCAAAAATATAGGACACATCCACCCAAAGAGGAATTATTCCCGGTGAAACCTCTTACCCATTTGCTTAGAGCCAAAATAAGTTCAAAACTACATAGCTTTCTCTTGTGCTATAACAAGGACCCTCGATTAGCCTCCTCTTGGGCTTTGTACAAGGACCCACAGGCTTCTTAAAAGCATTTCCAGCTTCCTCTTGAGCTTGTATACAAGGACCCATCAGGTTTCTTATAAACATAGGAACAGGTCTTTAGTCACCTTTTAGCCTACCCTGGTGAGTTTCTTCCAATTTAAACCAGACCTTAAACAAGCTAAGTTTGTCTCAATTTTACATTGAGTACACCTTTTGGAATGAGAGACATGGACAGTCTCTGTCACCCTTATCTTCATTAATCTTCCTTAGCAGAGTCTAGGATCCATGTTTTGTTTATCCTCAGCATGTGTCAGCCTTCATCTTGGGCTTTAAACAAGAAGTCTCCAATAGATAACCTTTCTGCTATCATATTAACAAATCCCCTGGAAAGGGTTAGCCTCCACACATTCCTTCATTTCAATCAAAATCCCTGGAAAGGGTTAGCCTCCAAAGTCAATTAATAAAAACCTGTTTAAAATATCAAAACCCCTGGAAAGGGTTAGCCTCCAACATCAGTCTTTCAAAACCAAATATTCATTCTCTTAGGAGATAATTTCCCCAAAAAAAAAAAGAGTCAAAACCCCTGGAAAGGGTCAGCCTCCAAAAAACATGATAAAGTCAGTCTTTTACCAAATAATTTCTCCAGCTGAGTCAAAATCCCTGGAAAGGGTTAGCTTCCAAAGAAAAACAGTCTTTCAATAAATAAAATCTCCTCAGTAGAGTCAAAACCAACAAAAATAGTTAGCCTCAACCTTGGGCTTCATACAAGGCACCCAAACAATAAAACTCCCCTGTCAAGAGTCAGCCTCAACCTTGGGCATTGTACAAGGCAGATAATAGAGTCTCCCCAGTGAGTTCTTCATCACTCAGTAGCCACAACCTTGGGCTTTGTACAAGGCATATAAACCATATTTTCATGTGTCAAAGATTCCTAACACCTAGGATCTTTTCCCCATAGAGTCATCCATACTCAGTTTATTTAAGAGTCTGCCACAACCTTGGGCTTTGTACAAGGCAGAAAATAATGTTTTCCCTAGCTAGAGTCAGCCACAACCTTGGGCTTTGTACAAGGCACACAAAATAGAGTCATTCATAAGTCTCAAAAATTCAGTTATCCTCAGCAGTTAGCCACAACCTTGGGCTTTGTACAAGGCACACAAAATAGAGTCATTCATAAGTCTCAAAAATTCAGTTATCCTCAGCAGTTAGCCACAACCTTGGGCTTTGTACAAGGCACATAAATAGAGTCTCCCTAAGTAGAGTCAGCCTCAATTCTGGGCTTTGTACAGAACACAAAAATACCCTGTAATTAATCCCCAGTGGAGTCATCTCCCAGAGTCAATAATAATTAATTAATCAATCAAAAAGCTTCAAGCTTGGGCCTCATACAAGCCAGCTAAAGTCAAATCTTTTATACAGTAGATAGACATAGTTTATCTCTATAGAGAGATATTTTTACTACTCTACCACATTCAAACAAACATTACATTTCATTTCAATTTTAATCAAGTCTCCCATTTAGGATTTTGAAAGGCATGAGCTGGCAGTAAAACCCAGACATGTGGTAACTTTCCCTAATTTGGATGAGCATCTTTCTTTCATTTAAGAGGCATTTGACTGGTATACTTGCACATACACAAGTAAGGTCCCCCTCTTGAATGAAATGAATTCAGTTATTCTGTCACTCCTTTAAATGTTTGTGGTAGAATAGTACTAATACCTCTCTGTAAAGATGATTTCATGTCTCTTTACTGTAAACAGAGATTTAATTCAAAGCTTCAACCTTGAGCTTCAAGCAAGGCACCAAAAACATTTAATTTCCCTAGTTAGTTCCCTGAACTACATTAAGCTCTGACTTCCACTAGGGATATGTAGGCATGAGGTTCACAAGGAATCTCAGCGAGCTAATAAAATACCAAAAATAGTCAGTTTGTCTGTCTGTCTGTCTTTTCAAATCAATTCAATTCCTTCTCCTAACACTAAGGAGAAACTTTCCCAATCATTAGCAATAAACACAATCACAAATGACACAGAGAAGGTTCCTGTAGAGTACTACAGATATGTAGGGTGTTTAAACACTTCCCTATGTATAACCGACCCCCCGGACTCCAGAATTTCTAGTCTAGGTGAAATCCCCACACTTAGCAAACTCCTAGGGTTTAGTTGAGATCTTTTTTTCCCTTTCCTACTCGTAGGACCAATAAGAAAGTTCGTGTGATATCGTAGGAAGAACTGAAACAAAATTCATCCCACCACGGGCGCATTCTCCTTCCAAATTTCGCGTGAAGGGTTGAGCGTGCCGTCCTCCCAAGTGAAACGGGGAGGTAAAGAAAACGACACCATAGTTCCCTAAGATCATACAAGATCAATGGTTGGGGAAGCTAGCCCGAAAATGCATCATTGCATTTGGGATATTTTCAAATTTTTCTTCATGGCTAAGAAACCAAACTCACTTCACTAAGAAAGCTTGCTATGTTCAATTGCTCTGAACCATTTGCCTATAAATAGAGGGCTCTTTCTCATTCAGAAACCACCCCAAAGCAACCATATTCCTTGCTTTTTCTTTCTCTTCCCATGCTTATGGTTTTTCAAAGTTCTTTGGCAAGAAGAATCGTTTTCTTCAAACCAGAGCTTCTCTTTGGAAAGTAAGCATTCTAACATCTCAAGGGGGCTCATTTGAGGTGATCCAAGCACCTGGATCACTTCTGTAGGTGGAGGAACACCATTGTTGCTCTCACTTTGGAGCTGTTGCAGTTGGAGGTCCATAGGGCAATTCAGAAGGTTTCCAACAAAGCCAAACATCCAGACACATTCCTTAGGTCATAGTGAAGCTGTTCAGATGGCTGCAGCTCATCTGTAACTCAAGATTCATCACTCTCCATGTCCACTTGAAGCTCAAATCGAAGGTGTCGGGTAGAGCAATTCAGAAGGATTCAGGCCACAATAAACATCCAGTTAGCATCACTGAGTCCCAAGGAAGCTTTTAGGATCATTCACAGAAGCCCAGAAGTTCCTCATCATCCTCACGACCTCCATTTTCAGAGTGGTGTTATTTTGAGCTGGTGACTTAGAGGGCGCGTGTTCAAACCATGGTGAGACCAAAACCCTATTTTTTAATCCCTATTTTGTTTAATTTTCTTCACAAGCTCAACCAATTAACTCACCTATCAAATTAAATCATTTTCATCTCATTTTTCACACACTTGTTATTTAATATATCTATTTTGTGAATAATCAAAAAAATCATAAAAATATTATTTATTTCATATATTTTTATTAGGTTTAAAATAGTATGTTTTAAGTGTTTTCTTAAATACTTTGAAAATATATATCTTCATTTTGTTTTAACCTAATTATTTTGTGAATAATTTTATGATAAAACCCTAATTATTTAGGTCTTAATTAGGTATAGATTTTATATCTGCCTTAATTAAGTTGACTTTTGTCAATATTCAAAACTGTTTTCAATCTCTGATTAAGCGGACGATTAAGGTTTTCAAACAACAAAACCTTATATCTTTTCAATCATCATTCAACTGTTTTTTTCATAAACAGTAAATCATTTTCATTGGGCCTCTAATAGAGTATAAGTCCCAACACCTTTTTCTTTTCTTAGTTTGTTTTCCAAAACTGTATTTACAAAATCTTCTTTCTGTTTTCAAAACATTCTTCTGGTATTTGAAGGACATTATTCCCGGTGAAACTCTTCAGATACCTATGTGACCTTTGTCCATCTTCACTTCTTCTGTTTTCAAAACCTTTAAACTGTTTATAATAAATATACAACTGTTATCAACAAAACAACAAAAATTGCTGGTAAGGCTTTGTACATACATCTTCAAAGGCCTCCACTCCATCCAGGTTAGGCTTTACAAGCTTTCAATTTACAGTCTTTATTTAAATTACTGTCAAATATAGAACTGTTTATATATATTAGAACTACGTTTGAGTGTAAACCCTAGGACAGTTAAACTATATATATATTATAGGAATATGGCCTAGGATTGAGAATGTCTTCCCGGTGAAGGCTCTTTCCTAATTAGAGATCTGTAGTTCAAACCCCCAAGATGAATTATTCTCGGTGAAACATCTTGGCAAAAACCTTAGAACAAAAAAATAGGACACATCCACCCAAAGAGGAATTATTCCCGGTGAAACCTCTTACCCATTTGCTTAGAGCCAAAATAAGTTCAAAACCACATAGCTTTCTCTTGTGCTATGACAAGGACCCTCGATGACCCTCGATTAGCCTCCTCTTGGGCTTTGTACAAGGACCCACATGCTTCTTAAAAGCATTTTCAGCTTCCTCTTGAGCTTGTATACAAGGACCCATCAGGTTTCTTATAAACATAGGAACAGGTCTTTAGTTACCTTTTAGCCTATCCTGGTGAGTTTCTTCCATTCTTTAAACCAGACTTTAAACAAGCTAAGTTTGTCTCAATTTCACATTGAGCACACCTTTTGGAATGAGAGACATGGGCAGTCTCTGTCACCCTTATCTTCATCAATATTCCTTAGCAGAGTCTAGGATCCATGTTTTGCTTATCACCAGCAAGAGTCAGCCTTAATCTTGGGCTTTAAAACAAGAAGTCTCCACTAGATAATCTTTCTGCCATTCATTTTAATAAAAATCCCTGGAAAGGGTTAGCCTCCACACATTCCTTCATTTTAACAAAAATCCCTGGAAAGGGTTAGCCTCCAATCATTCTTCCATTTTAACAAAATACCTTTGGAAAGGGTCAGCCTCCAAAATCACTCCTTCAAATCCAAAGATTCATTCCTTTAAAGGGATAAATTCCCCAAAAAAGAGTCAAAACCCCTGGAAAGGGTCAGCCTAAAAAAAAACATGATAAAAATCAGTCTTTTAATAGTCAATTTCTCCAGATGAGTCAAAATCCCTGGAAAGGGTTAGCTTCCAAAAAACATAACAATAAATTAGTTTGTTAGAACCTCTAGCAGAATAAAACTCCCCTAGTGAGTCTTTCATTTGTAGCCACAACCTTGGGCTTTGTACAAGGCAGATAAACCATATTTCCCTGTGTCAAAGATTCCTAATCTCAAGGATCTTTTCCCCATAGAGTCTTCCACACTCAGTTTCTTTAAAAGTCCGCCACAACCTTGGGCTTTGTACAAGGCAGAAAATAATATTCCCCCTAGCTAGAGTAGCCACAACCTTGGGCTTCATACAAGGCACAAATTAATAATCATCCTCAGTAAGAGTCAGCCACAACCTTGGGCTTTGTACAAGGCACACAAATAGAGTCATCCATAGTCTTAAAAACTCAGTTATCCTCAGCAGTCAGCCACAACCTTGGGCTTTGTACAAGGCACAAAAATAGAGTCTCCCTAAGTAGAGTCAGCCACAATTCTGGGCTTTGTACAGAACACCAAATAAAATCCATCAAATAAAAACTCTCCAACTAGAGTCAGCCTCAATTCTGGGCTTTGTACAGAACACAAAAACTTTTTAGTTTAAATTCTCCC
Source organism: Vicia villosa (assembly GCF_029867415.1). Taxonomy (NCBI): domain Eukaryota; kingdom Viridiplantae; phylum Streptophyta; class Magnoliopsida; order Fabales; family Fabaceae; genus Vicia; species Vicia villosa. Next base: position 17,355,202 of record NC_081185.1, read on the forward strand.
CAGTAGAGTTATCTTTCAATAAATAATAAATCAATCAAAAGCCTCAAGCTTGGGCCTCATTCAAGCCAGCTAAAAAATCAAATCCTTTATACAGTAGATAGACATAGCTTATCTCTATAAAGAGATCTTTCTCCTATCTCACCACATTCAAACAAACATTTCAATTTCAATTTCAATTTCAATTTCAAACATTCTCCCATTTAGGACTCTGAAAGGCATGCTCTGAGGCAAACAAACCCAGACTTGTACACTTTCCCTAATTTGGATGAGAATCTTTCTTTCATTTAAGAGAACGCGACTGGCATACTTGCAAACATACAAGTAAGGTCCCTATCTTAATGAAATGAATTCAGCTTTTCTGTCACTTAAAAATGTTTGTGGTGGAATAGTAGAAATACCTCTCTATAAAGATGACTTCATGTCTCTTTACTGTAAACAGAGATTTAATCTAAAGCTTCAACCTTGAGCTTCAAGCAAGGCACAAAAAATAATTAATTTCCCTAGTTAGTTCCCCGAACTACATTAAGCTCTGACTTCCATTAGGGATATGTAGGCATGAGGTTCACAAGGAATCTCAGCGAGCTAATAAAATACCAAAAATAGTCAGTTTGTCTGTCTGTCTGTCTTTTTAAATCAATTCAATTCTTTCTCCTAACACAAAGGAGAAACTTTCCCAATCATTAGCAACAAACACAATCACAATGACACAGAGAAGGTTCCCGTAGAGTACTACGGATATGTAGGGTGCTTAAACTCTTCCCTATGTATAACCGACCCCCCGAACTCCAGAATTTCTAGTTTAGGTGAAATCCCCACACTTAGCAAACTCCTAGGGTTTCGTTGAGATCTTTTTTTCCCTTTCCTACTCGTAGGACAATAAGAAAGTTCGTGTGATATCGTAGGAAGAACTGAAATAAAATTCATCCCACCACGGGCGCATTCTCCTTCCAAATTTCGCGTGAAGGGTCTAGCGTGCCGTCCTCCCAAGTGAAACGGGGAGGTAAAAAAAACGACACCACAGAATGTACAACAAGAAAATGGTCAATGTGGCCAGTGGAGGGGGAGATCAAGATCCCCCACAGGGGTCAGGAACAGTAGCGGCAAATTCTACGCACGTTTCGACTTCTACTCAAGGAGCGCAGGATATACCAGGTTCGACAGGATCTGCACCCATAGGTAGTTCCCAGGCTATACCCGAAAATACATCAGGGACAATAGGGACTGTTCCAGTCTCGAGTTCGACTATCGTGCCTCCACTCACAGGCGCAAGAGAGATACCACCTTTCTCGACAAACGCTGCAAGTCAATTATTTACCCCAGGACCATCATCCGCTTTAGAAGGTTGGAGACCCAACAACCCATATGGAATGCCATATTCATACATGGTAGGATTACGAGGAGCAGGGCCTACATACATTGCACCTAACCCAACGGCGTTTTCGCCTAATGTCGGTTCGATAGGTCGAAGCGCACAAAACACTGGCTTCTCTTCCCAAATACCTCCCTTAACCACCAGTAGTCAAGCGAGATTTCGACAGGAAATGGATGCAAGTAACCATGATATGTTAGGGGTCCTTGCTAGAGAATTGGGGTCGATCTTTAATCCATTAGCAACAAACATTGCCAGGACTAACCAAGAGAATGTAGAAACATATCAAAAAATATCGTCACAAATAGGACGAATGGCGGATTTCTTAGGAGTCCCGCAAAATAGGCGAAGAAACAACCAATCAACCTATCAAGAAGGGGACCCAGTTCTAGAACAAACCCGAAACGCAGTTCCGCCACCTAGGCCAGCGCCAGTCGAACGAAATCAAGTGGTAGATTTAGAAACTCAAAATCAAATGACTAACATTGGTCGACAAGCAATTCCCCAGCAACAGCCCAGAGTAGTTGTAGTGGGAAGAGACGAACATCCTGACGAAGTTGTGCATCGGGTTAGGAGAGACAATTTGGCAACAGAAAATAATCTCACTGCCATGATAGAAAGAATAATGGCTAATAATGGCCTCAATACTGGACTTCGACGTCCAAACTACACGTCCCCCATACTCGAGTATATTATACAAACAGAATTACCAAGAGGTACCAAGGTACCCAAATTTACGAAGTTTTCAGGGGACACTAGTGAATCAACGGTGGAACACATAGCCAGATATTTGACGGAAGCAGTTGATCTAGCAGGGAACGAGGATTTAAGAATTAAATACTTCCCTAGTTCGCTAACAAAAAATGCTTTTGTTTGGTTCACTACCTTACCCCCAAATTCCATAGACGCATGGGCACACTTCGAGAGATTATTCCATGAACAATTCTACATGGGTCAAACCAAGATAAGTCTGAAAGAATTGGCTAGCATCAAGAGGAAGTTCACGGAGCCTATAGATGATTACTTAAACAGGTCCCGTTTGTTGAAATCAAGATGCTTCACGGTTGTCCCAGAACATGAATTAGTCGAAATGGCTGCGGGCGGTCTAGATTATTCAATTAGAAAGAAACTAGATACCCAATACCTAAGGGATATGGCCCAATTGGCAGACAGGGTTCGACAAGTCGAACGACTAAAAGCAGAAAAGGCCAAAGCAAATAAAAGTTACAAGAAGGAGAGGGTAGCATACATTGAAGCTGAAGACGTTGACGGCGAATCTTTCGAAGATTCATACAGCGTGGAAGAGGATGAAATAGATCTAGCTGAATTAAAAGAAGCACCGCCTGATAATGGAAAAAATCCAGTAGAGAATGATAAAAGCGATAGATTTCCTAAGAAAATTTATACATTTGACGTCACTAAATGTGACGAAATATTTGATTTGCTAGTAAAAGATGGCCAGATGATAGTGCCTCCTAATTCTAAAATTCCTTCGTTAGAACAACGGAAGAAGCGAGGCTTTTGCAAATATCATGGTTTTTTAGGCCATAAAACCTCACAATGTTTTCTTTTCAGGGATCTAATTCAGAATGCTATCAAGGATGGACGTCTGAAACTCGCTGATAAAACCAAGAATCATATGAAGGTTGACACAGACCCTTTGACTGTTGCTGACACTAACCAGTGTGAACCACTTGACGTCAACATGGTGGAAGTATCTGAAATTGATGTTGCTGAATCGGAAATAATTTCAACTGGAAAGCAGGCTACTGAAAGCCTAAATGACAATATAGTCTTCAATACTGATATTGAAGAATCCTTTGATGCAGAGATGACTGAAGATCTGAAAGGGAAAACTAGCGAGGCCACTGAAGACCTCTGGGCGAAACTTCAGCAGATACAGATTTCTGAAGCTCCTCCGGCAGTTGTTAACATGGTCAATGTTAGGCGGCCTTTATCTGAAATAGAAGAACTAGAAAAGTGGCTGATAAGGGAGAAATGAAACATTGAAATCCCACCAAGATGGGAGAGTCTGAAAGATTATCTCTGGAATTGTCATGAGAAAAATGGTGGAAAGATGCTGATGTGCCCAAGGTGTTCAATTATGATAAATTGAAGGGTTCAAGCTAATTTTGAAAGGGCCCTACGAGAAAGAATGGAAGAACCCTGGAGAGGAGGAAACCTACTGCTAAAAGTATACCCAAGGAGTGAAGAAAGCTTAGTAGGATTCTTGGTCAGATGTCACAAAGAAAACACTGAGGTTGTATTGTGTCCCAGATGTGGAGCAGTCTATGACGAACTACTAGCACGATCATTCGAAAGAGTATATTTCTACATGGGTCGAGAAACTCAGGGACTTCGTCCCAACATGTATGTGTTCGATAACTGGACCCCATCAAAGAGGCCTGACAACCCGCACCCTAGAGCTCGAAGAGTCACATTTAAAATCCCTGCAGACATACCCAGGGATAGATGGATGCAAGTTGGTGCGAGGACCAACAAATGGCGAAGTTGGGACCAAGGGGGAAGAACTGCAATGGCATATAAGAAGCAATTCTAGACCTCAAATCTAGAGATGTACAGGTGTCATACCCCAATTTTTGACCTAAGAGACCACCTCATATCATCTGCATATGCATCATTTGCATCTCTAACAAATTGCATAGTTTGTGTTTGCTACTTGTGACTCAGCAGGGTTTAAACAAGAAATCACTCATCAGTACAAGTAACAATTAGGTTTTTGTTCTCCCTTCATCTCAAAAGAACCACCTTCATCAACAATCAACATTTGGTCCTCAAAGATTCATTTCAACAAGCTCAGAGACTTTGAATCAACCAGATTAGGGTTTTGACTGAAGATAGCATACCCCTGACTTTTGCTCAGGATTTGACCTAATGACTTGGGACATGACCTCAAGACCCTAAGTACATCATTTTGACCTAATGTATTGGCTCAGGACATCCCCTACACAAGGACTGATCAACAGTGAAATTTCAAATCACCAGATTAGGGTTTTTGAACTATCAGGGACTGAAATCAGGGATCACATTTGGGAAACCCTAAAAAGCTCCAGGGGATCACTCAAAGGTTTTAATCATCTTCAAATAATCCCTATGACAATATCCAATGGAAATTGTATCTCAATTCAAGATCCACAGTCATCAATTTCATCAGGTCGACAATTAGGGTTTTGACCTAATACACCTGAACAACTGAATTTTTAATCAGAACATGGTGCCACAACTTAAACCATGGCTCAAGGTCCTCCAATAACTCAACATGATCCATTCATACCATTCATTTGGTAAGGATAGCTTGGTTCAGTTGAAATCTCCAGAAACGCGATTCGTCTGAAAAAGTCAACTCTACAAGATCACCATTGACTTTTTGGAAATTTTGGTCAACCATGACTTTTGAAGTTTCAAATCATCAATATATGATATATGAAGTCATTTGATCAAGGAAAATCAAGAAAATCAATCAAGAATCAAAAAGTCAAAAGTTTGACTTTCCATACTTAGAAAAATTCGAAGTGTTTTTCAATGGTTTTTTCCAAACTTTTGAAGGGAATAACTCAAAATTTCACCTACAAACTGAAAAAAACTTCCAACATGAAAGTTGTAGATTTTGATCCAATGAACAACTTTGTCACATAAAATGATTTTCCAAAAGATCAACCATTTAAGAGATATGGAGCTTCAAAGTTGGTATCTTTTGAAAATTTCACTTAAAATCTCACTTTCTTCAAAGTTCATGGATCTTTTTCACCCATTTCCTTAAAGGTCTTGAAGAAACTTTCAACTAGGGTTTTGAAGTACATAACATGAGCTTTCCAAAATGTCCAAGAGCATGAAAAAATATGGAGCATAGCTATGGCTTTGAATTATGCATTTAGTGATCATTTTCACTTGAAATTTCAAACCATTTTCACCAAGTTTCAACACTACATGACCTATAATGCAAGTAATGATGCATCAATGCAATAATTGAGAGATATTTTCTGATTTGAAGATCAGAATGGAAGAGGATAAGAAGCTTGGAAGATTAACCATGGTTAAGTCACTTTTAACCATTTGCATTTAATGTAAAGATTCCATTTTATCTCCAAATGCCAAATCACCATTCTTTGATCAACTTGCAAAGCTCTGCATTCAGAATCCTTGGCCTATAAATAGAGGTCCAAACTTCATTCAAAATCACACCAAAACCTCATAATCATAGGTTTTCTCTCTTCTTTCTTAAGTTGCAAGTTTCATGAGTTTCAAAGGGGTAGAAACTTCAACCTCCAAACCCTTGAAGTTCTAGCCAAAGTAATGCTTCCCACAACTCATAAACATCATATGGGATGTGCTTAATGTTAGAACAAGATTTGTTCTGATCAATTATCTTAGTTTTGATGATAACAATAATATGAATTTTGCTTAAGATAATATGGTACTCTAATCCAATGCAATTTCCTTTTCAGGAAATATATAAAGAGTATGCATAATTCAGCGCTCAGAAGCTTTGTCTCAAGGGTTCAGCATGCAACATCAGAACATGGTCTGGCAAGACATCAGAAGATGGTCGAAGCAGAATCAGAACATGGGTCTATGGAAGCATCAGAAGAACATGAGATCAGAAGCACTGAAGTTCTGATGGTATCACGCACAGAAGCACTTCAAGGTCAGAAGATCAGAAGATGCTTTGCACCAAGCTGTTTGACTCTGATGATATTCAAACGTTGTATTCACAAACATCAGATCAGAAGGAAGTACAAGTGGCAAGCTACGCTGACTGACAAAAGGAACGTTAAAAGCTATTAAAGGCAACGTCAGTAGACACAGCGTGAACAAGGCTCGAGGTAGTTGACAAAAGCGTATAACATTAAATGCGATGCTGTACGGAACACGCAAAGCATTAAATGCACTCAACGATCATCTTCTCCAACGCCTATAAATATGAAGTTCTGATGAGAAGCAAGGTTAACGATTCTGAAAAAAACAACTCATATTAACTTGCTGAAACTCTGTTCTATTCAAAGCTCAGAATCTTCATCTTCATCAAAGCTCACTACATTGCTGTTGTAATATATTAGTGAGATTAAGCTTAAACGTTAAGAGAAATATCACAGTTTGTGATTATAGCTTTTAAGAAGCAATTGTAATACTCTTAGAATTGATTATATTAAGTTGTAAGGAACTAGAGTGATCGTGTGGATCAGAATACTCTAGGAAGTCTTAGAGGGTATCTAAGCAGGTTGTAACTAGAGTGATCGTGTGGATCAGAATACTCTAGAAAGTCTTAGAGGGTATCTAAGCAGTTGTTCCTGGAGTGATCAGTGTGTGATCAGAAGACTCTGGAAGACTTAGTTGCTGACTAAGTGGAGAACCATTGTAATCCGTGCGATTAGTGGATTAAATCCTCAGTTGAGGTAAATCATCTCTGCGGGGGTGGACTGGAGTAGTTTAGTTAACAACGAACCAGGATAAAAATAACTGTGCAATTTATTTTTTATCTGTCAAGTTTTTAAAGCTACACTTATTCAAACCCCCCCCCTTTCTAAGTGTTTTTCTATCCTTCAATTGGCATCAGAGCGCCGGTTCTAAGGTGCAAGCACTTAACCGTGTTTAGAAAAGATTCAGGAAGAGAAAAACGCTTCAGTAAAAGATGGCTGATGAAACTGCAAAGTCTACACCTACATCTGGCTCTGCTGAGCAACACAACGGTAACAATGGTTATACTAGACCGCCGGTATTTGATGGTGAAAACTTTGAATACTGGAAAGATAAACTGGAAAGTTACTTTCTTGGTCTTGATGGTGATCTATGGGATCTTCTGATGGATGGTTACAAACATCCAGTAAATGCCAGTGGCGTAAAGCTGACAAGGCAAGAAATGAGTGATGATCAGAAGAAGCTTTTCAGGAATCATCATAAATGCAGAACTGTTTTGCTGAATGCTATCTCTCATGCTGAGTATGAGAAGATATCTAACAGGGAAACGGCCTATGACATATATGAGTCCTTGAAAATGACTCATGAAGGAAATGCTCAAGTCAAGGAGACTAAAGCTCTCGCTTTAATCCAGAAGTATGAAGCCTTCAAGATGGAGGATGATGAAGACATTGAAAAGATGTTTTCAAGATTTCAAACTCTTACTGCTGGATTGAGAGTTCTTGACAAGGGATACACCAAGGCTGATCACGTAAAGAAGATCATCAGAAGCTTACCCAGAAGATGGGGTCTTATGGTAACTGCATTTAAGATTGCGAAGAATCTAAATGAAGTCTCTTTGGAAGAGCTGATCAGTGCCCTGAGGAGTCATGAAATTGAACTGGATGCAAACGAGCCTCAAAAGAAAGGTAAGTCTATTGCATTAAAATCCAATATCATGAAATGCACTAACGCTTTTCAGGCTAGAGAAGAAGATCCTGAAGAATCAGAATCTGAAGAAGAAGATGAACTGTCCTTGATCTCCAGAAGGCTAAATCAACTCTGGAAGAACAAGCAAAGGAAGTTCAGAGGCGTCAGAAGTTCAAAGAAATTTGAACGTGGAGAATCTTCTGATGACAGAAGATTTGACAAGAAGAAGGTCATGTGCTATGAATGCAATGAGCCTGGACACTTCAAGAATGAATGTCCAAAACTTCAGAAGGAAAATCCCAAGAAGAAGTTTCATAAGAAGAAAGGTCTTATGGCAACCTGGGATGAGTCAGAAGATGATTCAGACTCTGAAGATGAGCAGGCTAACTGTACGCTGATGGCGACAGAAGATGACGGATCAGAATCTACATCAGAATCAGATTCTGAAGAGGTATTCTCTGAACTTACTAGAGATGAGTTAGTTTCCCGTCTAACAGAACTTCTGGAATTCAAGTCTCAGATTAGTCTCAAATACAAAAAGCTGAAAAAGCTATTTGAATTTGAAACAAAGAAGCTTGAGTTGGAGAATTCTGAATTAAAAGAAAAACTTTTAAAATTATCCAATAACGTTGGATCTCCTTCTGATTCAGAAAAATCCACTCCTAGTCTAAACCATATTCTGAAAGAATATGATTTAAGTTTCAGGAAGTTCTTATCTAGAAGTATTGGCAGAAGTCAGCTAGCTTCTATGATATATGTTGTGTCTGGAAACAAAAGAGTCGGCATTGGTTTTGAGGGTGAAACCCCATACAAACTTGAACCTGTTGATGAAATGAAATTCACATACAAGCCATTGTATGATCAGTTCAAGTATGGCCACTCCCATGATATTAGGCACACTTCACATGCTCAAAGTTTTCACATAACACACACCAAAAAGCATGTGACACAACCTAGGAAATATCATGAAACTCACATTAAAAATTATCATGCTGTTCCTCCTATTGCTTACAATGTTAAACCCAAGTTCAATCAGAACTTGAGAAAATCTAACAAGAAAGGACCCAAGAAGATGTGGGTACCAAAGAAAAAGACTATTTCTTTTGCAGATTCTCTTGGCGACAAAGAAGATAAAAGTCAACATGTCATGTCACCTGGACTCAAGTTGGTCTCAACACTTGAAGGGAAAAAGGACTGTCTTCCAAGTTCTGGTACTTAAATCTGTTGAAGAAACTATGTTCGTAGGAGATCAGAAAAGAAAGTTTATTAGTCTTGGAACCATTTGTTTTGTTTGTTTCTAAAGCAATGATGTTTCGTTCTTGATTATTCTGAATGCTCTAAATGCTACAGAATATACAATATTGAAACATTGATTGTGGACGAATCAATAAATATCTGGTTTGATGATAAACTTGTTTCTGATGAAACAAAGCAGCTTAAGAATTTCTGCAGATACAGTTTTGTCTTATCAGAAGCTGCAGAACAAAGAAGTGAATCTCCAGAAGCTGTGTATATCAGAAGTAATGGATCAGAAGATCATTCAGATTTATATCAGCACACTTCAGAAGGAGTGTTTCCAGAAGAGAAACTTGATCAATTCAGAAGCAGTGATCGGAATCAGAAGGCGTAAAGCCTATTGAATATTTCACACCTGTCATCCATTATCTGATGATGAACACGTGTCTCTACGGTCAGTACGAAGCGTGCAGTTGAAAAGACGCCGACCTAGGTAACTGTTTTAAATCATTTCTTTTACCACGATCTCTCTCCTCACGTCACTCGTCATTTAATGAAAATGATTTCTTTTGATTCTGAAACTATTCATTTTGTTTATTTATTCTTTTTCATTCTCTATTTTATATTCGTCTCCTTATATTCTTTTCAAATCATATCATACATCTTTTTCGCTCCCTTGTCTCTCTTTCTTCTTGCATTCTCTCGTTTGAAAAGTTCTTAGCCGTTTTCTAAAACCCTAATCAAAAACCCAGTTCTCTTCTCTTGTTCGTTTTTGTTCATTCTGCATCCATGGCTGCCTTCTCATCCCAAAATGTTGATACATCTGTTCCTCACCATCTCCAAGAAGAAATTTTGCAACTTACTCCTGTTGTTGCATGCTCTATTCCCAAGGACAAATTAGAAGTTCTATGTGAACTTATTGTTGATTTTGACAACCTTGAAGAACATGAATTTCATCTTAAAGAAGACATCATCTTTCAAGGATGGACCTCGTTGTTTGCTGAGTTCGTTGGCCCAGTTTATCCGGATCTTGTCAAGGAGTTCTGGGCACATGCTGTGGTTGCTCCAAAATCAATACTTTCTTTCGTCCATGGAAAGTTTGTTGTTATTACTGAAAACATCCTAAGAGTGATGTTTGATCTGAAAAACCCTGAAGGGGCTTTTGAGATTGATCAAAGAGCAGTTTGGGAAGATGTTCTATCCACTCTCTATCCAAATGTCAAGAAAAGAAAAAGCGTCAAGGATTTGAGAGATGTCTACAAAATCTGGACAAAGATCATTCTTGGGTGTTTCTACCATAGGAAAGGAACACATGCCTCGGATTTCATCAGTAATGAGCAAAGGTATATTCTTTATTGCATTGCCACTAGGAAGAAGGTTGATGCGATCTACATCATCTTCAACCATTTGTGGAAAGCAGTAAAGGATTCCAGAAACGCTTTCAGAGAAAAAGGTGGAACAATCATTCCTTTTGGAAGGATTATTTCAAATCTTTTGGTGCATTCAAAGATTGTTGAAAGCTTGGAATCTGAAGGTATTGTGAAAGACCTTGCTGTCACATCTGGGGCTTGTCTGAATGCATTCACTTTGAAAAAGATGAAAGTAATTAAGACTATCAGTAAGACTCCTCAACCTCTTACTGATACAAGAATCAGAAGAGCACCTGTTCTTGCTGAGTTTGAAACTTTCTTCAACTGTGAGGTACCTGTAGTCAAAACTAGGTATCTGTTATCACAAGAAGAAAATAAATATCTCAAAAATCAAGAGAAGGGTGCTCCAATGAAAATAAATAAGAAGAAGGAAGAAAGGACTAAAAGAAAGCAGGATTATCCTTCTGCTGTCTCTAAGAAACAAGATGTTTCTAAAGAGGTCATTGCAAAGGTTGCTAAGTCTGTCTCTGATGAGTTTGAGAAGAAAGGGAAAGAAGCTGTTGAGAAGAAGAAAACAAGAAAAAGGAAGATGATTCTTCAAGAGTCTGATGAAGAAAATGTCTCTCAAGAGGCTGAGAATCAACCAGAAGTTCTGGCATATGTCAGAAGGAAAGAAATCTCTAGCGGCAAAGCAAAGATTATTGAAGAGCCGAAGAGTAAGAAGTAGAAGAAGACTGAGGATGTGGCCAAAGCTTTTCTGAGAGGTTCCAAAGGTATATGCATTTCTGAATCTGATTCTGTTCCTGCTGTTCGTTCAGAAGTTGCACCAATAGAGGTTGTCCCTACACCTGAACCAGAAATAGCCACATCAGAATCACCTGTCTTTGTCCATGTTCTTACACCTCCATCTTCTCCTATAACCATTCCTTCCTCTCCACCTACCATAAATCCTGTTCTGGATATACCACCCCTTCAAACTCTCTTTCCATCTCAACCTTCTCCCAATGCCACCTTTGAACATACTCCCTCCACCTCTCAAAACAATCTTTGTGATTCTCCTCATCCAACCTCTGCATCACATGAGCAGCTGCTCCGTGATTGCAACTACACTCCCAAGCCTCGTCCTGAAGCTGAAGTGGTAGTGTTAGATTCTGATACTGAAGCAGAATCTTCTTATAGGTTGGATAGAGAACCTCATCCGTACTTCACTTCCAACCCTGCCTTTTCAAAAACCCAAATAAAATTCCGCCCTGTATACCCTATTGGTGTAGTTTTTGAAAAAATAAAGAGGAATCTCAGAAGTATCTTTGATACTCTCAGAATTGCTGAAAGTTCTGGATTGAATGATGTTGCTATGCGGAACTTCTGGAGGATCTTTCGCAGAGAATCAGATGCTCTGTTTTTAGAACTTCAGGAAGCCTGTGTAGCTGCTGCCCCACGGCCTCGTGGAATTCTGAGGAATTATGAAGACTTCTGGTTTGCTAGTCTCAAAGGAAGACATCTGTTGGAAGAGAAGCCCTTCTTGGATGAGATGGAACAATTAAGACTGGCTGCTGAAATGGAAGCAAATCCATGCAGGGATATTGTTATCTTTATTCCTGATTATCCTGTTCTGCTCGGAGACTTCAAGACTCTCTTTGACTATCTGAGGGAAAACCCTTCTGAGAAAGACCCAAGCTTGGTCATTCCAGAAGTTGTTAACCCACCAGAAATTGAAGGTCCTTCTGCTCCCAGGAATCTAGCTGCCATTCTTCAGGCACTTGAGAATGGAGACTCGGAAATTCCTGCTGCAGAATATGGAGATGCTTCTATGCAAGAAGCAGATGCTGAAGATCATGTTGCTGAATCAGATCCTGTTGAGGAAATCCCTGCAAATGATCTATCCATGGAAGCTACAGATCAAGTTGCTATTCCTGTGGTTGAAAGCGGTGAAGCTTCTTCTGATGAATCTTCTCGTCTTGCAAGGACTCTGGAAGAAATTCAGAAGAGACAGGATGAGCAAAGCTCACTCAATGCTGAGTTTAGAACTTTCATGGTGAGGCAAGATGGACACAACAATGAGGTTCAAGAGATGCTGGCCAAGATCTTGTCAAGGCTAGGGCCATCTTAGATTGAGTCTGTGTTGTTTCTTTCTTTTCGTTGCATCTGTTTTTTTTTGTGCATCTGATCTTACTTATCCTCATGTACTTCTGTACCTGATGTTTGAACTTCAATGAAATCATCTTCCTCCTCTGTGTGTCTCTTTTTGTTTGTCTCTGAATCTTTTCTGTTTTTTGATGATATGACAAAAAAGGGGGAGAAGATAAATGATAAATGATTTGATTAATCTATCAGTTGCTGGGTAAAGCTCCCACACATTTACTAACAAGAACTGCAAGTTCTATATGGTTTAAGTGTTTTGCAGGTATAAAGAAGTGAAGAGAATCTTCAAAGCAAACACAAGAAGCAAAACCATAAGAAGTGTTATTCTGTAAAAAGAATAAGCTCATGGAAACTGAAGCAAGCTAAGTGCTGTCAAGCTTCAGAAATCAGAAGCAAGAAAGAAGAATGAATCAGAAGCACTGATAATAGAATTTGATCCATATTTGTCTATTTGCTCTGACAAAATTCTATTTGCTCTGATACATTATTTTAGCCTATATGGCTCTGATACATATCATGTGTTCTAATATACATTTTATGTTCTGACTCGTTCATGCTGACTTTTGTCGTTTAGTTTTTGTTCTGTAACATTTCAGGATGTAGAGATGCTCTGATGATGCTCTGGTACATTCAACAATGTTCTGATACAAATCTAGCATGAAGTGATGTTGGTAGAAATTCAAAGCTCTGAAGCTATCCGAGGGAAGCAGAAATCAGAAGCTGTGAATGTTCTAAAGATCCAGAAAACTCAAGTTCTGAAGCTGTCCTAAATGGAAGCAGAAATCAGAAGCTGTGAATGTTCTGAAGATCAAAGAAATTCAAGTTCTGAAGCTGTCCTAAATGGAAGCAGAAATCAGAAGCTGTGAATGTTCTGAAGATCAAAGAAATTCAAGTTCTGAAGCTGTCCTAGATGGAAGCAGGAATCAGAAGCTGTGAGTGTTCTAGGGATCTAAAGAAATTCTAGTTCTGAAGCTGTCCAATGGAAGCAGAAGTCAGAAGCTATGAATTCTCTGAAGACAGAAGCTTATGTGATCGTCTCTACCGAAATAATCAGGGAAGTCTTTTATTAAAGTTTCTTCGAGTATTTATTTCAGGGGGAGATTATTTATCTCAGGGGGAGATTGTTAATCTCAGGGGGAGACATATTCATATGCTTATGCTATAGCTGTGTAATTTGTCTTTTGCCGTCTGCTCTTTCTGATCGCAAATTCATATCATTTATATATGTTTTTGTCATCATCAAAAAGGGGGAGATTGTTAGAACAAGATTTGTTCTGATCAATTATCTTAGTTTTGATGATAACAATAATATGAATTTTGCTTAAGATAATATGGTACTCTAATCCAATGCAATTTCCTTTTCAGGAAATATATAAAGAGTATGCATAATTCAGCGCTCAGAAGCTTTGTCTCAAGGGTTCAGCATGCAACATCAGAACATGGTGTGGCAAGACATCAGAAGATGGTCGAAGCAGAATCAGAACATGGGTCTATGGAAGCATCAGAAGAACATGAGATCAGAAGCACTGAAGTTCTGATGGTATCACGCACAGAAGCACTTCAAGGTCAGAAGATCAGAAGATGCTTTGCACCAAGCTGTTTGACTCTGATGATATTCAAACGTTGTATTCACAAACATCAGATCAGAAGGAAGTACAAGTGGCAAGCTACGCTGACTGACAAAAGGAACGTTAAAAGCTATTAAAGGCAACGTCAGTAGATACAGCGTGAACAAGGCTCGAGGTAGTTGACAAAAGCGTATAACATTAAATGCGATGCTGTACGGAACACGCAAAGCATTAAATGCACTCAACGGTCATCTTCTCCAACGCCTATAAATATGAAGTTCTGATGAGAAGCAAGGTTAACGATTCTGAAAAAAACAACTCATATTAACTTGCTGAAACTCTGTTCTATTCAAAGCTCAGAATCTTCATCTTCATCAAAGCTCACTACATTGCTGTTGTAATATATTAGTGAGATTAAGCTTAAACGTTAAGAGAAATATCACAGTTTGTGATTATAGCTTTTAAGAAGCAATTGTAATACTCTTAGAATTGATTACATTAAGTTGTAAGGAACTAGAGTGATCGTGTGGATCAGAATACTCTAGGAAGTCTTAGAGGGTATCTAAGCAGGTTGTAACTAGAGTGATCGTGTGGATCAGAATACTCTAGAAAGTCTTAGAGGGTATCTAAGCAGTTGTTCCTGGAGTGATCAGTGTGTGATCAGAAGACTCTGGAAGACTTAGTTGCTGACTAAGTGGAGAACCATTGTAATCCGTGCGATTAGTGGATTAAATCCTCAGTTGAGGTAAATCATCTCTGCGGGGGTGGACTGGAGTAGTTTAGTTAACAACGAACCAGGATAAAAATAACTGTGCAATTTATTTTTTATCCGTCAAGTTTTTAAAGCTACACTTATTCAAACCCCCCCCCCCTTTCTAAGTGTTTTTCTATCCTTCACTTAATCCATTCACACACCCCAAAACACCTCAAATCTCAGAATCACTCTTCAACCTCCAAATATGCATAACACTAGCCTTATCATGCCAAAATCAATTCCAGGCCAATTCTGTCCAAGCTAATCATCCAAACACATTCCATATACCATATGTGAACTATCCCAACCATCATTCATGATCTGAAACACCTCCACCATCAAATTCGATCCTCACTCCAAGCAACTGCAGATCGGGTCCCATGGCTATGCTCAGATGAATTCAGTTCACTCCAAGCATCCAGACATGTTCCATAATCATCATTGAAGCTATCCAGATCATTGCAAAGCATCTGTAACACCTCTATTGAAGAATTCAATCTCCAGTTTTGCCGTTTTTGAAGGTAAGCCTCATGAAATTCAAACTCATACATACATGCATCATAAACAAAATATTGATATACCATCTTGTTTCTGCACCTATGAGGATCATTAACCCTAAATCAATTGCATCATAACTTGCATACACACGATTTCACATTGAATTTCAGTTCTAGGGTTCTTCAGGTTCATGCAAAAATTAACCACCTTAGAGCAAAAATAAATAAATTGTGAGATCACCATCATGTTCCTCGTGCAAAACCGAGTGAGATAGACCCTTTACTTGATCAAAACAACACAGTTTTGAAGATTTTCGAATTTCAGTTGAAGGTGTGTTCTTGGCGCCATTTTGTGATTCAGAAAATTCAAAGGTTTGTTTTTAAATATAATCAATGGAACGCGTGTGTATTACAAGCCACAAGCGTGGCTCAGTTGGTAAGTGTTTTGGCTGGTGAGAGTGAGGGCGTGGGTTCAAACCCTGGCAGGACCAAACCTTATTTTTTTTAACACTTATTTTCTTCAATTTTCTAAACAACTTTAACTAATTAATTAACTAACAAAATCAATTCATTTTTGCTTCATTTTTTGTACACTCTTTATTTAACACATATATTTTATGAATATAAAAAAAATCACAAAAAAATATTTATTTAATATGTTTTTTATTAGGTTTAAAATGACATGTTTTTAAGTATTTTTAATACTTTAAATATGGTTTTTTTATTTGATTTTTCAAACCTAATCATTTGTAAATATTCTTGTGATCAAACCCTAATCTTTTAGGTCTTAATTAAGCATGAAATTTGTTTTTATCTTAATTAAGTTGACTTTTGTCAAAAATTCAAACTGTTTTTCAACGAAGCGATCAACTGTTTTCAAAAAAAACTTTTCAAACTGTTTTAAAAAACGACAAACTTAACAAATCAATCAACCATGTTTTATAAAATAAAACATGGGCCTCCACATAGGTATAAGTCCCATTCCTTTGCATGAAATTAGGTATTTCATTGTACATACACCTTTTTGTACATACCTCGATCAATTTGATTTTTAACCTCGAATAACAAATCAAAAATTAAGGTTTTCTTTAAATCTTCCCAAAAATACCATGGGCCTCCATGTAGGTATAAGTCCCAAGCCCCTTTGTAAATACTTGTTTACATAGCTTTTGAATAAACTCAATGGGCCTCTCCCCGAGTATAAGTCCCGAGCCCCCGTGCATACAAACGGATCATGCTTACAGGTGTATTTCCTTCATAAACTCCATTGTATACACACACCTTGTCATATATAACTGTTCATACTTGTTCATATTTGTTCATGTACTTGTTCATATTTGTTCGTACTTGTTCATATTTGTGATCGTGTTATATATACTTGTTCAACTTAGTACAACACTAGGTTCCCCATAGCCTCCTATTGGGCTTCGTGCAAAGAATCTCCCTAGTTTAGGTTAGGACATAGAGTATGGTTTCCCGGTGAAATCGCTCTAAGAGCTCAAACCAACTATACCACGCCTCCTCTTGGGCTTCGTACAAACGAGTTGTCCCTCCCATAGCCTCCTCTTGGGCTTACAATGCAAGGACCCTCGACTGTCCCTCCCATAGCCTCCTCTTGGGCTTACAATGCAAGGACCCTCGGATAGCCTCCTCTTGGGCTTCGTACAAGGACCCACGGGCTTCTTATAAGCATCCCCAATATCCAAATCAAATACCCTAGGAGATTAGACATTTATCATCTCTATGATAGGAGTGTCTCATCTATATCATCACAAACAATCAATCAATCAAATTTCTCTTTTGCCACAAGGCTGGCTAATCAATCAAACCTTTTGCCACCAGGCTGGCTGATTAATCAAAGTTTTTGCCACAAGGCTGGCTTCGTCGAAACTTTTGCCACAAGGCTGGCTGATTAATCAAAACTTTTTGTCACAAGGCTGACTTCATTGAAAGTTTTTGCTACAAGGCTGGCTAATCAACTTGTTTTTGCCACAAGGCTGGCTAAACAAAAAACATCTTTATCATTCTAAGCGCCATAAGTTGCACAGCCCAGGGTTTATAATGAAAAGATTTCAAACAAAATCAAACAGATGTATGTTATGATATAGATTAGATACATCGAACATTGAGATGACATTTGTCTCTTTTCCTTTGCTTCCACTAGCATAAGTGGGAACTACGATTGCTCTGACTTTCTCAACATCCCTTTGAGAATTCGTAGGCACAAGGTCGTATCCTTGGCGAGCAAAACTTCTCCCTCAAACCACTCAAACCTTAGCACCCGTAGACCCCGAGCTACAGATGCTCTGATTCCCTCTAAGGGATATGTATGCAGAAGATTGCGATGATCTTTGCGAGCATAATCAAACAAACACCTTAGTTCCCACCTATTTCACAACAGAACCTCCACCATAACATAGAATGAAAAACATAACAAAGAAACCTATAGAGTACTATAGATACGTTGGGTGCTAATACCTTCCCTTCGTATAACCAACCCTCTTACCCAAAGATCTATCCCCCCACTTTTAAGGTTATTGCAGCTTTTTTCCTTTTCCTACTTTAGTAACAATAAAAAGTTTGGTCGAAAAAACAAAAATCATTTTCTTGAGCCCAAGCCCAAAGAAGGCATCAGGTGTCTCATCCCCGATTGATTTTTTTTCACGCGACAGAAAAATGGCGACTTCACTGGGGACCATCTTTTTATTGTTTCCAAAGGAAGGGTTAATTCTAATTGTTATGTTTTTATTTGTGTTACATGTGTGGTTCTGGTTCTGTTACATGTGTGGTTCTGTTACAAGTGATACATTATGTACAACTCCTAACCTGGATTAAGTACACATAAGAATTAGGTGGAGGGTATAGTCATGTACAGGCGTACATGAGAATCCTTCCGCTCAGTGGAGGTTCCTTGTTGGTAATATATGTTTAGCTTGTTTCGTAGCGAAGACATTATTGCTTTCATTGAACTGTAGAAGCTGAGTTGGCCGTAGAACCCCAACCCATCCTGGCCTTATTAGGTTGTGGCGCAGAAACTATTCAGGTGAAGACTTGGATTAGTTGTCATGCGGAGAGCCACACTCAGACGAGTTTTTCTTGAGAATATTGCTAGCTCACAAGTTCAGTTGTGCAAGCCGATAATATCTGAAAGAAAAATGTAGACTCTGACGTATCAGTAGAACATGTTGTGCAGGTGATTAACCCCTAGTACCATCCCATGTTTGGTTCTCTGACCTCATGCTCGTGACGCTGGACCTTTGAACCTATGTGTACCATGTTTGTATTACCATGTTTGCAATACCATGTTTGCAGTACCATGTTTGCGTTACCATGTTCGTATTACCATGTTCACTTTACCATGTTTGAATATGTGGCATTCATGCATCCATGCATTCATACACTCATTAAAAAATCAATCTTTTCATAAAAAAAAAAAAACAACATGATTTTTCCAAAGATTTAGAGGATTTTCTTTGCAAACATTATAGGATTTAATTATGGAAGGGGTAAAAAGGCATACCAAAAAGTACGGTTTCAAGGCGCCTGATGTGGAAAAACTAAGAGAGTTAGCATCTTCTGTACAAGATCCTTCCGATTTTAGGAAAAGTTATGGAAAGCTTTTGCCTATCCTGAACACTCATGTTGATGAAGGACTTCTCAAAACTCTGGTTCAGTTCTATGATCCCGTCTACCGATGTTTTACCTTTCCAGACTACCAGTTGGTACCGACCTTGGAAGAATATGCCAATCTTTTGGGTATTCCTGTGTCTGACAAAATACCCTTCAATAGTTTGGAAGCCATTCCTAAGTCACACGTCATTGCAGCAAGTATCCACTTGAAGAAATCTGAAGTAGAGAGTAATTGGACTACCAAAGGAAACCTCCCGGGTTTATTTTCACACTTCCTAATGAAGAAAGCCTTTGATTTCATTGAAACTAGTAGCATGATAGCTTTCGAAGCTATACTAGCCTTGCTCATCTATGGGTTGGTTCTATTTCCCAACGTCAACGATTTTGTTAATATCAACGCCATAAAGATCTTTCTGATTGGAAATCCTGTTCCGACTTTGCTTGGTGACATGTATTTCTCTATTCATCATAGGAATCGCCGAGGCGGTGGAGTCATTGTATGTTGTGCACCATTGTTGTTCAAATGGATTGTTTCACACTTACCTGAGTCTCCTATTTTCACGGAAAACCGAGAAGGCTTACGTTGGCCTCGAAGACTTATGTCTCTTACTAATCATGATATTCATTGGTATACCTTGGCTCGCTGTGGTACAGAAACCATTGACAGTTGTGGAGAATTCGCTAACATACCCCTCATTGGTACACAAGGAGGAATTAACTACAATCCAGTTTTAGCCCAACGACAACTCGGGTATGCAAATTCAACTAAACCCATTGGTCCCACAGTGGAAGGCTACTTCTATCAAGAAGGGGAGGATCCTCAAAGGTTGAAGACAATAATGGTAAGAGCTTGGTACGACATCCGAAGGAAAGAAAAAGGTGGGGTAAGGAATTGCATTGCTACGGACGCCTACGCCTATTGGGTAAAGAAAAGAGCAAGGGAGTTTCAAATGCCTTATGCTTATGAAAAACCCATGTTTCCTGTGGTATCTCAACTGCCCAACATTCCCACTATGGAGGAATACCAAGACACTTTAGCCAAGATAAGGTTAGAGAAAGATGCTTGGGAAGATAGGTTTCGTAAGACCGATGTGGAAAACAAAAGGTTGAAGAAACGAGGGAAAGATCACGAGGAAACCCTCTACTGTCAAGATGGATGGCTCATGAGTAAAGATGAGAAGATCCGTCAGAAAGACGCTGCAATCAAGAGGTACATCAAAGAAAGCAAGAAAAAGCTTGAAGGCTCAACAAGCAACGCTCCAACTCCTGACGATTGGAAGAATGTTGTTAACAAGCTAAGGACCGAAAAGGCCGAATTGAAAGCTCACTATGGGAAAGAAATCCTGAAGCTCAAGCTGCACAACGCATTTGGTTCTTCGTATGATGAAGATTCTTAGGATTGTTTAGCTTTTTACTTATCATTTGCTTTTGTAAGGAGCTACGCTCCAATGTTGTAACATTTTCCCATTATTTCAATAAAATCACAGTTTGTGTTCCAATGTTTGCAAGAAAATAATCTTTAAAATATTTGGAAAAAATCATAAACTTCTTTTTTGCATACATCATTCTGCATATCGAGTCTGTTGTCTAGAGTCTTATCTTTTGGATTTTCCTCCATTAGATCGTCAAGCTGTCGCGTCTCAAAGTTTCTCGACCGCACTCACAATCAGATCACAGATACAATACTCGTTCAAGCAGAAGAAGAGTAATGGAACACTCTGAACAAGAGAATATTGAGCTCCGTGGTACAGTTGCCACCCTTCAAGAAAAGTTGGAAAGTCTCACTACTCTGGTTGACTCCTTAATGGCCGCACAGAATCAGCAGCCACCACCCAACAGTCAAGCAACAGTGACATCTGAAGTCACTACTCCAGTTTCTACAGTTGCATTCAGCATTCCATCTTTCTCCATGCCAGAAGGTTGGGGCACGCCTTTTAGCTTTGGTGCAGGTTTCTGCCATAATTTCTCTGGGGTTCAAACATCCACAACTGAAGCGCCTGCTGCACAAAGTTCACTGTTCACTCCAAATCAGGGGGTAGTTTTTTCTCAGATCACTATGGCACTCTCTCAACCCACTATGACAGTTGCGACTCCTATGGTTCACACTGTTCCTTATGAAGGCAATGAGATTTATCATGATCAAGGTGATAGCACAAATCAGCGAAACCTTGTGGAAGATCTCCAAGAGCAGTTTAACAAGATACAGCTAGAAGTCAAAGCTATTCGCGGGAAAGATTTGTTTGGCAAGAATGCCCAGGAGCTATGTTTGGTTCCCAGTGTACAAATACCTGCTAAATTCAAGGTCCCTGACTTTGAGAAGTACAAAGGTAGTTCTTGTCCACAAAGCCATCTTGTGATGTATGCTAGGAAGATGTCTACTTATGCAGATAATCATCAGTTGCTCATCCATTACTTTCAAGACAGTTTGACTGGTGCCGCACTGAAGTGGTACACAGGACTGGATAGCACTAACATTTGAACTTTCAACGACCTAGGCGAGGCCTTTGTCCGACAATACAAATACAACTCGGATATGGCTCCAGACAGAGATCAGCTTCGATCCATGGCTCAGAAAGACCATTAAGCTTTCAAAGAGTATGCCCAACGATGGAGAGAAACTGCTGCTCAGATTAATCCACCGTTAAAAGTAAAAGAGATGACAAAGATCTTCTTGAATACTCTTGGCCCGTTTTATTATGAACGCATGATTGCTAGTGCTCCAAGTGATTTCACCAAAATGGTAAACATGGGGATGCGTCTAGAACAAGGAGTCTGAACTGGACGTCTGACTAAAGAAGGTGGATCTTCAAGCGGAACTAAAACGTTCGGAAGTGGTTTCCCAAATAAGAAAGAACAAAGTGTTGACATGGTATCCCAAGGGAGGCCAAGAGGAAATGTCAATCGTCAACGACAGATTGCTGCTATCGCACCAGCCGTTAATACAGCACCAAATCCAGGATTTACCCCGCAGTTTCAACAACAACAGCCTCGACAACAGGCTCAACAGTTTAACAACAATCAGAATCGTGTACAAAGAGCTCCACAGTTTGATCCAATTCCAATGACCTACACAGAGTTGTACCCTGCTTTGATTGAAAGAGGTCTTGTTCAAACTAAAGCACCACCACCAATACCTGAGAAACTACCATGGTGGTACAAAGCTAAGGTCTCATGCCCTTATCATCAAGGAGCACCTGGCCATGATCTTGAGCATTGCATAGCTTTGAAATATGAAGTTCAGAGGTTGGTTAGATCTAATCTTCTCTCTTTCAGAAATTTGAATCCTAATGTGCAAGCAAATCCGCTCCCCAATCATGGAGGGCAGGTTGTAAACATGGTGTATGGATGTCCTGGTCCATACCGAATCTATGACATCAATTTCTCAAGAGCAAATTTGGTACAAATGCACGCTACTCTCTGTCAAGGGCAGAATTTTTGCCAGCATCACTACAGTTCCTGTAGAATATGTTGTGTAGATCCTCATGGATGTTCGATTGTGAGAAGAGATCTTCAAGTCTTGCTAGATAATGGTACTATTTAGATCTACAGAAATAGGAATGAAGATGAAGTTAACATGATAGGATGTTATCCGCATGAGCTTTTAGTCTCAGATATCAACTCGGAAATGCCTAAAGTTAACATCATCGTTCCTCATTTCAACATGCCCAAGCGCATAGAAGTTACCTACAACAAGCCAAAGGTTCCTGTTGCTCCTTTGATCATTTGTCTACCTGGACCTGTTCCCTATGACTCTGATAAGGCAGTTCCCTACAACTACAATGAAACAATGATAAAGGATGGACAAGAAGTTCCTTTACCTACTCTTTCATCTGTCGTGAACATCGCTGATGTGAGTCGAGTAACAGGAAGTGGACGTGTGTACACTCCACTACCTCCAAAGCAGCCTATTGCTCCCGCAACCAGGCAAAATCCTGTTAATACACCAGTGGGGAATCCTGTGGAAATTCCTATCAGTAATACAAGCACTGATGTTGGCCAATCCAGTGGAACCAATGTCAATCCTGACTTTGATGAAATTTTGAAGCTTATCAAAAGAAGTGAATACAAGATTGTGGATCAGCTTATGCAGACTCCTTCAAAGATCTCAATACTTTCATTGCTGTTGAATTCAGAAGCCCATAGGGAAGCCCTGATGAGAGTATTAGATCAAGCTTTTGTGGATCATGATGTGACTGTTGACCATTTTGATGGGATAATAGCCAACATAACAGCTTGCAACAATTTAAGCTTCTGTGATGAAGAACTCCCCGAGGAGGGTAGAAATCACAATCTTGCTCTGCACATTTCTATGAACTGTCAGTCAGACTCTTTGTCTAACGTGCTGGTAGACACCAGATCTTCCTTGAATGTGATGCCAAAGACGACTCTTGCTCGTTTATCTTACCAAGGAATGCCTATGAAGTTCAGTGGTGTAGTAGTCAAAGCATTTGATGGACCGCTGTCGCTACCGCGAAAAATGGAATCAGAGTCGCCACTAATATATTCATCCCATCGCGGGAAAGGAATATCAGATAACCTAACTCAGAACAAGAACAAGGTCTTTCGACCAGAGAACAGGGCACGGGAGTCGGTTACGCAAGGGGAAGGTGCTAGCACCCCTCACGCCCATCGTACTCGATGGTATCCACCTGTGTCTGTTGCTATCTAAAGGGTGTCTAATGTCTAAAACCTAAATGCGAATGCATGCAAAAGAAATACGGGGAAAAGAAGGAATTATTTACAAGTGTGTTCGCTTAGGCCCCGCGACCCAATGCCTACGTATCCTTTTCAGGAATCAGAACGACCGTAGTTCGGCTCCATAGTTTCCATTTGTTTTGTGTTTTTTAGTTGAACAGCGGTTAAGGTCACAATCCACGATGCTCGACCTTTGGAGACTTATACGCCTAGTTTTGGAAAGGACTTAACTTGTTCTTAAGCGCCTAACAAGGCAAAAGAAAAGCAAGAGTTTGGTTTGTGTCTTTTATTGTAATTCCACGATGACGAAGACCCTCTACAGGGCTTCGCATCGCTTCCTTACTCTGTTTTAAGTCAAAGCCTTTATTAATCATTTTGAATGTTTTCTGGTTGAGTATTTTTTAAGGGAGATTTACTTTGCGACTTAGATCACACCAAGAAAAAGAGTTTTGTTTTTGACTATTTAGAGAATCCACATCGAGGTCTACACCACAATCGATTCTCTAAATAACGGATAAGAAATACATCGAAATCTACATTCCAATCATTTCTTTTCCGTTTAGTAGAAAAGAACGTACATCGGGGCCTACACCCTAATCATTTCTTTTCTACTATGTGAGAAAGAACGTACATCGGGGCCTAAGCCCCAATCATTTCTTTCTCACTACACATCAGAAAAGTCACAGTATGATCTTTGTCAGGTTTTTTATTAAGTATTTTAGAGTTGAAAAAGAAAAGAAATGAACAAAGGAGACTAACCTATTCTCTAATCTAAGTGTCATTTCTAAGTCTAATGTTAACATGCTAATGGGATAAATTCTAAACTAAGGGAGCATACAAATTGTATCAACAAAATAGGCTCAAAATGTGGCCAAAAATCTAAGCAACAAAGTCATACAAAAATTATACAAAAAATAACATGGAAATGATACCAAAAAGAAAAGAAGCAATTCAAGTATTAGTACAAAATTAGTCTAAAAAATACTACTATTTTTTATTGATTTTATGAAAAGAAACTAAAAATAAAGCTCTAAAAAAAAACACCTAGAAATCTAACACAAGTTTAATGGTTTTATTGTTTTTATATGTCCTTTTACTGCCTAAAATCTAACAAAAGTAAGTGATTTTTATCATGTTTTTATTATCTAAAAAAAATAGAACAAAGCTATGTAAAAAATACTAAATCTAACATGAAAGGATGGGCTCAGGGGGGTATGAATTGCAATTATGGGTGTGTAACCCAGCAGTCAGCGCACAGGCCCAAAGGGAGTGGTTCAACAGCATATTTTTGTTTCAGATTTTCTATGCCAAAAAGTGGCGTGATTGGGCCAGTGGGGGTGTATGATGTAATTCGGTGGCCCAGTACTAGTTTTTTTGTTTCAGTTTTTTTTTTCATTCAGATTTTGTAAAAAAAAGAAATTAATTAATTAAAAAAAAAGAAGAGAAGGGGAATTAGGGTTAATTTACTTGTGTCTATTGAACTCTCAGACGTTCCTCTCTTCTCCCTTCGCGAATGGAACGGCGCCGATAACCTCTTTCTCCGACGAACCCCCTTTGACCACCGTAAGCACTACAACGAGACGGCTTCGTCTCAACCCTCTGCCTCACATCCGACCTGATCTCGCTTCAGATTCTCTGCTTTCGATCTCAACTCTCAAAATCTCTCTCTCTCTCTTCTTCACCGAGAAACAGCGGTGGTGTTCTTCTCTCCGATAAGAAATCTCCGTCATGAATCAAACAACAACATCATCTTACCTCTCCGCCTCGTTCTCACATACTTCTCCAACCTCAGTTCTCTTCGTCTCAACCTCTCGCGATTCAAACTCTTTTCGTCTTGATCTAAATCCGGTGAACACCAACTCAAGGCAATCGGTGATTCGTCTGGTGCGTTTGTTCCGTTGAAACTGATACGCAAAAGGTTGTTGTTGTTGCGAAATCGACGGTGCAAAGTGAAGATGAGAATCGTGATAGGAAGATGATGTCGTGGCGTATCGCAGACGAAGATGTGATGTGAGGCGTGTTGTTTGTTGATGCAGTGTTGATGATTCGAAGGTGATGATTGAAGAGTGAAGAATCGGTTGGAGCTCAAAGAAGATGAAGTTATCAAGATTTCAGAATGAATCGAGTTAGTTACCAATTCAATCATGAGGTGAGTCTTTTCCTTCTGATTCCCATTTTCTGTTATCTCACAATTCTCCTTTTTCTGTTACGTGAATGATGAAAGAGAAATTTTCAGGTTTGAGGTGAATGTAGAGATTGAAGATAGTTCTTGAAGGTGTTTGAAGATGCTTATGAACAATGGAGATTGAAGATGAAGGTGAGCTCAGAAGTGATGGAGAGGATGATTGAAGATGATGATGGTGATGAGGGTGAAGGAAGATTATGAAGTTGAGAATGAAGAATAGATGAAGGTCCTGAATTTAGAGGAGAGAAATGGTGGAGGAGAGGAAGCGTGTGTGAATGGTGGAAGATGTGTGAAATGATGGAAAAATGGTGAGTTCCCCCCTCAACTGAAGAATGATGAAGATGTTTTATAGGGAGATTTGATTGAAGCTGAATTCAGTTAGAGGTTAGTTTTTCCTGTTATGTAGTTTGTTATAGGATTTGTGATTCTGTTATGAGATTCAGTTAGATGTTAACTGTTGTGTAACTGATTTTTTGGAGGTGGTTATGAAATCTGTTTTGACAGTTAGGAAGTTAGTTAAGAACAGTTAGGGGATTGCCTAGGTTTTTAGAGTTTAGGAAAACAGTTAGAAAGTGTTCAGTTACAAAACAGTTAAGCTGAAATTGAATTAGAAACAGGGAATTGATTGATAGGAGAATGGGTTAGTTAACTGCTATTTGAAAATTCTGTTAGGGACTATGTCTGAAAGTTAGGGAGTTTGGGTTAACAGTTCTGCTGCAGGGTAGTGGTTTGAATGGTAGAATGCAAGTAGTGATGGCTGTTTGATATGGCTGAAGGTGAGCTGAAACAGACTTGTAGGAACTCAAGGCTAACACTGAACATTAGCTTAAATGGGTTGATCATGTTATGCTCTTACTTGAGCTTTTTTCATTATGCCGGAAAATGTCTTGACTTGATTATGTGATGTTTTGGCTTGCAGCAGGTTTTGTTTTTTTTCTTTATGCAGGTGCTTGTAATGGAAGCAATTTGTGAGCAATGCTTTTGGAAAAGTTTAGAAAAAGATCAACATGAAGTTTAGAATCAAAGAAGAACATAGGTTTAGAAATTTTAGAATTTAGGAACTTGATGTAATGGGATTTTGTAATGAATTTGGATTGTGAAATATAATGTGATGAACTCTTGAACTTGTAAAAATGTGTATTTTTGGTAATCTTCAATTGCAATGAATGTTATGTAATGAATGTTGACTTTTGAGTGGTAACTTTCTTTTGTAATTCAGGTGATTCCAACCAATTTTGAATGGTAGTTTCCTTCTTCAAATAAGACTTGAAACACATTTGTTCCCTCCACGTACTCAATTGAACTTTCACATCATCACCTTATTCTCACAATACTTGAATCAAATGGCATCATGATAAGATGAAGGAAGCCAAAGTAGATTTGTATGGATTTTGGTCAAAAAGTCAACTTTTCATGGTTGACTTTGGCTAAATCTAAAAGTTACACCAAATGTCCTCCATCTTGAAATGATTCATAAGTTCCACCACGTTCCATACCAAACTTTTGCTCAAAATTCAAAATCAATGGCTTGTACTTCCAGTAATCACGTGAGTCACACTCGTACATAACGAAGCTCAATAAAATACTTGAACCATAAGCCACACCTCAAGTGGTGAACAAACCCAAGTGTCGAGAAATAGCCCAAGGTGATTACAAGACCATACCTTAGGATGTATCTGATAATTCCACATATAAGGAAGTAAACCTCAATCCATGATTTAATTAAAAACCCCAATAGAAGCGAACCTGCATGAGATATGAACTTCGAACCATGTGAAACCTCACCTCTGTCTATAACCTTGATCCCTTGCCATGTTTATTGATTAATGAACATATGGCTATGCTAATGACCTAATAGAAAGATGATGCATATGAAATGAAAAGCATAAGCTAGTTAGAAATAAAAAGTGGGCAAATTTTGGGGTGCAACAGCTGCCCCTATTCAATCTTCTTGCGCCCGAATGTACGGACAATACAAGTTCTGGACATTTGAGGTGTGAGTGGATTGAATACCCAATAGTACCATCAAAATTTGCGCTCTGGAGTAACAACTCTGAAGAGATGCTTGTAATTGTGATTTCGAAAGAGGACATCAGTTACTACTGACTCCAAACAAGGGATACTATCAAATGATTGACATAAACAAGAAACGCCAGTCAACTACTGGACCTGTGCCGATAACAACCGGACTTTGGAGGAAAGGACTAATAACAATCAGACCTAACTGAAGGATGCCTGTAACCACAAGACTTTAAGGAAAAGGCTAGTAACCACTAGACTCAACCAAAGGATGCCTATAACCATAGGACTTTTGCTGGTAACAACCAGACTTTGAAGGAAAGGACCAATAACAAATCCGACCAAACCGAAAGATGCCTGAAACAACAGGACTTTAAAGGGACATACTAGTAACAACTAGAACTGACCAAAGGATGCCTGTAACCACAGGACTTTTACTGGTAACAACCAGACTATGAAGGAAAGGACCAATAACAATCAGACCTAACCAAAGGATTCCTGTAACAACAGGACTTTTACTGGTAACAACCAGACTATGAAGGATGCCTGTAACAACAGGACTTTAAAGGAACAGACTAGTAACAACTAGAACTGACCAAAGGATGCCTGTAACAACAGGACTTTCGCTAGTAACAACTAGACTTTGAAGGAAAGGACCAATAACAATCAGACCTAACCAAAGGATTCCTGTAACAACAGGACTTTTACTGGTAACAACCAGACTATGAAGGATGCCTGTAACAACAGGACTTTAAAGGAACAGACTAGTAACAACTAGAACTGACCAAAGGATGCCTGTAACAACAGGATTTTTGCTGGTAACAACCAGAATTTGAAGGATGCCTGTAACAACAGGACTTTAAAGGAACAGACTAGTAACAACTAGAACTGACCAAAGGATGCCTGTAACAACAGGACTTTTGCTGGTAACAACCAGAATTTGAAGGATGCCCATAACCATGGGACTTTTGAAAGAGATGCCAATAATCATTGGACTTGACTAAAGAAGACTAGTGACGACTAGACTCTATTGGGGATGTTAATAACACTGAATTTGAAGGTGATGCCAATAAGCATTGGGCTTTGAAGGCGATGCCAATAACCATTGGGCTTGACTGAAAGAAAGGCTAGTGACAACTAGAATCAATCAGGGGGTGCCAGTAAACACTGGGCTTTCAAGAAGATATTGATGCTTGCGAAGCATAAGAATTACATGGATCCCTCAGGCCAAAAGGCGGGGTGTAACCCTTCCAGGGTGGCAATCATTCGAATTGCCACACACATAGTATGGATTTCAAATGATTGAAAAATGAGATGGGTTGAATGCCCACCCTCATTCGCACTCTATTATGCACGCGACATGCGGGAAAATAACCAAAACAAGACTAGTAACGACTAGACTCGACATGCGGATGACAGTAACCACTGATCATTCACGGAGATGTTGATGCTTGCGAAGCATAAAAGTTACATGGAACCCTCAGGCCAAAAGGCGGGGTGTACTCTTCAAGAGTGGCATTCATTCGAGTTGCCACACACCAAGTATGATTACCCAAATGATTGAAAAATGAGATGGATTGAATGCCCACCCTCATTCGCACTCTAATTTGCACGCAGCATACGGGCAAATAACCAAAACAAGACTTGCAAGAAGCAAGAGATATCCCTTATGCAGAAGGCAGTAAGGGAACTCACAAAGAGTGAAAAGAGAGGACTGGTGACGACCAGACTCTATTAGATGATGCCAGTAAATATTGGACTTTGAAGAAGGTATTATTACTTACGGAACATAAGAACTACATAGTTCCCTCAGGCCAAAAGGCGGGGTGTAATTCTACAAGAGTGACAATCATTCGAATTGCCACACACAAAGTATGGTTATCCAGACGATTGAGCTCAGCAAACGGGAAATAACCATAAATACAATGATCTTGACGAAGAATGACTCTGTATCCAATCCACACTGGAGAGAGAAAGTGAGACTTCTTCTGAGGATATATTATTTTGTGCCTTTGGAGCACACACAAACTTGGCTTATGCATTGATGTATGTTTGAATTTTTCCATGGCGTAATGCTCCATATTGATGGAAATGCTACGCGTTTTTATAGATGCGATGTGAATGCAATGATTACTATATGTAAAGATAACGAGGGCCCTTTAGAGAATATTCCGCTGACTTGTCGATCGAACTTTGTCTCTGACCTCGGTGTGGTGTCGTTTTCTTTTACCTCCCCGTTTCACTTGGGAGGACGGCACGCTAAACCCTTCACGCGAAATTTGGAAGGAGGATGCGCCCGTGGTGGGATGAATTTTATTTCAGTTCTTCCTACGATATCACACGAACTTTCTTATTTGTCCTACGAGTAGGAAAGGGGAAAAAAGATCTCAACTAAACCCTAGGAGTTTGCTAAGTGTGGGGATTTCACCTAGACTAGAAATTCTGGAGTCCGGGAGGTCGGTTATACATAGGGAAGTGTTTAAACACCCTACATATCTGTAGTACTCTACAGGAACCTTCTCTGTGTCATTGTGATTGTGTTTATTGCTATGATTGGGAAAGTTTCTCCTTTGTGTTAGGAGAAGGAATTGAATTGTTTTGAAAAGACAGACAGACAGACAGACTGACTATTTTTGGTATTTTATTAGCTCGCTGAGATTCCTTGTGAACCTCATGCCTACATATCCCTAGTGGAAGTCAGAGCTTAATGTAGTTCGGGGAACTAACTAGGGAAATTAATGTTTTTTGGTGCCTTGCTTGAAGCTCAAGGTTGAAGCTTGGAATTAAATCTCTGTTTACAGTAAAGAGACATGAAATTATCTCTACAGAGAGGTATTTGTACTATTCTACCACAAACATTTAAAGGAGTGACAGAATAACTGAATTCATTTCATTCAAGAGGGGGACCTTACTTGTGTGTGTGCAAGTATGCCAGTCAGATGCCTCTTAAATGAAAGAAAGATGCTCGTCCAAATTAGGGAAAGTGTACAAGTCTGGGGATGTGCCAGAGCATGTCTTTCAGAGTCCTAAATGGGAGACTTTGATTGAAATTGAAATTGAAATGTTTGTTTGTTTGAATGTGGTAGAGTAGTAAAAATATCTCTTTATAGAGATAAGCTATGTCTATCTACTGTATGAAAGATTTGACTTTAGCTGGCTTGCATGAGGCCCAAGCTTGAGGCTTTTTGATTGATTAATTAATATTATTGACTCTGGGAGATGACTCCACTGGGGATTAATTACAGGGTATTTTTGTGTTCTGTACAAAGCCCAGAATTGAGGCTGACTCTACTTAGGGAGACTCTATTTATGTGCCTTGTACAAAGCCCAAGGTTGTGGCGGACTCTTAAATGAATTAAGTATGGATGACTATATGGGGAAAGATCCTAAGTGTTAGGAATCTTTGACACATGAAAGTATGGTTTATCTGCCTTGTACAAAGCCCAAGGTTGTGGCTACTGAGTGATGAAGGACTCACTGGGGAGACTCTATTATCTGCCTTGTACAATGCCCAAGGTTGAGGCTGACTCTTGACAGGGGAGTTTTATTGTTTGGGTGCCTTGTATGAAGCCCAAGGTTGAGGCTAACTGTTTTTGTTGGTTTTGACTCTATTGAGGAGATTTTATCTATTAAAAGACTGTTTTTTGATGGAAGCTAACCCTTTCCAGGGATTTTGACTCAGCTGGTGAATTTGTCTGTTGAAAGACTGATTTTTTGTCATGTTTTTTTGGAGGCTGACCCTTTCCAGGGGTTTTGACTCTTTTGGGGAAATTATCTCCTAAGAGAAATGAATCTATTTTTTGACATTTTTATTAATTGACTTTGGAGGCTAACCCTTTCCAGGGGATTTTTATTAAAATGAAGGAATGTGTGGAAGCTAACCCTTTCCAGGGAAATTTATTGAAATGAAAAGTGGATGGCAGAAAGATTATCTAGTGGAGACTCTTTGTTTAAAGCCCAAGATGAAGGCTGACTCAATGCTGAGGATGACCAAAACATAGATCCTAGACTCTACTAAGGAGGATTGATGAAGATAAGGGTGACAGAGACTGTCCATGTCTCTCATTCCAAAAATGTACTCAATGTGAAATTGAGACAAACTTAGCTTGTTTTAAGTCTGGTTTAAATTGGAAGAAACTCACCAGGGTAGGCTAAAAGGTGACTAAAGACCTGTTCCTATGTTTATAAGAAACCTGATGGGTCCTTGTATACAAGCTCAAGAGGAAGCTGGAAATGCTTTTAAGAAGCCTGTGGGTCCTTGTACAAAGCCCAAGAGGAGGCTAATCGAGGGTCCTTATTATAGCACAAGAGAAAGCTTATGTAGTTTTGAACTTATTTTGGCTCTAAGCAAATGGGTAAGAGGTTTCACCGGGAATAATTCCTCTTTGGGTGGATGTGTCCTATTACTTTTGGATTCTAAGGTTTTTGCCAAGATGTTTCACCGGGAATAATTCATCTTGGGGGTTTGAACTACAGATCTCTAATTAGGAAAGAGCCTTCACCGGGAAGACATTCTCAATCCTAGGTCATATTCCTATAATATATATATAGTTTAACTGTCCTAAGGTTTATACTCAAACGTAGTTCTAAACTAATATATGCACAGTTTATATTTGACAGTAATTTAAATAAAGACTGTAAATTGAAAGCTTGTAAAGCCTAACCTGGATGGAGTGGAGGCCATTGAAGAAGTATGTACAGAGCCTCAACAGTAATTTTTGTTGTTTTTGTTGATAACAGTTGAATGTATATGATAAACAGTTAATGGTTTTTGAAAAACAGAAGAAGTGAAGATGGACAAAGGTCACATAGGTATCTGAAGAGTTTCACCGGGAATAATGCCCTTCAAATACCAGAAGAATGTTTTTGAAAACAGAAAGAAGATTTTGAAAATACAGTTTTGAAAACAAACTAAGAAGAGAAGGTTTTTTGGGACTTACACTCTATTAGAGGCCCGCTTAAAAATGATTTACTGTTTATGAAAACAGTTGAAGAAAAGATTGAAATGATATAAGGTTTTGTTGTTTGAAAACCTTAATCATCTGTTTAATCAGAGATTGAAAACAATTTTGTAGATTGACAAAAGTCAACTTAATTAAGGCAAAGATGAAATCTATACCTAATTAAGACCTAAATAAATAGGGTTTTTATCATAACATTATTCACAAAGTAATTAGGTTAAAACAAAATGAATATATATATTTTAAAGTATTTAAGAAAACATTTAAAACATACTATTTTAAACCTAATTAAAATACATGAAATAAATAATATTTTTATGATTTTTTTGATTATTTATAAAATATATATATTAATCAACAAGTGTTTAAAAAATGAAGTCAAAATGAATTAATTTGATAAGTTAAATAATTGGTTAAAGTTGTGAAGGAATTAAGTTAGAAAAGTGATAAAAAAATAGGTTTTGGTCCTAGCAAGGCTTGAACTCACGCCCTTATAGCCACACACTCAAAACAACACCACTGAGCCAAACGCCAGTTGGTGACTATAACACGCGCGCATTTGGTTTTGTTTTAAAACAAGTTAGAAAAATCTGAAAAAATAAAAGGATGAAAAAGTCTGGGGCGAGGGGGATTCGAACCCCAGACTTGTGGCATGATGATACTAAGGGCGCATGTGTGGCCACTAAGGCAAGTTGTTTAGTCGTTAATAAAACGCATACCATTCAAAATAAAATAAAACCTACCCTGAGATTTCAAATTTGCGCGCCACCACCATCTTCGTCTTCAACCTCAAGCTCTCCATTTTTGGATTTCTGAGCTCACTCGTTTCTCAACCATTTGTCATGATGTAAACACGAAACTTGCTCTAATTTCACTCACGATTCTAAATATGTAACTAACATGAACTATCATTAACTACATCTAACTAATTTATCAGAAATCGTGAAGAACCCTAAAATTTCAAAATCAAATTAAATGACTATACTGAAAGATAAATGGATGATGATAGAGGGTTTTCAATCCTCTGATGATGCTGAACAAGATAGAATCGAGCTATTTCACAAAAGGTACTTAAATTAGAGAGGTGAAGTTCAGAAACTTACCTCTGAAAATGGAGATCGTGAGGATGATTGAGAGCACCTGGGTTTGAATGAATGATCTCAATAGCTTCCCTGAGACTCAATGATGCTAACTGGATGCTTATTGTAGCCTGAATCCTTCTGAATTGTTCTATGGACCTCCCTCGATTTGAGCTTCAAGTGGACATGGAGGTTGTTGAATCCTGAGTTACAGATGAGCTGCAGCCATCTGGTTAGCTTCACTATGACCTGAGGAGTGTGTCTGGATGATTGGCTTGCCTTGAAACCTTCTGAATCACTCCATGGACCTCCAACTGCAAGTGCTCCAAAGTGAGAGCAACAATGGTGTTCCTCCACCTACAGAAGTGATCCAGGTGCTTGGATCACCTCAAATGACCTCCCTTGAGATGTTAGAATGCTCACTTCCCAAAGATATGCTTTGGTTTGAAGAAATCGATTCTTCTTGCCAAAGAACTTTGAAAAACAATGAACAAGAGGAGAGAAGGAGAAAGCAAGTAATATGGTTGCTTTGGTGTGTTTTTGAATGAGGAATGCATCTGTATTTATAGGCAAATGGATCAGTATAGCTGCAGAGGAGTGAGCTTCCTTAGTGAAGTTGATTTGCTTTCTTAGCCATGAAGGAATTTTGCAAATATCTCTTATGCAATGATGAGAATTTTGATTCCATTTGATCAATCCCCTAGCCCTCGATTTTGCTTGATCTTAGGGGACAATTCTGAGCCAGAAATGAGCTCTAATTGGTTGGTGAGAAGATTCCTTTGGTGATTCATCAATTTGCCATAAATTCACAAATGTAATCATTACATAATCACATGTTCTTGTTTTTAGAATCTTCTTCAATCCTTATGGCATGGTGAAAATGAATGCATGGCATGGTTTCAGATGTGTTATGGGTCGTGTAGCATCCATAAGAGAGGTTATTTGCACAAAATTTGCAAAGTCCAAAAGTGTCCATGACCTATAATTTTACTTCATGAGGCCAACTTTGAACAAGCATAACTCCTAGCTCAAATTGAATTTGGAGAAGGTTGAACACAATTTGGAAAGCCCTAAACATCTACTTCAAATCATTAGTTTATGTCTTCTTCAGAATCATTTAGGAAATTTGTGAAAAATGAGCCTAAAGTTGGATGAAAACTAGGTTAAAACACTTAGAGAAATTTCTAAGTGTTTATGACCTAAACTTCAAAATTTCCAAAACTTCATAAATGGTTGATCTTTTGAAAAAAGTTCCTTTGTAAGATGTTGTTTTATTTTGCAAGATCTACAACTTTCATGTTGGAAGTTTTTTGAGTTGTGTAGGTGAAATTTTGAGATCTCACCATGCCTTCAAAAACCCTAATTCCCGACTTTTCGCTCCTTGATGAATTTCTTTGAATTTCTTTGTCCAAATGACTTTGACATCCATATATTGATGATATTGATCTTTGAAAGTCATTTTTTGACCAAAAACCTTAAAAGTCAATGATGATCCTTCACAGTTGACTTTTTCCTGACAAAGTGAATTTTTGGGCTTTTGTGTAGAAATAAGATCTTCTCCACAAATGGATGATATAAATGGATTATATGGAGGTAGTAGAGATCCTTGAATCATGTCTTGAGTTTTGGATTCATGCCCTGATTCAGAAGTCAACTATCTTGGTGAATTAGGTCAAAACCCTAATTTGTCGACCATGTGAAAGTAATGACTGTAGACTTTGAATTGAAGTGTGATGTCCAGTAGACCTTGTAATATGAGTTATTTGAAGATGATTGATGTCTTTGAATGACCCTCTGAGGTTTTTTAGGGTTTCCCAAATGTGATCCCTGATTTCAGTCCTTGATAGGCTCAGAACCCTAGTCTGGCGACCTGAGTAAACCTGTACTCATATGACTGGATGTCTAATCAATCATAGATGAGAAAAGTGAAGTCTTTGAGCCTCATGATTGTATTAGGGACTAATCCTTGTATTGATTGATCCTTTGCCTGAGCTTTCTTGTCTTTGAGCATCCTCGATTAGGTACCAGATGGAGAAATGACTGCTCTGGGTACTTGTCTTGACCTGATGAAAAATCCTGAAGATATGTCATCTCAGGGGGGTCAAAAATTAGGGTATGACAGATGCCCCTATTTAAGTTTCTTTTATCTGGAGGGAGAGAGATTGAGATCTCGATCTCTCCTGCGTAAAAGAGACTTAAATATCAAAGAATGCCCGAATTTTGGGCGCTCCTGAGATGTTGTAACTGACATAGTCTTTGCATGACTTGATCCCGTTGTCGCGCTTGGCGGGGGATGATGAGACAAACTCCTGCAGAAATACTTGGTGTGGATTCTGGTGAATGGATGGCAATGTAGGATGCGCAATCCATCTTCTTCAACTAAGTGTTGATACTTAGAAAAAGGTAAACAACCTCCTCTCGTTCCGGATGTCCAAATCTCGAAACTGGTCTTAGTTGCGTTTGGACAATATCTCAGATAAAGAGAAAATCTCCAAAGGTCTGTTTCCTCATCAAACTTCTTACCAGTGCTTGGAGGTAAGATGCCATTTGACGGCTGTAGAGAAACTTCACCATCTTCCCTTTTGACTTGACGTCTTTGAAAGATTGTCATATGGGCCCATGATCTTTTGAGGGGCTAATGACTTCGTTTGAAGGCGGACGAACTGTTTTCGGGGTGAAAACTGCCATTCGTCAACTGATGCCTGGGGAATCAACGAACTATTTTCCTAAGAGGAAAACTGCCATTCATCGACTCTGTGGGGAGTTAAGCATCCCAGAAACAGACAAACTGTTTGAAGAAACTGCCATTTGTCGATCTCTTGAGTATTTAGCAGACAAACTGTCTTTTCTTGGGAAAAGACTGCCATTTGCCAATTGCTAGGGGAGCAAACTGTCTTCTACTGGGAGAGACTGCCATTCGTCGACCCTGTCATGAAAGAAAGTGAGCAAACTGTCTTCTGCTGAAAGAGACTGCCATTTGCTGACTTTGTTATGATAGAAAGTGAGCAAACTGTCTTCTGCTGAAAGAGACTGCCATTTACTGACTTTGTTGTGATAGAAAGTGAGCAAACTGTCTTCTGCTGAAGGAGACTGCCATTTGCTGACTTTGTTGGGGAATCTGAACTATCTTCTGGATGAAGACTATCATTTGCTGACTCCGCTGGGGAATCATTTGTAGATCTGCTGGGAGATTCTGAATTATTTTCTTTGACGAAAAAGAAGGTGGCATCTCTCGACCTTGCTGGGGAAATACCAGACCTGTAGGGAGTTCCGGAATGTGAAGCAGACTATCTTATCTGAAGAAGACTGTCGAATGTCGCTCTGCAGGAGATTCTCGGCTGAGGAATTCCAAAAGTGAACAAACTATCTCTTTGAGGGAGACTACCATCTGTTGACTTGCTTGGTGAGATCCTTGTGTATGAACTGTTGTTTCGAAGGAAAAAGTTTCTCCGGAACTTGCAGGGGAAACTCGAGTTCATGCCTCAATGACTCAGACATTCACAGGATCAAAGCCTGATTCGGCTATGCAATTATGATGTAATGTATGCATGAATATTATGACAATGATAAAATGTAAAGTGAATGTGAATAGAATTGTCGCGGATGTAAAATCCTAAGATACGACTTGAATTCTTGTTGATCAGAAGATGTCCTCTTCTTGTAGTTCGAACTCTCTTGGGAATATCTGGTTACCAGTTGTCCGCTGTTCGAAATGAGTAATATGAATTGAAGTGAAGATCCGTCATCGGGAGATGTTCGCAAAGCGACCTCATGGGGAAATCTTGGTTCCCGGAGTCTCAACCGTTCTCGGAGCAACTGTTTGCATTCTTCCTAATGTTTGTAAACCTTAGAAAGAAATTTCACCTTTATTTTTGCAAGTAAATTCATTTTTATTTTATGAAAACATTTGTTTCAAGAAAATGACTGTTTAAACTTAAAATGCATTTCAAGAAACTGAATAAGACTAGATTGCAAAGGAAAAACACAAGGCTCAAATTATTATATATGGAATGGTAATCAGCCAAATGCTTGATTCCATGGAGTATTTACAAAGTTGGAAGTTGGTAATTTTCGGGAAAAGGGCTACGATGAAACGTGACGACCGTTATCTTTCCCTTCCACTCCAAGTTGCGCTGTATTCGTGCTTCGTAGAAGATGACCTACTGCTGATGAACACTCCGCTATGGATTTTGAATGATCAAGTTTGTCCTGAACACAGTTACTTGCCATATATCCCTAACTTTTGCGTAAACTACCCCTTTCGGGTTTTAAGTCTACCGGGATTGATTATTTATTTTTTATGTCTCTAACTTTTGCCTGAATCGCCCTTTCGGGTTTTCGATTCACCGAGACGCTCTTTTTTGCCTAAGTCGCTCTTTGCGAGTTTTCAACTTAGCGAGCTGTTCTTTTTGTTTATTTAGGCGAAGTATTTCTTGACTGCGTCGACGTTCACAGGACGGGTGAATTCTTCTCCATCCATAGTCGTGAGTATTAAGGCTCCTCCTGAGAAAGCTCTCTTGACCACGTAGGGGCCGTCATAATTGGGAGTCCATTTCCCTCTCGAGTCTGTGAGAAAAGATTGAATCTTTTTGAGTACAAGGTCGCCTTCTTTGATTGTGCGAGGTCGAACCTTTTTGTCGAAAGCTTTCTTCATTCTTTGTTGATATAGCTGTCCGTGGCATAAAGCTGTCATGCGCTTTTCTTCGATTAAGTTCAATTCATCGAATCTGCTTTGACACCACTCGGCTTCTGTTAATTTTGCCTCCATCAAGACTCTCATTGATGGAATCTCAACCTCTATAGGTAGGACTGCCTCCATGCCATATACAAGGGAGAAAGGAGTTGCTCCAGTCGAAGTACGTACTGATGTACGGTAACCATGAAGAGCATACGGGAGCATTTCATGCCAATCTTTGTAAGTGATGACCATCTTCTGAATGATTTTCTTGATGTTTTTGTTAGCTGCTTCTACAGCTCCATTCATCTTTGATCTGTAAGGAGATGAGTTGTGATGTTCAATCTTGAATTCTTCACAAAGTTCCTTCATCATTTTGTTATTCAAATTTGACCCATTGTCAGTGATTATCTTGCTAGGAACGCCGTAGCGACAGATGATGTGATTCTTGATAAACCTGACGACAACTTGTCTTGTAACGTTTGCATATGAAGCTGCTTCAACCCATTTGGTAAAATAGTCTATGGCTACCAAGATGAAGCGATGTCCGTTGGACGCTTTTGGTTCGATCATTCCAATCATGTCGATTCCCCACATGGAGAAAGGCCAAGGGGAAGAGAGTATGTTGAGAAGAGATGGTGGCACATGAATTCTATCGGCGTAGATCTGGCATTTGTGACACCTCTTTGCATACTGGTAGCAATCTGACTCCATCGTCAGCCAATAATATCCTGCTCTCAGTATTTTCCTTGTCATGGTATGTCCATTGGTGTGAGTACCAAAGGAACCTTCATGTATTTCTCTCATGAGTATTTCTGCTTCTTTTCTGTCAACGCATCTGAGCAGAACCATGTCGAAGTTTCTCTTGTACAGAACATCTTCATTCAGGAAGAATCTACAAGCTAACTTTCTCAAAGTCTTTCTATCTTTCTTTGACGCCCCAAGAGGGTACTCTTGCTTTTGAAGACAGTTCTTGATGTCGTAGTACCACGGTTTGTTGTCGATGATTGCTTCTATTGTGAAAACATGAGCGGGCCTATCCAGGCGCATAACATCGAT